>NC_045455.1:36571340-36729352 GCF_002776525.5 Piliocolobus tephrosceles
TGTGTCCCAGAGATTCTGGTATGTTGTATCTTTGTTCTCATTGGTTTGAAAGAACATCTTTATTTCCGCCTTCATTTCATTATGTACCCAGTAGTCATTCAGGAGCAGGTTGTTCAGTTTCCATGTAGCTGAGCGGTTTTCATTGAGTTTCTTAGTCCTGAGTTCTAGTTTGATTGCACTGTGGTCAGAGAGACAGTTTGTTATAATTTCTGTTCTTTTACATTTGCTGAGGAGTGCTTTACTTCCAATTATGTGGTCAATTTTGGAATAAGTGTGATGTGGTGCTGAGAAGAATGTATATTCTGTTGATTTGGGGTGGAGAGTTCTATAGATGTCTGTAAGGTCCGCTTGGTGCAGAGATGAGTTCAATTCCTGGATATCCTTGTTGACTTTCTGTCTCGTTGATCTGTCTAATGTTGACAGTGGAGTGTTGAAGTCTCCCATTATTATTGTATGGGAGTCTAAGTCTCTTTGTAAGTCTCTAAGGACTTGCTTTATGAATCTGGGTGCTCCTGTATTGGGTGCATATATATTTAGGATAGTTAGCTCTTCCTGTTGAATTGATCCCTTTACCATTATGTAATGGCCTTCTTTGTCTCTTTTGATCTTTGATGGTTTAAAGTCTATTTTATCAGAGACTAGTATTGCAACCCCTGCTTTTTTTTGTTCTCCATTTGCTTGGTAGATCTTCCTCCATCGCTTTATTTTGAGCCTATGTATGTCTCTGCATGTGTGATGGGTCTCCTGAATACAGCAAACTGATGGGTCTTGACTCTTTATCTAATTTGCCAGTCTGTGTCTTTTAATTGGAGCATTTAGTCCATTTACATTTAAGGTTAATATTGTTATGTGTGAACTTGATCCTGCCATTATGATATTAACTGGTTATTTTGCTCATTAGTTGATGCAGTTTCTTCCTAGCCTCGATGGTCTTTACATTTTGGCATGTTTTTGCAATGGCTGGTACTGGTTGTTCCTTTCCATGTTTAGGGCTTCCTTCAGGGTCTCTTGTAAGGCAGGCCTGGTGGTGACAAAATCTCTAAGCATTTGCTTATCTGTAAAGGATTTTATTTCTCCTTCACTTATGAAACTTAGTTTGGCTGGATATGAAAATCTGGGTTTAAAATTCTTTTCTTTAAGAACATTGAATATTGGCCCCCACTCTCTTCTGGCTTGTAGAATTTCTGCCGAGAGATCTGCTGTGAGTCTGATGGGCTTCCCTTTGTGGGTAACCCGACCTTTTTCTCTGGCTGCCCTTAAGATTTTTTCCTTCATTTCAACTTTGGTGAATCTGGCAATTATATGTCTTGGAGTTGCTCTTCTCGAGGAGTATCTTTGTGGTGTTCTCTGTATTTCCTGAATTTGAATGTTGGCCTGCCCTACTAGGTTGGGGAAGTTCTCCTGGATGATATCCTGAAGAGTGTTTTCCAACTTGGTTCCATTTTCCCCCTCACTTTCAGGCACCCCAATCAGACGTAGATTTGGTCTTTTTACATAATCCCATATTTCTTGCAGGCTTTGTTCATTTCTTTTTCTTCTTTTTTCTTTTGGTTTCTCTTCTTGCTTCATTTCATTCATTTGATCCTCAATTGCTGATACTGTTTCTTCCAGTTGATTGAGTCGGTTACTGAAGCTTGTGGATTTGTCACGTATTTCTTGTGTCATGGTTTTCATTTCTGTCATTTCGTTTATGACCTTCTCTGCATTAATTATTCTAGCTATCAATTCTTCCACTCTTTTTTCAAGATTTTTAGTTTCTTTGCACTGGGTACGTAATTCCTCCTTTAGCTCTGAGAAGTTTGATGGACTGAAGCCTTCTTCTCTCATCTCGTCAAAGTCATTCTCTGACCAGATTTGATCCATTGCTGATGATGAGCTGCGCTCCTTTGCAGGGGGAGATGCGCTCTTATTTTTTGAATTTCCAGCTTTTCTGCCCTGCTTCTTCCCCATCTTTGTGGTTTTATCTGCCTCTGGTCTTTGATGATGGTGACGTACTGATGGGGTTTTGGTATAGGTGTCCTTCCTGTTTGATAGTTTTCCTTCTAATAGTCATGATCCTCAGCTGTAGGTCTGTTGGAGATTGCTTGAGGTCCACTCCAGACCCTGTTTGCCTGGGTGTCAGCAGCAGAGGTTGCAGAAGATAGAATATTGCTGAACAGCGAGTGTACCTGTCTGATTGTTACTTTGGAAGCTTCCTCTCAGGGGTTTATTCCACCCTGTGAGGTGTGGTGTGTCAGACTGCCCCTAGTGGGGGATGTCTCCCAGTTAGGCTACTCAGGGGTCAGGGACCCACTTGAGCAGGCAGTCTGTCCGTTCTCAGATCTCAACCTCCGTGCTGGGAGATCTACTTCTCTCTTCAAAGCTGTCAGAGTCGTTTGTGTCTGCACAGGTTTCTGCTGCTTTTCTTTTTGTTGTTGTTTAGCTGTGCCCTGTCCCCAGAGGTGGAGTCTACAGAGACAGGCAAGTTTCCTTGAGCTGCTTTGAGCTCCACACAGTTTGAGCTTCCCAGCGGCATTGTTTACCTACTTAAGCCTCAGCAATGGCGGGCGCCCCTCCCCCAGCCTTGCTGCTGCCTTGAGGTTAGATCACAGACTGCTGTGATAGCAGTGAGGGAGGCTCCGTGGCCGTGAGACCCTCCCAGCCAGGTGTGGGTATAATCTCCTGGTGTGCCTGTTTGCTTAAAGCACAGTATTGGGGTGGGAATTACCCGATTTTCCAGGTGTTGTGTGTCTCAGTTCCCCTGGCTAGGAAAAGGGATTCCCTTCCCCCTTGCGCTTCCCAGGTGAGGCAATGCCTCGCCCTGCTTCAGCTGTCGCTGGTCGGGCTACAGCAGCTGACCAGCACCGATTGTCCAGCACTCCCTAGTGAGATGACCCCAGTACCTCAGTTGAAAATGCAGAAATCACCGGTCTTCTGTGTCACTCGCGCTGGGAGTTGGAGACTGGAGCTGTTCCTATTCAGCCATCTTGCTCCGCCCCCTCTGTTTTCCATTTTTATCAAAATAATACACACAGTTTAAAATGTCAAGGCTTTTCACGCAAGTGTATAATGAAAAACTATAGCCTCTACCTGCCCTATTGTTCCCTACTCCTTTGTTTGGAGACCATTACCTTCAAGTTTTTTAGTTGTTTCTGGTGGTCTTTACATCTGTATTTCTAGGAAATATGCTCAAGCTACTGCTTATTTTAATTTAATTTACTCATTTTAAAATTGATTTAGCAATTTTAGAAGTATGTATTGATCTACTGTCATGGTAGATGAGGACATAGCTCTTGTTACCCTTCCTTTCCCCCATATCAGTGTAGTTACATCTCAATTCTTCGATACAGTTATGTGATAATTTTTTCACTCACATAAGGCTTTTATTTAAAGTCAAGGGATACAGCACACTAAGAGAAAAAGACTGCATGCTAACATCGAAGTTCAGGAGACATCCAAGTACAAGATCTCCAGAATCCTTACTCACAAATGAACATGCTTTATCTCCACATTGAAACACCAAGATATCTGCCTTGGCTTTGGGAGAACTCAAGGCAGATATCCAAGCAGGGATTTTTATATGTTGTTTTTTAAAATTAAACATTTGAGTGTTTATTCTGGCAATGTAAATATTTTTACTGCTGAGCAAAATAGTGTACTATGATTACATTTCTTTTCCAGTAAATGTTGTTTTCCTAGTATTAATAGTTGTGTCCTATTAGCCATCACCTTGATTTTTGCCTTAGTTTTTTGACTACTACTTCAACTTTGTTTTTTATTTTGCTAAGTTTTCTGTTATTTTCATAAATTCTTCCTAATCCTGCTAAAACATTTCAATGCAATTTTCAAAGTGGTCAAATGTATCTGATCATCTGGTGATATGGTTTGGCTGTATCCCCACTCAAATCTCAACTTGAGTTGTATCTCCCAGAATTCCCATGAGTTGTAGGAGGGACCCAGCGGGAGGTAACTGAATCATGGCAGCTGGTCTTTCCCTTGCTATTTGCCTTATAGTGAATAAGTCTCACGAGATCTGATGGGTTTAAACAGGGGTTTCCACTTTTATTTCTTCCTCATTCTTCTCTTGTCACCACCATGTAAGAAGTACCTTTTACCTCCCACCATGATTCTGAGACATCCCCAGCCATGTGGAACTCTAAGTACAATTAAACCTCTTTTTTCATCCCAGTCTTGGGTATGTCTTTATCAGCAGCATGAAAACACATTAATACATCTAGCAAGTGCATTCTCCCATTTATCACAACCAAACATCCCTCCTGCAGCCCTTCATCCACCTACTGCAATCTAGGATTGTCTCTAGGCTGATTAATGCTATCATCTTTGGTCCTTCCTTTATCATCACCCTTAAATTCTTGCTTATTATTCCTGTGTTTGATCCTCTGATTCCTGAATCCCATGTTTTCCTCTTTCTTGATTTACTTTAAAGAATATAATAGTAACTTATGAGAAAGAGTGCAAGGGAAACAGATAATTTGGGAGGATGTATGGATGAAAATATTTTTATTCTATCCCTCACTTGATTGGTAATTTGGCTGGGTATAAAATTTGAGTTCAAAAATATTTGTTTCTTAGATTTGGATCTTTTTCATTTGTTGTGCTAAATTCTTATTGTCCCTTTCCACCTGAAGAATCAATGTCCTTTTATTATTTCTTTGATAATTTCTTTGTCTTCATTATCTCTTTCCAGAACTTCACTGTTTGGTTGTGGAGCCTCCTAGACTGATGCCCTCATTTAAAAAAGTCTCTTGTGTCTTGTTAGTCATCACCTTGATTTTTGTCTTAGTTTTCTGATTACTACTTTCACTTAGTCTTTCAAACCTTCTCTTGAGGTTTATTTAATATACTAGGGTACTTTCATATTCTCTGAGTGTCTCCTCTGTGTCTTTTTAATAAATAGCATTTAGTTCTTGTTTTATAGAGGCAATCTCCCCTTTTCTCTTAGGATATTCTCCTCCTCCCTCCTTTCATTCTTTCTTCACATCAATTTGAATATGCTTCTGTAACCCCTAAGGTCTCTGTTTCTCAATCCCCCTCCCTCCTCCTGCCATCCTGTATTTGTTTTGTATTCTAGGTTTCATTTTCAAGGTTTTTCTCCAAATTGTGATACCCTTTTGCTGTATATTGTTTTTACCTGGAATTCAATTAACTGAAAAGTATTACATATCAATGCCTATGGGTATTTTCTCTGGAGCATTCGATTTTCCCAGCTAACAAATTCTTGAATTTTTTATCTTGAGGCAAGTGTTTGGAGTTGAAACTTGGTTACCAGAGATTTGGAGCCTGACAGGTTGAGTATTTGCTGAGAGGCCTAGTGGGGCCCTCAATGTTTTCAGTCTGATGTTTCACCCCTACCTGTCCCTGGTGCCTGTAGCCTTTTTGATTCAATTTTGCCAAATTTCATGTCCTCTAATAAGCTTTCTTAAGAAGTTGGGATGGGTGGTCATTTGACTTCATATAATAGAGATATGTTATTTAGGCTTTTCATTGATTGCCCCCTTTTTAGCCCTGTTTTTCACCTCCACTTGATATGTATTTGATACCTCAAATTACAGAACCTTTCTGGGGCTCTGTGACTGAAGACAGCTTGCTTCTTATTAGAAGATATGCAGGTTTTAACTCCTATATGTCAGACTAAACACTTTGAAAAACTTTTACATTTCAAAATTTGACATGATCTGGTGTGCTCTTTTCTTCTCTCCTATTATCTTTGTTCCTGAGTATTTCTGATTTTCTTTTTATTCTTTATTGTTGCTTTCATGTGATTTTTGGAGAGAGTGAAGGTAAATGCATATGTTTGTACTGACATGTTTAAAGAGAGGCCCAAACACTTCATTTAGTAATTTTACTTGTACTCTGTAAGATACTTTATAGTTAACTCTCATTATCACAACAATCTTCAAAAGGAGATATTAGCATCTTTACTTTGTAAATAGGGGACCTGAATTTCAGGAAAAAAACAAGTAATTGATCCAATTGCATCATTTAACAGGCAAGTTGCTGAGATTGGGTTTGAACCCTGTCCATCTGACTACCAAGCCCCATCATTTTCTGTGGTGCCATAGTGCCTCCTCGTGTAAAAGACATTATATTAAGTCATCATGTTAGCTCAATAGCATCCTGGAATTTTAGCTACTCATAGGAAGCAGAGCTAAAGTTCTGTCCCTAGATAGGCAGCCTCGTGATACACTTGAGCATAAGAAGGCCACCCTCCTTCTTGCTCTGGCACTCAATTTGCTTCCCTGTGCCTGACACATCTTCTTGTTGAAAATGTCTCCTTGGTGAATCGTGAATTCACAGTCTTTGTTTCGTTCCCAGTCTCGATCACTTCTCTTCTTAGATGTTGCTGTAGTTCCTAGCTCCCACTCTTCCAGATGGCTATTTTATACTCACTCTGATCTCCTCTAGCTTTTACACTCTCTTTTCCCTACTCATGCTCAACTAAAGACCTTGTTTCTTCTGTCACTGAGAAAATGGAAGCGATCAGAAAGGAACTTCCACATTCCCGTTCTACTCAACCCCTCCACGTGTATCCATACCAAGCACCCTGTGCTTCCTCTTGTTGCACTGGATGAACTATCCCTTCTCCTAACTCAGGCCAACTCCACCTCAGGGCACTGGATCCTAGGCCTTCATACCTACCTGACGACTGTTTCATCATCATTTTTTCCCTCTGTTGCAGTAGAATGTATATAACTATACATCATGGTATAATAGTCTCCATTTTATTATTTATTTATTTACTTATTTATTTGATATGGAGTCTCGCTCTGTCACCCAGATTGGAGTGTAGTGGCCCGATCTCAGCTCCTTCAATCTCTGTCTCCTGGATTCAAGCAATTCTCCTGTCTCAGCCTCCTGAGTAGCTGGGACTACAGGCACTCACCACCCCACCTGGCTAATTTTTGTATTTTTAGTAGAGATGGGGTTTTACCATATTGGTCAGGCTAGTCTTGAACTCCCATCCTTAGACGATCCACCAGCCTCAGCCTCCCGAAGTCCTGGGATTTTAGGTGTGAGCCAGCGTGCCCAGCCAATAGTCTCCATTTTCTCAAAAAAGAATTCCCGACTTGAATCCTCATCCCCCATATAGCTACACTTCTCTGTCTCTCCTCCCTTTTATGGCAAAGTTCCTTTAGTGGTCTATTTTGCTTTCTTCATTTTTCATCCTACATTATTTCTTGAACCTTTTCAAATCTGTCTTTTGCATTTAGCACTCTATTGTGACTACTTTCACCAAGAAGACAGAGGACCGTCCTGCTGCCAAGTCCACTGAACAATTCTCTGTGCTCATTTACTCAGTCTACCAGCAGAATTTGGACCTGTTGGTTTCTCCCTTCTTCTGGAAACACTATCTGGCATTTGGCTGCACCCTGTTGGGTTTTTCCTCTTTCGTAGACTACTCATTCTCTACTTCTTTTCCAGATCATCCTCCTCTTCTTGATCTCTACCTCTTAGAATGTTTCAGAGCTCAGTCCCTGAACCTTTTTGTCTTTCTGTGAACATTGATTTCCTAGATGATACATCCACTCCTGATGCTTTAATATCATCTATTTGCTGATAATGCCAACACTTGTGTCTTTAGCTTGATTTTTCTTTTGAATCTCAGACTGGCATGTTCAACTACCTTCTCTGCATCTTTACTCAGTTGTATAACAGGCCTCTGAAATGAAAAGCTGTTTATGAGGCCCAAAAGAACTCTCAATTTTTCCCTGTATACCTCCTCCTTTATTTATTATTATTATTATTTTTAATTTCAATAGTTTTGGGGAACAGATGGTTTTTGGTTACACAGATAAGTTCTTTAGTGGTAATTTCAGAGATTTTGGTGCACCTGTCACCTGCGTAGTATACACTGCACCCATTGTGTAGTCTTTTATTCTCCACCCACCATCCCCTCCAGTTCCCAAAACTTATTATATCATTCTTATGCCTTTGCATCCCCATAGCTTAGCTCCCAGTTGTAAATAAAAACATACAATATTTGGTTTTTTATTTCTGAGTTACTTCACTTAGAATAATGGTTTCCAATTCCATCCAGGTTGCTGTGAATGCCATTATTTCATTCCTTTTTATGGCTGAGTAGTATTCCATGAACACCTACTCTTTTCTTAATGTCACTCACTTCTGTAAATGGTTTCTTCTTCATTCAGTATTTTTTCAGTCTCCAAATCTTTAAATCATCCTTGACACGTCTGTTTCTCTCACACTCCACATCCAATCCATTAGCAAATACTGTTGCCTCTATCTTCAGAATAGATTCCACTTATAACCCCTACTATGGCTTTCATCAATAATGCTCTACTTCAAGCTGTCCTTATTTCCTGTCTTGTCCAAGACAATACCATCCTAGCTTGTCCTTAATAGTGGCTTACTGCAGTTTATTCTCTACATAGCAGCTGAATGATATTTTAAGTGTAAATCAGATTACACTGCCCTCTGCTTAAGAGCATCACATTGTTCTGCTGTCTTTATTCACAGCACTCACCACTACTGGACATTATATAACTACTAATTTGTAAATTTACATTCTTTACTGTCAGAATGTAAGCTCCATGAGACCAGGGACTTTGTTGGTCCTGCTCACCTCTATATCCCCAGTGCCTAGGAGAGGACCTGGTACTTAAGAGGCATTAGTAACTATTGAATGAATGAGTGAATCATCAATATCAGAAGAAGCCCCTCCCTGGGATCATGTAATTGTTTCTTGAAATCCTACTGCTTACTTTGTCCCCCTTTGTCATCCAAAATAGCCACTCTCCCAAAGATCTGCTAGATATATCAAAATTTAAAGTCATGCCATTTGTTCTATTGCTCTATTCAATTTATTTCAGTATGGCTTAGAATGCTGGATAGTAAAATAAAGTACATAATAAATAGACAATTAAGTGACTTAAAATATGGCTAATGTGGACTTTTCTGTGAAGCAATCTTTATGTAGGAACAAAACTCTATGACAACAGTTTTAGAGAGGAAATAAATTTGAGTTAATTATTTCATCTTATAGAAAACGTTCAGGCCAGTGGCTCACACCTGTAATCCCAGCATTTTGGGAGTCTGAGGTGGGTGGATCACCTGAGGTCGGGAGTTTGAGACCAGCCTGGCCAATATGGTGAAACCCCATCTCTACTAAAAATACAAAAATTAACTGGTCGTGGTGGCACACACATGTACTCGCAGCTACTCAGGAGGCTGAGGCAGGAGAATCGTTTAAACCCAGGAGACAGAGACTGCAGTGAGCCAAGATTGTGCCAGGTGCACTCCAGCCTGGGTAACAGAGCAAGACTCCATCTCAAAAAATAAAAAAAATAAATAAAAAATGTTCTCTTTGAATATGAGCTGTGGTAAATATCTAGTTACCTGTTTTGTGGCTTGCACCGTGTGTGCTTGTGTGTGAGTGTAAGTATGTGTGGGTGGATGTATGCACAAGTATGTTTTAAAAGCTGAGATAACTACACAGTTAAAGACACAGTCTCTACCACCAGGACCCACATATCCTGTGTTTAATTGCTAAATTTTCTAATAAAAATAATGTTTCATTACCTAATGTCCTTCATGTAAAACATAGAACATGGCCATTGTTAGAACATAATCAAAGGCAAACACGAGATTATTTACCACTCTGTTGAGATAGGTACAAAGTTTGTTTGCTTGCTACTTTCATGTGGTACTTTTTCCTTTTTCTTGGAAGTGTTTGTGCCATGGGTTGTTATACACATTTACAACAAAATGGCAAGTCCTTCATAGACAAATTTCTATTGGTTTAACCTAACAGCATATGGCAATTTACATATAAACTGCTCTATGTTTGGAATAATAAAAATGTCAGGACAAATAAGAAATGTTAAATATGCTGATATTTTTATGCCGCTTAAATTTATTGCCCCATTTAAAAATTAAAATTATTAAAAACTGTGATTGATACTGCACAAAGCAGTTGCCAGAGACGCTATGCAACACCGCTGGAACTGTGTGTTCACTTTCTGGGTGAGTGCTGTTTTATTTGGTAAATAATTTGACTGCTGCAATGTACTCTTGTCTTGTAACCCCATATGAAGCCTACCTAGAAAGTGTAAGAATGTTCTGGATGTACTGACTTTTGTGTAAACAAGTTTCCTTCCTAGCCTTCCTCATAGGAATGGAATGAAATATTGGCTGAATTCTTCATTCTATTTTGCTTCCCTCTGTGGAGTTTACTGTGATTTGGTGCTTCTGAGGTCCCGAAAGATGGCTGGTTTTCAGATTGCTTTCCCAAGTTATACAGTAAGAGTACGAGGTCCTTAGTGAGTGCAAACTGAAGAGACTTATACTGGCCTCTTCAAATGGAATAAAATAGGCTCGGCAAAGAAGACGATGCAGAAAGGAGACATGTCTGAACAAAGAATGTGCCAGACAGATAGTAGATTTTGTATGATGTACTCAAGGCTCGTGTTTTTATTCCTTCTAAATTTTGAAAGAGGTGAAAGATATGTGTGAACACCGAGGAGTATATATAAAAACAAATGTGTGCATAAAATTTTGTATCTAAACCATCTGAAATAACTCAGGCTTGTCAGCTGGATTCCCTTGAAAAAAGAATTGGTGGAGAGAAATTCTTTAAAGTAGTTATAGTCTCTTTTGGGATCAGAGAATGAATTTTGACTTGTGTTTAGAGACTACATTAATATGAGCGGTACAAAGATCTAGATAACATATCCCAGCCATAAAAAAAGATAAAACCAGAAAAACAGAAATTTTTGCATTAACTCAAAAGTTAGGCAGGGGTCAATAGGGAATCGTCGAGTTGTGCTTTTCAAGCACAGAGGTGTCTATTGCTCTTTCTTGATGAAATGCTGGAATGGAGGTAAATCGTGTGCATTTCATGCCTTTGGAGCAGACAGATAGGTGTCTAGTCCTACTGGCACTAATTATAGATAATGTACTCCCAGAGTGGCCTGGTACTCAGTCTTGGCAATTACTCACATTGTACTGTCTCTCACAGCCCAACTATGGATTTCAGACTCTGCTCTTCATTGCTGGGAAAATCTTCAGGAGGACTTCAAGTAATTCCTTCCTGCAGCCTTACTCTTCTTCATAGCACTTTTGCCAAAATAAGGCAAAAGAAGTAGCAAGGGGGACAGGGCAGCCCAAACCTAAAGTCCTTCCAGGTTATAATTCAAGTGTTTTCTAAAACATTCTCCAATGAAGTATTCAAGGCGAATGTGAACATCCCTTGCCTCCATAGAGCCTAGTCTCACACAGCACAGTGTATGTAGTCAGAGGGAAAACAGCTAGTCTTCATCTCCATATTAACTTTGAAGTTAGTATTGCATTGTTGCTATTATTATTATTATTCTTATGCTCATTTGAAAGAGGAGAAAACTGAGGCTAAGAGATGTTAAGTAATTTGTCCCTGTCACATACTA
This sequence comes from Piliocolobus tephrosceles, assembly GCF_002776525.5. Classification (NCBI taxonomy): domain Eukaryota; kingdom Metazoa; phylum Chordata; class Mammalia; order Primates; family Cercopithecidae; genus Piliocolobus; species Piliocolobus tephrosceles. The sequence goes on from NC_045455.1 coordinate 36,582,743, forward strand.
CAGGGTGGAGCCAGCAATTAACTGGTTCCCAAACTGAAGCATTAATGGCAACATTAGGCTCAATAAATATTTGTGAAGTGAATTGACAAACAGGTAAAATAATTTCAAGGCAAGTCCACTGTTGTAGCATGTAAGAAATATTTTGCTTCTGTCTAGTATTAGAATCATCTTTCGAAAGCATAGCAATCATTTATGCTGCCTGCCACCCCGACATATTGCCAATAATAAATAACACTCCTTCAAAATAAAACAGCACTTTAAAATTAGAGAAGGACTTTGAAATACAGACCGTTTACCTACATTATGCATTTGATTCTTACAAGAATCCTGTGAGGTAAAAAAACCTTATCGTCCCTATTTTATAAAACTATGGAGCCTCATGACTTGCTAACATCTGTCCACTGCCAGTATTTTGAGCTGTAAGAAGTCAGAATCTTCTCATTTAAACTCTTCCTCCTCTCTTCTTTTTTTCTCTTTTTCTCTGCTGCTAGAGACAACTGGTTACTTATTTCCACATTAGGGACATTTGGGATACAGCTGAAGGCTGCATGAAATGAATGTCATGGCTTTCCTTCCAAAAAAATAAAAAAAGCATTTATCCATTGGTGCTTCCCCCCTTTTTCCTATTATTCCTGCATGTGTGGCATCCCCAGCCATGGCTTAACACAGAAGCGGCAGGGCAGGAAGCGAGAAACACATGTGGGCTGAGGCAGGGTGCTGTCAGTTTGCAAAATATCAAGCTGGATGGAGCCCACATAGAAATGGTCACTGCAGCAGCAGTCAGAATAAAAGATAGGTAGAGCAAGAGATTCTGCAGAAGTATACACAATAGGTTCAATATATACAAAAGAATAAATAAGCAAACAAAAGTAAACAACATAAACCCCAAAATGTCAAGAAGCACTAAGAATGGGGCAAATACAAATAAAAAAGATTGCAAAAACACGTCCAACCGTATTAGTAATAAAGAAAAATAGATTAAACATGCTAGTTAAAGACAGGAGTGATCAGATTAGTTTAAAAACATTCTAGCTGACATCTAAAGTATAAAGGCATACAATCATTTAAAGGATGGAAAAACATACACCAAGCAAATGTTAACCAACACAAAGGTTGTAGAGATGTATCATTATCAGACAGGTTAGGCTTTAAGGCAAAAAGCATTATTATTATATTTTCCCTTTTTTTCTTGCAAGTGTTTGTGCCATCGGTTGATATACACATTTACAACAAAATGACAGGTCCTTCACAGACAGGATTCTATTGGTTTAACCTAATAGCATATGGCTATTTACATATAAACTGCTTTAGGATTGAAATAACAAAAATGTCAGGACAAATAGGAATGTAGAAAGTTACTAAATAATAATAAAATACTGAAATCACCAGGAAGATACAGCAACTCTAAGCTTGTACATCTCTAACGAAATATTTTAAGTATATGAAACAAACCTGATAGAACCGCAGGAAGATAAGACCACCATAAATAGGGAAAGACTCATTTCATCTGTCTCAATTATCATAATATCTAAGAGGAAAGATTACTAAAGATATAAATATTTGAACAACACAATAAACAAGTTTGATCAAATAGAGATCTACAGCAAATACTCCCACACTTAAGGAATGACATTCTTCTTAAGCACACAGGGGATGTTTACAAAAAAATGATCATAAACTAGATTGAAAAGCAGGTGTCAACAAATCTCAAAGAATTGGTATTATATACACTGATCAATCACCCACATTTCTTAGATCTTCAAAAGTTCTGGGGCCTTCTGGTAAACCTCTGAGCAACAGCTCCTGTGTGTGTTAACTCCATATGGAGAGACTTCAGTAGTGCCTGAATGAATTTACAATCTTAGGTTAGTGGTGTATGGGGAAGGAACAAATAGGCTTTGTTGCGAGCTGAATTATGAGCTGGCAAACTACTTCCAATAATGCCTAGATATAAATATGTATACTTCTGTTGCAGAAAATGCAAAGAAGGAATTGAAATGGAAGCAACTGGGCAAGGGCTGAGAAGAATTCAGTTAATCAGCAGCTATAGGAGTCCAGCTTCTAGTTAAGGGCAGTTACTGGAAATCTAGCTGAACCCAGGTGAAGAGATGTTTAGTTTATTAGAACAGAATGAAAAATTTTTAGTTGTTGAACTATGTCAGAAGAGGTCAGATTATATGAGTTAATGTGAAACTAACCAACTCTGCAATGGCTGTTTCATGCTGTGTCTACAATTTAAGGCCATTTCTTCCAGGTAGTAGATGCAATATGTACAGCCACATACAATTTTAATTTTCTGGATAATATCCTCATTTTGGTTCGTTTCACTGCTTTTTCTTATTGCCCAATCTGTATAGTTGATGCAGCCCTTTAGTTTCTACTTCTTTATTTTTCAGTATTTAACCTAGGTGATATGACATTAGATTGACACATGCATACATCACAAATCTCCTTTGATTATTCTTCCTTTAAGGAGGGCTGATAATTCTGGAGATAGGAAATTTTAAGTGCTGGTTGGACACTAAACTTTACTACTGACATTACCTATTAAGTATCTCTAAAGGAAATAATAAAATGGCAGCTTTTTAGAGCCCATTTGTGACTCATAAAATATGGGTTAAAACATCCCATTTTATTATACCTTTAGTTCTGTAATTATTACTATAAGTGATAGAACAGTTCAGGACACTCAAGAAATCAGCTCTCTCAACTCCTACACAGAGCTACAGGCACTCTGGAAATGATACAGATCCTATAGTTGTAGACTATCTCTAAAAGACTAAAAAAGAGCCTGATGAAATTAAAAAAAAAAAAAATAGAGCAAAAAAGTAGAAAAAAACAAAAGATAAACTCGGAATAAAGCAAAGAAATAAAAATTATGCTGATATCATAGATCTGCAGAACCCCTGAGCCCAAACAAGCCTGCTCTTACCCTGCTTCAACCCTTAGGGAGGACCCCAGAAGATTTGCTCAATGACTCCATACCTTTATTTGCTCATTCAGAAAATGGGGCATAATCATTGTATATAATGAATTTTGTATTGTGGGGACTAAGTGAGCTGACATATGTAAATACATTAGCACTGGTTCTGACAAAGAGCAAATGTTCTATAATTGTTAGTTAATATTAATTATTATTATTGCTTCATCAAGCTTAATAATCATCATTTTCTTACACATAATCCATTAGATTTTCTTGTGGGATAGTGTATTAGTCCCTTCTTGCACTGCTATGAACAAATTACCCACTGAGACTGGGTAATTTATAAAGAAATGAGGTTTAATTGGCTCATGGTTCTGCAGGCTATACAAGGACACATGGCAGCCTCTGCTTCTGGGGAGGCCTCAGGCAGCTTTTACTCATAGTGGAAGGCAAAGTGGAAGCAGGCCTGTTACACGGCAGGAACAGGACTAAGAAAGCAGGGAGTTTGGAGAGAGGCACCACACCACACGCTTTTTAAACAATTAGATCTCACAAGAACTCACTTTTGTGATGACAGCACCAAGGTGGGATGGTGTTAAACCATGACAAACTGCCCCCATGATCCAATTACCTCTCACAAGGGCACCACCTCCAGCACTGGGGATTACATTTTAACATGAGATTTGGGTGGGGACACAGATCCAAACCATATCAGATAGCTGATGCGATGTTCATGAAGTTATGTGACTGATACTTTCTATTTTTTTCCCACCCTAATATGGGTTTGAACTAGTAATCACAGTTGACTTGTCATAGTAAAAGCCTGTTCGCACTCACTCTAACCAGGAGTGAATGGGAAGAGAGTACATCTAACTTGTTAGTTTTTACAAATACTGTGTGAATGCTCGCTATCTTTAAAGCATTGCTCTTCTAGTTGTAAGAATAAACCATGGTCCCCGATTTCAAGAATTTATGGTGTAATACAGCGCACAGACACAGATACAGTCATACAATAGGGAGAACTAAAAAAAGGTTGCATGGGGAGGGGAAGGGTACCTGGATTCAGATTCAGATTTAAATTAAACCAATATTTAACCAATGAGCTACTGGATTTCAGGCGCTTTTCTCAGCATTCACTGCCGTTTCATACTGAACCAATCACCCACAGCTCTAAATTGGAACATTAGTTATTGTGATATGCAGTAATCACTTTAAAATCCCATTGCAATGGTGTTATTTAAGATAGTTCTGTCTGTGTTTGAAGTCAGGAGAAAAGACGAAAGGCTCAAAAAGACTTTTCATGGCTGATTAGTAGAGTTTCCTTTCTCAGTTCCTCCCAGGTCTTGTATGATAATCTATTCAATCATTTACTTCATTAACTAATTCAACAATAAACATTTATTAAGCTCCTATTATGTGCCCAAAACTGTGCTAGGCATTGGGGATTCAAAGATGAGTAAGTTGCATTCCCCAGGCTCAAGAGGCTCACAGTTTAGTGAACAAAAACAACAGTATAGCAACAGGCATATTACTATGTTATGTAATAAATTCTGTTATTGAGGAATGGAGGAGAGATATATGCGTGGTTTTCCTAGAATTAGTCCTAGTTTGTCTCTGGGAAAAAAGACAAGTTTGTGAAGCGTATCTTTGGGCCCATCAGTGCCCTGGACACTTCCATAATCTTTGGTTTTCTACTCTACTCACTCCAGACCCTTACCCTGAATACTGTGCCCAAGGCACAAGTTCTCTTTTTATTTGTCATCTAATCCATCCCTAAAGAAATATTGATTATTCCTTTCTTGATAGTTATTCCCTTTCAGGATTAGAGTTTCAAGAGGGACATCTTGAAGAACCAACCATTTAAGTACAAAATGAGGGATGAATGTGAGAAAGGTCTTTAGTTAGGGTGCCTGCCAAGGGGCTCCACCAATCTCATCATAGAGGTTCCTGTGCCATATGGTGAAAAAAAAAATGGATTTTTTTTTTAAGACAGGGTCTCAGTCTGTTACCCAGGCTGGAGTACAGTGGCATGACTACTGTGACACTAGAGTGAGACTCTAAGTAAGCCTGGCTATTTTTTTTTTTTTTTTTTTTTTGAGATGAAGTCTCCCTCTGTTGCCCAGGCTGGAGTACAGTGGTGTGATTTGGCTCACTGCCACCTCCACCTCCCGGGTTCAAGCGATTCTCCTGCCTCAGCTTCCCAAGTAGCTGGGACTATAGGTGTGGGCCACCATGCCCGGCTAATCTTTTATTTTTAGTACAGATGGGGTTTCACCATGTTGGCCAGGCTGGTCTTGAACTCCTGACCTCAGGTGATTCGCCCGCCTCAGCCTCCCAAAGTGCTGGGATTACAGGCGTGAGCCACTGTGCCCGGCCGCCTGGCTAATTTCTAAAATTTTTATTGTAAAGACAGAGTCTCTATGTTGCCCAGGCTTGTCTTAAACTCCTGAGCTCAAGTAATCTGCTGGCCTCAGCCTCCCAAAGTGCTGGCATGAGCTACAGCACCCATCCAAAAAACAATGGGTCTTGCAGATTGAGAGATCTGATTTTTAATTCTTGCTCCCACATACACTGGTGGTCTTGGGCATGTTACTTAGCTTCCTTGAGGCTATTTCCTTATTATTAAAAGAGAATAAGAAGTGTCATTTCAGGTACCTATTGTACAAATCAAATTGAGGTCAGTATATCTAAATTGCCAGAGGCAATATACGTTGAAGCTATTAATAACAAATTACAATGGGGAGAGACCAACAATAGATAAGACTAATAACTAAAATGTAGAATGTCAGGGTAATTAAGGCTATGGAAGGGAAAAAATGGCAGGGAAAAGAGGAAGGCAATTTTAGGGATGATTTGTGACTTTAAATGGGATGGCCAGGGAAGATCTTACTCTAAAGGGGTAGTTTGAATAAAGTTGTGAAAGAAGTGAGGGAATGACTCACATAGAAATCTGTAGGAAGAGAGTTCCAGGCAGAGAGAAAGAACAGTGAAAAACCTATTGTATCTTTAAATATACAAAGATACCAGTGTGGCTGGAGGGCAGGAGCTGTGTGTGGAGGAAAGAGGGCAGGACGCAGTGGGAAATGAAGACAGAGGAGAGATGTAAAGATGTAGGGCGTGGGATTCTGCAGACTGCTTGCACCTTTATTGGGTCGTTACAAGAGTTTGGCTTTTACTCTTAGAGAGACAGGAAGCTTTTGGAGATTCTTGTGGAAAAGAGCAATGTGATCAGATTTACATTTTTAAATAATCTCTCAAGAGGGATAAATAATGTGACAAAACAAGCATCATCATATGTTAACGATAGAATCTAGGTTGTGGATATGCGTGTTTACTGTAAAAAATTTTTCAGGCTGGGCACAGTGGCTCATGTCTATAATCCCAGCACTTTGGGAGGCCAAGGCAAGCAGATCACGAGGTCAGGAGTTCAAGACCAGCCTGACCAACATGGTGAAATCTCATCTCTACTAAAATTACAAAAATTAGCCGGGCATGGTGGTGGGTGCCTGTAATCCCAGCTACCTGGGAGGCTGAGGCAGGAGAATTTCTTGAACCTGGGAGGCTGAGGTTGCAGTGAGCCGAGATCCTGCCACTGTACTCCAGTGCAGGGAACAGAGCAAGACTCTGTCTCAAAAAAAAAAAAAAAAAAAAAAAAATTAATTCAGCTTTACTGTAAGTCTGAAAACATTCATAATAAAATGTTGGGGGAAAAAGATTCACTCTGGTTGACAGTGTGAGAAGAGGCTGAAGGGGTCAAAGGTAGAGCAGGGAGACTGGATGTGGAGGCTAATAGGATAATCCAGGGGAAAGCTGGTGGCTTGGAGACGGCGGTGGTACTGGAGGTAGAGACAGGGTTTTGAGTCTGCTATTGTTTGGAGGGACAACAGGAGGATTTCTCAGCAGATTGCTTGTAGAGTATGAGAAAGAGAGGAGTCAAGCTTGACGTCAAGTTCTTTGGCCTGAGCAACTGGACAGATGTAGTTACCTGTCCTAGAAAACGGCCAGGCTGCCGTATTCCATGTTTCGATTTTAGAAGGGCCCCTGCCCACTGTAAAGCAGGTGAACGTATCTTTGTGTCCTCCTTTCCCAAGGACTTTCCTTGTCCTCCCCAGACCCAGGCTGTCACCCTGTGTGGCCTCTCCTAGCCTGACCCCTTTATGATATTCACTGCATGCTTCCATCCAAGCCTTGGTATTGCTATGGAGTAGAAATAGAGCTAAACTTGGAATCAGAAGACCATGCTTCAGATACATTGTCGAACTTTTCTGAACCCCAGTTTTCTCGTTCATAAAACAAAGCTAAAAATGCATATCAAGAGCATGGTGGGAAGTGAGAAAACAAATGATCGAACATTGAACTTGAAGATAATCTTGTGCATTTCCTCTTTCCTGCTCTGTTTTCTTCACATGTAATTCCCCACTGAAATTTGCCCATTTTGGATCTCATTACCTTGAAGGTCCTGGACTTGTTGGAAAGTTCCGTGGAATTCCTGGAGTTCTATGGTGCCATTGTCAAGTACAGAGCACTGGCCTAGGAGCTAGGACATGGGAGTTCCAACCCTGCTCTTTCTCACACGAGCTGAGTGAGTGACTTTCACAGGTTGCTTCAACCTTCTGCAACTCACTTTTGTTGTCTCGATATTCTCTGAGGTGCCTCCTTTCCAGATAGTGCCTATCAGGTGCTTCCTTGCAGAAACGTCATTTAATTCTCACAGTGACCCTATGAAGTAAATACTTTCTGATTCTGGAGACAATTTTCCCACTTGTTTGGTCTAAACCAGGGCTCCACAATCCCCAGGCTGCAGACAGGTCTGTGGCCTGTTAGGAACTGGGCTGCACAGCAGGAGGTGAGCTGCCAGCACACATTACCACCTGAATTCCTCCTTCTGTCAGATCTGCCGCAGCATTAGATTCTCATAGGAGCACAAGCTCTATAGTGAACTGTGCATGTGAGGGATCTAGGGTGCTTGCTCCTTATGAGAATCTAATGCCTGATGATCTGAGATGGAACAGTTTCATTCCCAAACCATCCCCCTGCCAATCTCCCACCATGGAAAAATTGTCTTCCATAAAACCAATCCCTGGTGCCAAAAAGGTCTGGGACTGCTGGTCTAAACCATTTTGGATTCTAAAGGTAACATTTTCAGTTCAGTGAGTCTATGCTTGAGTGTATTTAATCCTACATTAACATATATTTATTGAATGCTTAGCCTGGGTGAGGAGGGAGGTGGGCCTTGTGAGCCCCTTGAAGTCATGCTCCTCCAGCTGTTCCTCCCATGAAGAATCACTCTTGGTAGTCAGAGTGTGAAGAACTGGGAACGTGTTTATAGCCAGGTCTAAGAGCTGGTCATGGACTCTGAAACAAGAAGAAACTAAAAGTAATGAGTTCCTTGATCCTTGAAGAGTTTCCCTTAAAGTTGAGATGAACCCTGGCTGAAAAAAAAAAGTTTCTAAAAGAGATTCAGGGTATCTTTTCCAAAGATTTGAAGACTTTTGTAAATTATTACAGTCTTTTGAGATTGTTTAAAACTTTCTTGTTGGGACAGAGGGAAATGGATGATGAGCTCTCATGCCTCCAAAAGTGTTTTACAAATTACAGTATCACTGTGATGCTGTTCTAAGAACGGCCACTTCTAATCTCTTCCTTCTAAGCTCAAATAGAAGAAAGTTCTCCCTTCGCCTCTCTTGTCCACATGTGAAAAGAATAATGCCTGTTTCCTGTCATTCTATTATTAACTTCATTCTAAGTAAAGGGAAGCAGGCCCAGTGGCTGCTGGAAAAAAAGAAAACCCAAGAAATACTTGAAAGCTTACCTTTCTACCCCATTAACAAGGCCAACTCTAGGGTGGGGGAAGTGGTTTTATTTTTATCCTAACTTAGCTAGCAACTATGTGAGGTTGGCTTGCATTTTTATCATTGGCTTTGTTTTAATCTGTGAGACCAGTTGGATCATTTAAGAACCTCAAAAGTTGCCAAATGTTGCATTTTCTATCTACCAGCATAGATGGATTTAATAATTGAATGCTGAAACTCAATTGTAGAGATAATCTGTGAATTCTTAATTTGTTTATCAAAAATATAGGTAGAGTGCAATGACAGACTTTTTTTTTGAGAGGGAGGGTGGGATCAAGCTTGAAGATGCAATTGCATTACTCTGCAGCTCTACCCTGTACACAAGTGCACGAATATGAGATTTATTATATTAGTACTGTGTTAATAGTGTCATTGGCGATTAAAACACCAGAAATATCAAAGCAAAATTAAATTCCTCAAAGTAAAGAATAATTGAGGCCAGGTGCAGTGGCTCACACCTGTAATCCCAGCACTTTGGGAGGCCAAGGCGGGCGGATCATGAGGTCAGGAGATCGAGACCATCCTGGCCAACATGGTAAAACCCGTCTTTAGTAAAAATACAAAAAATTAGCTAGGCGTGGTGCCGGGTGCCTGTAATCCCAGCTACTTGGGAGGCTGAGGCAGGAGAATCACTTGAACTTGGGAGGCAGAGGTTGCAGTGAGCTGAGATCGTGCCACTACACTCTAGCCTGGTGACAGAGTGAGACTCCATTTCAAAAAAAAAGAATAATTGAAAAGTTAAAAATTAATATATTATCTAACCAATTTTTTTTGCCACTGCTGTGTGACACTATTTTTATAGCTTTTTTGAGGTATAACGAACACACCGTGAACTGTATGTATTTAAAATATACACTTTGATGAGTTTTGACATATGCACACGTCCATGAAACCATCACCGCAATCAAGATATGTGAATGTATCTACATTTCTGAAAGTTTCTTTGTGAATCTCTGTAATCTATCTTTTCTCCCCTCCCTAGCCTCCCTCTCCTTCCCAAGGCAACAACTGATCTGCATGGTGTCAGTATAGTTTAGTTTGCATTTATCAGATGTTATATAAATGGAATAATACAATATGTGGTTATTTTTGTCTGTTTTCTTTTATTCAGCTCATTATTTTGGTCTGTTTTTTTTTCAGATGGTTCAGACAGTAAGAAAGCACATTATTTTGAGTTAATTTATGTTGTTGCGCATAGCAACATTCTTATTCTTTTTAAAATTTGAGTCTTTTTTATGGTGGAGTAGCAATGCATTATATGGATACAGCACAATTTATTTATTCATTCCTCTGTTGAGGGACACTTGGGTAGTCTTCCCATTGAGGGACATTTGGGTTGTTTCCAGTTTTGGCTATTACACATAAAGCTGCTAGGAACATTCCTTTACAAGTCTTTGCTTTCATTTATCTTAGGTAAATGCCTAAGAATGAAATCACTGAGTTGTATGGCATGTATATATTTAGCTTTAAAACCGTCAAAGTGTTTTCCAAATTTATTGTATAATTTTATATTTCTTCCATCAGTATATAAAAGTTCTAGTAGTTCCACATCCTCCCCAGCACTTGATGTGGAGAGTCTTTTTAATTTTAGCCATTCTAAAAAAAGTAATGTTTGGGGCCGGATGTGATGGCTTATACCTGTAATCCCAGCATTTTGGGAGACCAAGGTGGCTGGATCACAAGGTCAAGAGATCGAGACCATCCTGGCCAACATGGTGAAATGCCATCTCTATGAAAAATACAAAAATTAGCTGGGCATGGTGGCATGCACCTGTAATCCCAGCTACTCAGGAGGCTAAGGTAGGAGAATCACTGGAACCTGGGAGGTGGAGGTTGCAGTGAGCCAAGATGGCGCCACTGCACTTCAGCCTGGCGACAGAGCGAGACTCCGACTCAAACAAACAAACAAACAAAAGTAATGTTTGGAAATGTAGTGAGATCTCATTGTGGTTTTAATTTGCATTTCCCTAATGCCTAATGGTATTGGACAACTTTTGATGTACTTGCCATCTGTATATTTTCTTTGATCGAATATCTGTTCAAGTCTTTTTCTCATTTTAAAAAGTGGGTTGTCTTCTAACTGAATTGTAAGAGTTCTTCATATGTTCTAAATACAAGTTTTTTTTTCTTATATATGCTTTGCAAATATTTCTTCCCAGTCTGAGGCTTGCCTTTTAGTTTCATCACAATGTCTTTACAAGAACAAAATTTTAATTGATGAAGTCCAATTTATTATTTTACCTTACAGTTTGTGCTTTTTGGTGTCATATTTAAGAAAACCTTGGGCTGGGTGCAGTGGCTTACACCTGTAATCCTAGCACTTTGGGAGCCTGAGGTGAGTGGATGACAAGGTCAAAAATTCGAGACCAGCCTGTCCAACATGGTGAAACCCTGTCTCTAATAAAAATACAAAAGTTAGCCAGGCGTGGTGGTATGTGCCTGTAATCTCAGCTGCTAGTAAGTAGGCTGAGGCAGGAGAATCACTTGAACCTGGGAGGAGGAGGTTACAGTGAGCTGAGATCGTGCCCTTGAACTCCAGCCTATGTAACAGAGTGAGACTACATCGGGGGTTGGGGGGGTGGGGAAAAGGAAAACCTTGCCAAACCCAAGGTCACTAAGATGTATTCTGTTTTCTTTTAGAATTTTTGTGGTTTTTAACCATTACATTTAGGTCTATAATCCATTTTTAATTAAATTTTGTACTACAAACTATTGCTTAGCACAATTTCAAGAAGACCTAAATAAATGGAAAGCTATGTTGTGTTCATGGATTGGAAGACTCAGTACTGTTAAGATGGCAATTCTCCCCAAATTGATTTATAAATTAAACACAATCCCAATTAAAATCCCCGCAGCCTTTTTTTGTAGAAATTGACAAGCTTATTTTAAAATTTGTATGGTAATAGAAAGTATCCAAAAATAGACAAAACAACTTTAAAAAGAACAAATTTGGATGACTTACAGTGTTAAGTCAGTGTAAATCTTACATTATCTGATATCAAGGCTTACTATAAAGCTATAGTTATCAAGAAAATTTGGAAATGGTGTATAGATGAATAGATTAATGGAGCAGAATATAAAATCTAGAAATAAACACACACATTTAGTCAATTGCTCTTTGACAAATGTGGCAAGGCAATTTAATGGGGAAAGTAAAATCTTTTCAACAAATGGTGCTAGAACAATGAGATATTTATAGGCAATAAAATGACCTGGATACTGTGAACATTTTAAGGAAACATTATCGAGGACCTAATAAAATATTCATGATTTGGGCAGGATTTTCAAAGAATAAGTAAGCGATTAGAAATACATTCTCCACTGAAAAAGCTAAAAAATTTGTATTATCATCAACCAACTGAGGAAAATTCATACAAATGATCATATAAGTGGTAGTCAATATTGACAAGTATCGTTCGTCAGTATCTGGTTTGCCTTCTAAGCAAAAAAAAAAAAAAAAAAAAAAAAAAATAGATTCCATTTCAACATATAGAAAATAGGAACAACCAAATAGAGTCACATATTCTATCATTCTGTTTACACAGGCAAACCCATTTATAAACACATTTTAAAAAGTGATGAATAAAGATCAACATTAGGTTGCTTTTAAACAGTTTGATAAATCAGTAAAACAAACAAAGCCTCTGTTTTACTGCATTTATCTATTTTGCATTCAGATGGAGTTTATAGTAGCAAACACAAAATTGGGAAATGACTGTGAAAGATTTACTAGTTTAAAAGAAATTTATTTGTGCTCTGTCCCCTTAATACTACTTATATTTAAATCTCTCTTCTCTAGCTATTATCCCTGTTTCATAACAAAATAATAGAAAACTTTTCATTCTTTCTCCCATTTAAACTAGCTGCAGATCTGTTAGGGGCCTTGCTGCTTTCCACGCCAGTAGATGGCATTCTTATTCTTGTTTTTATTTTAATAGTCTTAGGTTCATGATCAATGTAATGCTGTGTACTGTATACCGGACCCACATTTGGTTCTGGTTCCCACAGTCCAAGTTCAGGTTGACCAGTTTCGGATGCACATGGAAAGGAGAGGAACATACTCAAGAGAAGGGTAAAAGTGCAATACTTGACAAACTGAGATGTTTCCAAAAAATTGTTGCTTATTTCTTTTTCACTTTGCTGGGTATTTCCAGTCGAGTGAGGGTGGAAGGTTTTGGCAGAGGGGAGGACTGAAACCTGATTGTGCAGTGTCTCCGTCGCTTCTAATTAATGGGTTAACTTTCCCACTTCTAGGGTGATGACTCAGGTTTTCAGGCTGTGTCTACTCCTTGTTCCCCTATGGGAGATGGCTGCTGGGCACAGGGGATCGGTGACTGACCTGATGGTAACAGTGTGGGGTCTGGGTCTGTCTGCTGGCCGTTTTGGAGATGTTTCCTGTTCCCCTGGACACTGGGGACCTGATGGCTTTCCTGCTGTGATCTATTCTCTTAGCAATGTCATGGGTTCCTCCCCTGGCTCTGTGGGTGCTGCAGTATGCACATCTCAGCCACAGACTCTGTCCTGCTCTGGTGTGACCCTCTACCCCAGAGCCTCTGCTTCAGGGTCATCCTCTCAACAGGACCGTTTGTGGTTAACCATCTGGCTTGCTACTCTCAGCTGCACATGACTGTCTCACTGAGAATACCTGTGAATGTCTGGTTTCCTTCCACACCCTCCACATGAAACCTTGGGAATATCAGGGCCACCAAATTTGGCTTCCTGCCTATATGTACCCCTCTGCCATTCCTATTTTACTGTGATTACCATATTCTGAGCGGGAGCAGAATGCAAAGTGGCATCTCTTCCCAGGGTTCCAAATGGAAAAGAGGCTCAAAGGCCCTTGCCTTAACCTTCCATCTCTCTGGGATGGCTATATATTCACCAGGTCTTCAGGAACCAGACTGTCTCTGCACCCACTCTCTTTCTTCAAGTTTTTGTCTCCTTCTCCCACCCCCAGAAAGGGCAATTCTTCCTATGATATCTGTTGATAACTTCAAGTTCTTTTTCTGCCATACAGATGATCTTTGCCCCAGATCAGTGTTCTCAACATTGTTGTACCCAAGGCTCCACTTTCATATAACAAATACTTTGAATACCTCTTTGACAGCAAGTGTTAAAACTGTGTTAAAACTTTATTGTAAGGGAGAAATAAAAGGGAAGGAATTTGTTCTAAAAAGATGTTTGTCCCATATGTAGAATCACCATGAATCCTACAGCCAGTAGAATCACTATGAATCCTACAGCCACAAATGCAGACTGATGTAAATGTCTCATTGTTGACTCGAATATCATGAGTGGACTGACTTTCTAAAACTGTGAACCCTTTTGATAAAAATCTGAACATAAAGTATGATAATCCCTTGATTTACTTTGCAGTTATTATTCTGGGAAGGCAATAGTGCAATCTATTTGTTTGTTTGTTGACATAAATAATACTATTGTTTATATGTGAAACTAAGTGAGGTAATTATAAACATACCTTCATTAATGTCATGATGTTTTGTGGGAACTGGAATAATTCTTCCTTGTGCAGGACTATCTTGTATATTGCAAGACACACAGTGCCTCTGCCTCCTGTCAACTAAATGCCACTAGTGTCCCCAGTCATTGTGACAACTAACCTCCAATCCAATTACCAAAACTTCCCCTAAGGGGCAGTAGCATTCCCATTGAGAACCATTGTTCTAGGCAGTACCTTCCCATAAAATATGTTTATAATCTCTCCCAGGTCCACCCATCACATATTTGGCAACCGTTTGCAAAATGAGCCTTTTGTTCATATAGCACTTTCAGATCATCCCAACATCTACGCTGTGGGACTTCTTGGTCCAAGTTCCTCTGTTATTGATACATCTGGGGACTTCCAAATTTCTCAGACTTTTGTTTGAAAACCATAGTGCCATACTGCCTTCTATTCTTGTCTTTGCCCATATTTCTATTGAACCATTTTGTCATTGATTGAATTAACTGCATACCTCTGGATTAGGAAATATAAGGAAGATAAAGAACCAGAGCAATCAAGTGACTCACAGAGTCCCGGAGATGGAAACTGAGTAGACCAGGACCAGAGGCCCTATCTTCTATCTAGATATTTCCTACTATATCATATTATTTTTACCTTATACATTAATTCTTGGCCAGGCATGGTGGCTCAATTACAGCACTTTGGGAGGTGGAGGCAGGTGGATCGCTTGACCCCAGGAGTTCAAAATCAGCCTGGGCAATACAGCTAAACCCCATCTCTACCAAAAAAATACAAACATTAGTCGGGCGAGTTTGTGCGCCTTGTAGTCCCAACTACTCAGGAGGCTGAGGCAGGAAGATCACCCAAGCCTGGGAGGTGGGGGTTGTAATGATCTGAGATCACACCATTGCACTCCAGCTTGACCGATAGAGCTAGACCCTTTCTCAAAACAAATAAACAAAACAAACGGAACACCAAAATTTTATTATTTGCCTTATTATTTGGAAATCAGTGTCCAAATATATATATATGATTATTATTACTATTATTTTGAGATGGAGTCTCGCTCTGTCACCCAGGCTGGAGTGCAGTAGCATAGTCTCAGCTCACTGCAACCTCCGACTCCTGGGTTCAAGCGATTTTCCTGCCTCAGCCTCCTGAGTAGCTAGGATTATAGGCACATGCCACCACGCCCAGCTAATTTTTGTATTTTTAGTAGAGACAGGGTTTCACTATGTTGGTCAGGCTGGTCTTGAACAGCTGACCTCATGATCCACCCGCCTCGGCCTCCCAAAGTGCTGGGATTACAGGCATGAGCCACCATTAAATCAACACAGCAGGACCTGTTTGTGCCTGGGTGAAGGTACCCATTGAGTTTCTCAACGCTGTAGACCTACAAAGTAGGGACCCCACTAATGCTACAGCCACCTCATGAGGCCCAGTCAAGGAAGTCTTTCAATTACACATATAGCTCCTTTTTGGACCCAAGGTGTCTCCTTGACTTTACTGAGTTTCCTATACCATATTTAACCATTTTTATAGTCAGGGTTTGTTTACTGTATTGTCTGATTTATTTGTTTTTTAATGTGAAAGTTTCCATTGCTTAGGTTTCCAGTTGCTGACTTGGAACAATCCATTTGCCTGGAATCAGATATTATAATAAAGTGAATCAAACATATAAAAAAAATGGCAACAGTTTAACCTTCTTCTCTTGATATAGCAAGCCCTGTTTAAAAGGAAGGAAATTTGTGTCTTCTGTACAAAATTAAAAAATAATTTCTTTGTCAAGGGAAAATTTTATGATCCAATTCCCCCAATTTGAGTACTTCTGATCTACCTAAATGTTACCCTTTCTAAATCAAGAAAAGTATGTTAGGTGTAATGGTTGAGTTGTGAATGATAAAATCTGCATGTGTATTAGGGAGAGAATGCATATGTAGCAATTGACTTAACAAGGTGTGGAGCTTTGTGCACATTTATGTCTGAAATCCAAATCAAGCCCTTAACAGGCAAGATTCTTTAATATACATGAGAAATAGGCTTTATCCTGCCATAATGACCTGCAGCCTCTTAGACGTGACTCTCTACAGACCGATCACTCCACAGAAAGGTTGGCCAGCTCACTGAAGCCATTATCTTTTATTTATGCAGATCAGATTGTGACAATCCTTGGAATTCTTTGTTTTATCTCCCTCTCTCTTTTTAATCCTCTTGATGTGGGTTTTTTCTTTCTGTTTCTATATAGGCAACTCCCCAAACAAGCATTTTCATGACTTCCCAAGTCATTGAATGAAAATATTAGAGTATAATTTGGTTAGCTTGTATTACTACACAAAGAAAAGAAAACTGTTTTAATTTTGGAGGCTACTAGATAAAGGGAAAAGGGAAAGTTCCTTAATTTTTTAAGCCACACAGGGAGCTATGTACTGTGCCAACATAGTAACCAGCACCAAATCCCAATAGTTTACATTTTCATTATTTAATATGCCCTCTAGAGTTTTGGATGTGGCTCAGAAATTTTTTTAAAACAAATTTCTTACATATGACCTTAATTTCAATGAGTATGCTTTAAAAAGCTGTAGCTTTCTTCCTTTTACATTTCCCATTAGTCAATATTAGCTACATATTCATGGTTGAGAACCTAAATAGCATACTTTTTATAAAAAAATGTAGGGGTGACTTTTTTATGGGTGTGTTTCCAGTGATCTTTTCCTCTGGGGATGGGGGTAGTATTCAATAGTAGGAGTTGAAAGATAGAGAGAAGAATATTATTTTTGATTGTAGTAGTTTAGTCTCCATTGCATATTACCATTTTTTTTTCCCTCCTGTAGTGCTGTTCTTTCTAGCTTTTATCTGAGCCAAGTAGCAAGGCAAGAAACCCACTGAGAGATCAGGAAAGAACGGTGGTAGGAAGGATTTTCCCAGTTGATTTGGGGTAGTGCTGAATTCAGCTGACATCCTTAGGGTTCTTATTCCTGCGTTTAATCCATAAGCGTTTTACTGAATGCTAATTAAGTTTCAGTTACTTTGCTAGATGTTATAGCAGATATAAGAATGAAACAAGTACTATTCTTACCTTTTCTTTATTCATTTGATAAATATTTGCTATCCACTGGCAACACAATACCAAACCAGCAGCCACAGTGATCTTTTCAGTCCAGTGTGGAAGACGACCTGAGTAAGTGATGGGGAATGTGACAGAACAGGGTAAGTTGTGCTGGCTGTCATAAAAGTAGAAGTGTTGGGTGGTGTGGGAGCATTAAACATGGGACATTAACTTAGGGTGTATGTGCCGGGGTTAGCAAAGGTTTCCCTGAAGCAATAAAGTTTATGTTGAGACAGGAAACGTGACACCAAGTTAGCCCTTGGAGTGTAGGGAATGGAGTGTCCCAGGAAGATGGAACAACAGTTTGGATGAAGGTTGAGGTGAGTCATGCATTGGAGGAACTAAAAGAAAGCCCTAAGCCAATTTGGACTCAGTTCCTCTTTCTCATCCAGATGGTGAATCTCAAGGGCTGCTCTGCAGTGGCTGCTCGTGGCTGTCTTCAGTGACTGGAAAAGATGAGGTGGTTAGGAGCAGCTCACCATCTACAAATCACATCTCCCTAGGATTGGGGTAGCACCAGCCCCTGTCCACCCTGTCACAGCAGAGATTAGGTGACAGGGAAGAGAGTTCAAAAAGTAGATTGGGATGGAGGTAATGTAAATAACAGGCAACCTATAAAATATTAATTGATGATAAGGTAAAATTTCTCTCCACAAACAAGGAATCACTGAGCTCCTGAGAGTGAAATGAACTGTATTACAGGCTCCTTATCAGACGTTATTAACAGCTTTCTAGGAACGAGTTTTTAGCTGTTGGTTTAAGGCAGCGGACTAAGAACATGGGATTTGGGGCAAAATTCCGTGGGGGATTTGGAGAATAGAGAAGAGATGGGACTAAACTACTGAATAAGAGAGGGAGAAAGTGTAATACTTGGACAGCCAGAGACTCCATGAGGGTAAGGGGGCACAGGGGCTTCAATTACTTATCCATCTTGTCACTATCCAAACCACTCAGGGTGACAGTGGATACCTCTATCTGCATCTGAAGGTGGAGGCATCATAATTTATTAGAGATGAAGTTTGCCGTTGTTCCCTCTTCTATGGTTATCAGGAAAGCCATTTTTCACCACAACAAAGGAAATTTCAGCATCAGTAGGAAGACATGTTTTTTGGGATTGAGAATAAGGTATAATAGAATAGTCCTGGAAGGATATATTACCTAAGTGCCTTCGGGAGAGGAAAACAATTTTTTTAAAAAACTTTTAATTGTCATGGAATATTGCACTAAATGGCACTGCATTTATGAGTTTCTTGTTATTTTAGTTAGGGCATTTGTTTTTCTAATCATTTTTTTCAAAAAAAAAATGTCAAATATCAGAAGTAACTTTAGGGAATGTGTTTCATCTCAGAAAAATCCCTCATGGCTTTAATTTATAATGGGTCAGGATTATTGTTTAATTTTTGAGATGAAGAAACTACAGAAGAGACCCTATTTGGCTACATTTATGCAGCAGACCAATGGTGAAGCATGCAGTGCAAAGTGGGAATCCTAGGAACACAGAAAGAAAACTAGTTTGAGAATAGTAGAAACAAAGGGGGAGGTATACATTTTTTTTTTTTGCTTTTTATTTATTTATTTATTTATTTTTTATTATACTTTAAGTTCTAGGGTACATATGCATAATGTGCAGCTTTGTTACATATGTATACTTGTGCCATGTTGGTGTGCTGCACCCATCAACTCATCAGCACCCATCAATTCATCATTTATATCATGTATAACTCCCAATGCAATCCCTCCCCCCTCCCCCCTCCCCATGATAGGCCCCAGTGTGTGATGCTCCCCTTCCCGAGTCCAAAAAATTTCTAAAACTCATCTGTGCAAAAGTGCCGGGACCCCCTTAAGCAGAGCTTGTCATTTTGTACTGACATTATACGAGTATGTGGTTTTGACCAATTAATGCTAGTTTCAGGTGGATGGGTTTCATATTAATACTAATCACTGAAAATGACCATTGAATCTGAAATTTCTGTGTTCCAGGATGACAGCTCCATTCACAGGGCACATCTGTGAGAATGCAGTACTTATTTATGTCATTCTGGATAAGGCAAGCTATCTTGTTCATGTGTGAGAAACTATAATGCATCTTTCACATTTAAAGTGCCCTGTGAAGCTTTCTGCTTCACAACCTCTCTCCTTTTTTCCTTGTTACCTTTAAATTTTTCATACCATCTTGAGCATCTCTCAAAGAATTGCAAATTCTAGCCAGAACATGATTAATTTAGTATTCAGCCTCCTCCGATGGAGCGCACTGCCGTCTGTCCTCCTTAGACAAGGCTACCTCTCCTCTTGGCTCTTAGCAGGGAAAGTGAATTAAGGCAAAGGCCCAGGCTGTTCCAGCGGGCTGCTTGAAAATGAATTTTTACTGGCAGTGCCACGAAGTCAAAAGCATGGTGTTGCAAAGGCAAAATTACAATATATAGTTGATGTTATTTTAGTTGGGAAGCTCGGTCATCCCATTTTCTTCGCTCAGTTTGCCAAGAAAATATCTATTATTCTTTATTTGGAGGTGAAGGGCAAAATGCAGGCATTTCTCTTCCTGAAATTCCCTACCTTTATTTTGTTCATGTTTCCAACACTGTCCTTATTTATTTCATCAGCTAATATTTTCTATGAGAAGGTCACTTGTCTTTAATGTTGAAATAAGAGGCACATTTATTTCCATTGTTGGGATTCTTTTAACAGAACTCAATGAAGCTGAGTTATGAAGGCTAATGCCACTATAATCACGATGACTTCTGGTGGTACGCACCAAGGATTTCTGCCCCAGAGTATCTTTTAGACTGGGGTCCATTTGGCTTAATCTTTATGAAGAAGGACAGCAGAAAATACAAAATTCCTCTTTGAAAGGTATTATAAAATCTCATTTGAATATACAATCTATAATTTAATTATTTTAGAAATCCTTCCTGTACAGAATATGATTATCAGGTATTTAAAGCATTTAAATTACCCAGTATGTAGTCAGATCTCAATCCTTGTTAGTGATAATAATGATGATAAGTAATACTGGCACTCCAAAAAATATCACCAAAACAACTTGTTGATAAGAAAAGGCTGAGTTTATTCTTATTGCATCCTAGTTTATTGTGGGACCCCACAGAGCCCTAGTATTGAGTGGCATGGTAAAATCAGCAAGTCTGGTTTAAGACAGGTCTTTTCAAGCTGAGGTGTAGTGGAGATTGGGGAGTTTGGAGGGCTAGGGCTTAGGGGAGTGTAGGAGGGTGATGTTAATTGGACTGAGTAATGATTATCATATGGTAGTTTAAAATTGGTAGAGTTGAGAGTTTTGAAGGATCTTGGGGAGTAAGCAGTCGTTTGAAGAGGTGAACAGTAGATGTTCACTTAAGTGAGATTTCTAGGAAGTTGCTGAAACTAACAATAAAGTTACTTGCAACTTTTTATTGTCTTCTTGGGCAAGAGTTTTCTGAATTAGTAAAGTCATTGAAGATAGGAAGTAATAAAGCAATGTTAACAAGAGTAAAGATAGCTAGCAGTGAAGCAATGTTAACATAATACATGGTAAGTTGTGTGGATATAGATGGTTTTGATTCTTCTTCCTCCTCCTCTTTTTTTCCCCTCCTCCTGCTCCTCTTCTTTCTTCTCCTTTTCCTGGTATTTTGTAGTTGAAGCTATTTACTATCAGGGAATTAGTTATTTGAGATTAGTTGTGTGTGTGTGTGTGTGTGTGTGTGTGTGTTTTATAATATGGTAAATATTCTGTGCTAATTTGAAAAGAAGCTGTGTTAGGGAAAATATTTTTTTGAGGCCCATTTCCAATGTGACTCTTTATATAAAGAGTGTAACCAAAGTACTGGTGGACGTCTATATGTCCTTCAAAATCTAGCTCCTTGAGCCTCCCAGGCATGCCAGAGAGGTATTGAGCTTTGCTACTTTCTTGCCTCCTCTTCCTCCTCCTTACATTTCCAGATCCTCAAAGCAGGAGTTGCATCATCTTTGTACTTGATGCCAGGAATGTACTATGTGTGGAAGATCCAATCAAGAACAAGAAGCAGTCCCTGACCTCTTTGAGTTCCCATGCTAGCAGAGAAGGTAAATAAAATAATGGTCATTTATTTACCTTTTTAATGTTTCTGTGTGCCTAACAGAGCCGTGACTCAATAAATCTGTGCTGAATGAAGAAATGACTATACATCTGTGAGGTGGGTGTGAAAGTGGCTTTATTTTCCTGAGAAATTGGAACACACACACACACACACACACACACAGCCCATTTATTGTTTCTCTTCTAAAATTGACTATTTATGTCTTTAGTCCACGGTTTGTTATTAGGTTGCTGTATTTTTAAAAAAAATAGATATGTGGAATTTTATTTTATTATATATTTTATATTTTATTGTATACACTGAGTTAAAAATTTCTTATTGGTTTTAGGGATTGTAAACATCTTTTTGCTGTGTCTGGCTTGTGTCAGTGTCTTTATTTATTTATTTATGTATTTATGACAGGGTCTCTCTCTGTTGCCCAGGCTGGAGTGTAGCGGTATGATCTCAGCTCACTTGCAACCTCCACCTCTGGGCTCAAGCCATCCTCCCACCTCAGCTTTCTATGTAGCTGGGACTTCAGGTGTACACGACCATGTCCAGCTGATTTTTGTAGTTTTTATAGAGATGGAATTTCGCTTTTTTGCCCAGGCTAGCCTCGAACTCTTGAGCTCAACAATCCGCCAACATTGGCCTCCCAAAGTGCTGGAATTAAAGGCATGTGCCAGCGTGCCCAACCCAGTCTCACTTTTTATATGTTGTCTTTTGTAGTCCAGAAGGTTTAATTTTAATGTACACAAATGTATTAATCTTTACCTTTATGGCTAGTGTTTTTTCGTCTTGTTTAAGAAAAATTCTCTACCTTGATGTGATAGAGATGTTTTTCATTTTCTTCTAAAAGTTTAAACATTTTGCTTCTTGAGTTTATTTTATTAAATTTACCTGGAATTGGTATTTGTGTATAGTATATGTGGCTATCTGATTTTATTGTAGTTTTCTCACATGGATATGCTGATCGGTATCAGCAGGATACTCAAGCAGGACCATCTGCAAATCGCTGGGGGTTCTTCCTTTGTTCAACTCTCTCTTCCCTTTTACTTTGTCTTCTAGCTTCAGGCTCCTTAGTTCCCCTGAATTCCCAGCTGCAATCTCCTTAACTCAGAGAGTACACTAGGCTAGGCCTGGGTTCCTCTTCTGTGTGCTGTGACTTCAAAACTCTCTCAAGGCAGTAAACTGGAATGATCACAGAGCCCACTTCATTTGTCTTCTGTCTCCCAGGGATTATAATCTGTAGCTGTCTGATGGTGGATGTCTTGACAACATTTGTTTCATATGTTTTGTCCACTTTTGGTTGGTTCAGGTAAATTGGTAAATCTGGTCTGTTACTTCATTTTGACAGAAAGCAGAAGTCTGAAGAGGGGAATGAGATTTGAACTAGTTAAGATCTGAAGCTGGAGAAGGCAATTTGCAAGACCTAATTTTATGGATCAACAATCTGAGAATTTGCAATGATTCAATACAACTAGATGAGGAAACTGAGGCTAGGAGAAATTACTTTTTTTTTTTTTTTTGAGACGGAATTTCCCTCTTGTTGTCCAGGCTGGAGTACAGTGGCGCGATCTTGGCTCACTGCAACCTCTGCCACCCAGGTTGAAGTGATTCTCCTGGCTCAGCCTCCCAAGTAGCTGGGATCACAAGCGCCGCCCATCATGCCCGGCTAATTTTTTGTATTTTTAGTAGAGATGGGGTTTCACCATGTTGGCCAGGCTGGTCTCAAACTCCAGATCTCAGGTAATCCACCCGCCTTGGCCTCCCAAAGTGTTGGAATTACAGACGTGAGCTACCACACCTGGCCAAGAAGTTACTTTCTAGGTGTGATCTGTGCACCAATTACAGTCAGCATTCCATGTCTGTGTGTTCTGCCACTGTGAATTCAACCAACATCAGATCAAAAATATTTGGGAAAAACCCAATAAAAATGAAACAAATACAAACTAATACAGCATAACAACTATTTACATAGCATTTACATTGTATTAGATATTGTAAGTAATCTAGAGGTGAGTTAAAGTACACAGGAGAATGTACCTAGGCTGTATGCAAATATTACTCAATTTTACAAGAGGGAATGGAACTCCACAAATTTTGGTATTTGTGGGCGGTCCTAGAATCAATCCCCAATTGATACCAAGGGACAACTGTATTGCAGGGTAAGTAGCCCTTATCTGAAATGCTTGGGTCTACAACTGTTTTAGATTTTGTATTCTTTTGGATTTGGGGATTTTGCAACATATAATGAGATATCTTGAGGAATGGGACCCAAGTCTCAACATGAAATTCGTTTATGTTTCATACACAACTTATACACATAGCTTGAAGGTAATTTTATAGAATGTTTTAAAATTATTTTGTGCATAAACAGACTTCGTGTACAAAGGTGTCACAAATGTCATCAAAAAGCAAAGGTGTCAGTATCTCAGCCACCCACACAGGCAATCTGTGGTTGTTTGGCATCACCATTATTCCTGATTAAATTTATATACCTCTGATAAGCAATACTTTTCTTACACTTGTTCACACAGAAATACCAATACATACCATTAATACAGGTATATTAATGTGTTCAGGGTAACTAAGCCGCAGAGTAGCACCACCAGAATACCTGGATTAGCTGCTAAACAACAGCAACAACAAACAATGCAGGCTTTTGGTCTCCACCTGTGATGCTGTGTTTTGATTAAGAGGTTACAGTCCACTGTATTTTATTTTTTTTAGGTGAGAAAAACATCAGAGGCAGTTGCAGGACCAGGAAGTGAATCCTTCAGGGATGAGGAGGCTTTCTGCTGGATGGGTTTTTTAAAATGTTTCCTCCAGAGTCATCTGCCTCATTAACAAAAGTTCTTGAGAAGTCTCTCTTTGATTTCGTAAGCTGACACGACATCTGTTCTGTTATGAATGCATGCTGCTCTAGTCCTTCAATAAGCTCATTGTACATTTTCACCATGTTATCTGCAGGCACTTTTAATGCAGTGTCACCAACAACATCATTATCATGTTGGCCCTCAAAAAGTTTTGAATTTTGAAATATCTCAGAATTTGGATTTTTGGATTAGAGATCATCAATCTGTACTATACAGGAAATCAGATGGTGTCTTGAGTTGCATTTTTCCTGAGCTCTGGTATTACCTTTGGAAAGACAAGATAAAAAGGACCTTTTTTCTTGTGTTCATGGTACCTAGGAGAGAAGTTGTGGTTTGGACTAGAATGGAATCAGAGCAGTCGTAAGAAGAGAAACAGTCTTCCTGAAAATTGAAGCCTAAGTTACTGCAGGGTGTCTTCTGTCCTATCCTACAAAGTCCTGCAGCTTCACTTCCACCACAGTCCATTGGTAAAAATCAAGTCATAGGCCCAGCCCAGAGACAAAAGGTGACACAAGGATATGAATACCAGTGTGGTTATACAGTGGAACATCTTTGGAGCCAATTACCATCACATGTTTTGAATGGAGGAATGGGAAATAAAATGAGAGACAGGATATGACCAGATTGTGAGAACTTTGAATGCCAGAATGTAGGCAAAGAGAAATCAAAGACTCTTGTGCATGGGATGAATACAGGGAAATTAGTGTTTTAGGAAGATTAACTTAGTCATGATACATACTTCTGATTAGAACAGGGAGTAACTGGATAAAGATGGAGATGTTAGATGGCCATTGCAGTAACTTAGGTGTGCAAAGGAAGAACCAGAGCAAAGGTAGATGCAGTGGGAATAGAAAGGAAAGGATATTTTGAATACGATTTGATCAATCATAATTCTGCCTGCAGAAAGATGGCACATGACAGATATGGAAAGCAAATAAAGAAATATACCAACTCAAGAAATACATTAAGCCAAGAAATCTTTGAGAATTCATAAAAACAAGAGAGAGAGGATAAGAGATATATTAAAATGGGAAGGAGAAAGGAAGTAGCAGAGAATAGAAATAGGGTCAATAAAAGTAGAAAAGGACAATGATTATACTCACCTAAATTATAAAGCAAAAAAGAATATTCACAGGGGAGGAGAAAAGAAAACACTGAGTAGAAATGCATACTATTCTGTGTAAACTCAGCATAGAAGAAGTGGGACATAACTCTCAATGACATCATTAAGAAGACAATAATTAACTTTCACTAGTGATATTTCATATATTTATGTAATAAATATTTCTAAATATTTGCCATGTACACACAATGTACTTATCTCTGATACTTTTATGTACAGAGAGATGACCTTCAGGCCTACTGTGCAAGAAATCTTCTATTTATTGATGTTTACAGAAAAAATGGTAGCATCGCAATATAAATGCTAAGTGCTAAAACAGTAATAAGAAAAGATTACTTGCGTGATGGAGGAAGGAATTAATGACTGCCTGAGCATATCAGAGATGACTTCACAGAACACGTGAGGTAAGCAGGAGGAATAGAAGTTTGGCAACTAGAGAAGGTGAATCATTGCATTCCAGGTAGAGGGGATGGCTAGTGTGTGCAAAGGCAGAAGTCTTCAGAAAGCATGGTGGATTGGAAGACCCAGTCTACTCTGGGTAGAAACCCTATACTCTGCTCACCCAGGAAGGGAGGTTGGGAAATCATTAAACTATTGAAAAGTATTTGAGATCTTTGGCATCCAAAAAGTTAAAATATCAGTTATCTGGAAGCCTGTTGATCCACAGTAGCTCTATGTTGCTGATACTGCCTGAAAATCAAAGTATTTTTTAATTGTTTTGACAACTATTGACTACTTCTACTCTCTTTTCTTCAAAATGGTGGTGTGACTTCTGGAATATTCGTAGAATTCCTAAGCAAATTAAGAGGCTGCAGAACCCAATTATCTACATTACAGGGCAGAGAGTGGTACGTGTAAACAGGGAGGTACAGAAACTATGAGGGCCTGGGGAATGGGGATATTAATTTCAACCAGAGAAATCAAAAAAGATCATGAGGGAGATTTCTTGGAGCTGAGTTTGCCATATGGGTAAGATTCAAGAAATCTCAATCTGTTTGGGGCTTGAGAGGTAGAGCAAAGGACATTCCTGAAAAAAATGCAGGGCAAAGAGTTGAAAGTCGGAAAGTGTTTGAATAACTCTGTTGACTGTCTGATGTCAATCCAGCAGAAGATTTTCCCACAAGTGTAGGGCAAGAAACAAGTAGCACAGAGAATTAGGGGCAGGTCATGAAGGTCATTCGATGTCTCTATGGTTTTCGTTGTGCAAGCCTGGGAAGATGTCAAGATCCTGAGCCAAGGAGGGGTACAGCTGAGCTGTGTGTGAGAAGATTGCTCCACGGGCAGTTTACAGAAAGGACGAATGAGGGCTGATTATCCTGGAGAGAGACTAAGGATTGAAGAGAAGGGTTATAAAAAGAGGGAGACAGCTGGGTAAGATCTTGATGAGATCCATGCTTCAGAAGTGGAATAGGAACAGAAGAAAGGACTGTCTGGGAAGGAGAGTCACGTAGTGGGCTCAAGGAGAGGTAAAAGCCAAAGGTAACGTTGAGGTTTTTTAGCTTTGGTAAGGATGGTGATGATGGAGAAGAATTGAGATATGGAATAAAAGGGTGAGCTGGGGAAAATACATTTGTTTTGTTTCTGTTTTTTTTGTTTGTTTGTTTTTTAGATAGGATCTCACTCTGTTGGCCAGGCTGGGGTGCAGTGGCATGGTCATGGGTCACTGCAGTCTCTACCTCCTGGTCTCAAGTGATTCTCTCCTGCCTCAGCCTCCCAAGAAGCTGGGACCACAGGTGTGCACCACCGTGCTCGGCCTTTTGCTTTTTTTTTTTTTTTTTTTTTGATGTGAGGTCTCACTCCATTGCCAAGGCTGGTATTGAACTCCTGGGTTCAAGTGATCCTCCCACCTGGACCTCCCAAAGTGCTGGGATTATAGGTGTGAGCCTCTGTGTGTGTCTGTGTTTCTTCTTTCTTCTAAATTCTCATAGAATTTTAGTTTTGTGGATAAAGCACAGCAATCATTTTTCTTTTGAAAAAATATAATCAGCAGGCAAGAACTATGTGTTCTGTGGACTATGATTTATAGTGTGTGGTTGTTGGATAAATTTCACTGTCTTTGGCCTAAACACTCAAAAGAGAGCTCTTGCTGGGACACATATTCCAATTTTGTGTTTCTGTATTTTATAAGGGAATTGAAATGCACCACTTCAGAGTGAATTAGAAGTGAGTTTGTACATTTTTCTGCTTAGTGGAACTCAAATAGTTTCCCAGGGAATACGTTCTCCGTTTTTCCAACACCTTTCCCTTATTCCCCAAACAGATTAGCACATGTCTCTCATACTCCCCACATTGTCATCAGAGTAAGAGAGTGAGAGGGAGAGATCGGGCGTAGGACATGATAATTTTACACTTGAGACAGTGATGTGTACGATCTGAAGTTTTTAAACTCTTGGAAGACTCTTGGGTGTGAGATATCTTTTGTGTTTCAGCACAAAACCAAACAGCACATGCAGTAAATCCCTAAAGGTATCTGGGCCCATAGACTCTGCACCTGAAAGCTCTTATTGTTCAGCATTTGGAAACATTTCAAATCATTTCCTCAATGCCCAGTTTCACATTTATAACATATGATAATTAAAAAGAAAGCCTTTGTTAATATTTAACAGGACTGACAGTAGGAAATGCAGACACAGTTTCTCTTACCTCTTCTTTTAACACCTTTCTCCCATATTTAATCTCAGGGGGTCCTTTCTCTCTTTCTTCCACTCTCTGTACTACAGTCCACAGACCCCCGGAACTCTCACACCTGCTAACTTCTCTGAGCCACAGCTGGGAGAAATTCTCTGATCAAGACCTGGTAACACTCAGAAGAGCTAATTAATGGATCTAATCCTGAAGAAGCAGCTTCAGAAGTTACCTGTATATGTATCATATATGTGTGTGTGTGTATATATATAGATGAAGCTACTTGTATAGTAGGGTTGTGAATTTACATGCATTACACCCAGATGTGCTCGGAAAAATAAGTAATCTGATCAAGAAAGTGGAGGAGAAAACAAATAACTAAAGGTGGCATATAGTTTAAACCTAGTTTGATAGAATTTAAATAGGCCTTCGTGCTTGCTCTCCTCCCTCTTCTTTACTCCAAGAGTTGTCTGTCTGTCCTGGGAGTGTTTTCTGATGCTGGGGAGGAGCCCCGGAGTTTCTTGGTGTATCCCTGCTCTGTCCTGCGTCAGCAGCCCTTGTCCCGTGGGTGCAGGCTGCCCCACTGGTTATTGAAGCTGTGTGAACTGGTCTCTCTTGCTTGGCCAGGACTTGGAAATTTTCCATCAATGAATCAGTTTCCTCTTAGGTCTGAGGCAGGTCCTGGTCAGACCCACAGCTCCTTGTGTCTTTGGAGCTTCCCCTCAGAGGAGGGCGAGAGTCATGGGGCATCCTGAGTCCCATCCTTACACCCCTTGTGACCTGCAAGCGACCAAGGAAATGCAATTTCACTACCTTCTGCCTGTACACCACACAGTTTGTTTGCTGTGGCTAAGTGTTGGGTTGGTGTGAATTGCCTTTAAGGATCGTTGGTTCACTCTGCAGTGACCCTGTGACAAAGGGGGAAAGATGGGTGATACGGTTTGGCTGTGTCCCCACCCAAATCTCATCTTGAATGGTAGCTCCCATAATTCCCATGTGTAGTGGGAGGGATCTGGTGGGAGGTAATTGAATCATGAGGGCGGGTCTTTTCTGTGCTGTTCTCATGATAGTGAATAAATCTCGTGAGATCTGACGGTTTTATAAATGGGAGTTCTCTCTCACATGCTTTCTCTTGCCTGACACCATGCAAGATGTGACTTTGTTCCTCCTTTGCCTTCTGCCATTATTGTGAGGCCTCCCCAGCCACGTGGAACTGTGAGTCCATTATACGTCTTTCCTTTATAAATTACCCAGGCTTGGGTATGTCTTTATTAGCAGCGTGAGAACAGACTAATGCAATGGACTTTGTTCTTCATATGAACTTAGGTCCCTGCTCTTCTTATCGTTCATCATCAAGTAAAGTGACCATGGAATTTTGTTACTTTTTTATTACTGCAATACTTTTGAGATGGAAGGGGGTGTTAAAATAACTATAATTATACAATATTTTCAAATATATTTTTATTTACTGATACATTGAGTTTATACTTTTGATGGAGTAATGAAATAGTTCTATTCAAAATTATTTCAAAATAAAATGCGTTTTACTAAAAATAACAATGACCTTTGTCTATGTACAGGTCAAAATGGGAACAATAGGCATCCCTAACCATGAGCTGAGCCTGCAGGAGCCTCAGATTCACATTCCCAAGAGACCAGGGCACTCTAGGGTTGGGGCTGAGAGCTAACTGGCACTGAGGCCAGTCCTTGGGGGGCCCCTGTACCAGGGCTGAGTCATCCTCATAAGGTTTCTAGATCTTGGCCACATCAAGAGACACCAAGTCATACACCTCAATTGATTTGGAGCAGCGCTCACTTGCTGGGCAAGGAACACCATTGCAGCAGCAAAGGGATCCGTGAAGCCAGTCTCCACAGCTGGTTCTGCATGCCAGAGCAGAGTCTTGAGATGCTAGGGCTTTGGGTCTTTTGCTTTCTTTGTAGGAATTATTAGAGCCAGAAACTATAGTCTGCAGAGAAAACACCTAGAGCAATAGAAGAAGGAGGCCTCCCACAGAGTTTTTTTTTCTGCTGAGGGTCTGATAACCACAGGAAGGTACAAAAGCACTAGCTACAGCTCTTCAGTGAGACAGGCCCCTTTAAAGCTGGTAAAATACCAGAGTCAGCATGATAGTCATGATCTAGCAAATACTGCCTGGTAGAAAACAATGAAAAGAAACCAGATATGTTGGGATTAAGCAGAACAAACACTATGCTGAAATTGATCAGATGAAGGAAGTTTTGAAACAAAGAAAGCCATTAACTTTATTTTCAAATGAGTTGCAGAGGCTCTCTGAGCACCGTCATTAGCTACCTGCCTTCAACTGCCACCAAAGTTTTCAAATAATTAATATGTTAGAAATAGCATTCTAATGGTATTTTTTCTAGGTGAACCCGAAAAGGATAGCTTTCGGCTTTCACTGTAGGGAATGCAGAAGCTCTGACAGAGAACATTTAAATCACAAACCCAGCACAGTTCCATGCCATGCGAGTCTTTTTGGAAATGGTTGTCATCAGTTAGTGGTGACCTCGCAAGCTCTCGTACCAGACGGCTCTCTGTTTTCTGACGGGGAAATGGAAACCGGGGCAGCACCTAGATTGGGATGGTCCTTCCAGCCTTTCTAAGGACATTGAGCTTTTTCATCTGGGCAAGATAGGGAAGGGCCACAGGGGTTTAAGCAGTAGAGGCATAATAACATTTGGGTTTTAGGAATCACTCTGGCGCCATTCTGAGGCACAATAGGACAATGACTGAAGGTGATCAATACTTCTGGGATGATGGCCAGAAAAGGAGTTAAAGACTCCAGAAAACAGCGTTTTTCTGCAACCATAGAGCACTAGCGCATGACAGAAGAGGTCTGTGAGGTCAAGTTACCAAGGGGAGTCTGCTGCTCTTGAAGACCCCACCCCCAAAAAATGAGTAATTCTTTGCTCATACAGAATTTCTCTAGCAAAAGGGCTTTTTTTTGGTCCTGTCTAGATTTGCCCCAAATCGTGTTCTACAGGATTCATTCTATTATTGTTTCAAACTGAGAGTCAGATGTTTTAAAAATTTAGATGCAATATTTCTATCTTGGACCTCTCAAGCAGACATTAAGATCAATACCTTGAACTGAATTCAAGGTACCTTGAATCTTTAAAAAAGGAAGCCAGCCATTGTTTTATAGAACTAAAGGTAAAAATCTACCAAAAGCAATAACACGGAATGCATATAATTTTGAAACATGGCAATTGGGTTACAAAAATGTAAACATTTACAAACACCATTCTGCAAATTATGTCTCATCCCCTGACAAAGTCATTTAAGGCCGAGTAAGGGCAATGCCTGGTTTTATGACTCCATATCCTGAGGAGTGCTGGTCTTTCTCATTGTCTCCTAATTGCATGCGTTTTCCCTAGTAAACCAAAATCTCATATAACCAGGGTCATTCTTGGTAATCACCTAGTATTTAGTGCAATTTGCCTTCCTACCCTTTGTGGTTATTGTTTTAAAAAACAAGGCACACACACTCAATTCTTTTTGTCTTGTACAGATTTTTTTTTTTTTTAACTTGATTGGTCCACATGGTAGAACTCTGCCAGTGGAGATTTTGAAACAAGGATGAGTTTATTTGAGCAGCTGTATTCTGTTGTAGAGTATCTTGTGACTTGCCTCAAGGAAAATATCTGTATTCCCCAGACTGTTTAATTGCAGCCCTTGTTTTTGACTCTTTGGGGCTGGCTGTCTCTTTATGCTATCTGATACCAGCTGTAGGAAGCAGTGGGAGAGTTATCTTCTCTGCGGCCTGCTGATGTCAGGGTCTTGGAGAGCTCAGATTCGAGGTCAAATCTGCCCTGGCAGGAGTTCTTTATTTGTATTGCTTGTGTACCCCACATTTCCCAGATCAGAATACTGGGAGTCAGCCTAACAGCTATAAAGCAGTATTTTTTTTTTCTTTTCTTGAAGTTCTGTTGCAGTGCATTCAGGGGGACTTACAATCCATGGCAAATTGCTTTCCAGTAATCCTAGGAGCCCTCAGGAAGTGTCTCGTGCTCTGTAGTCTTACTTACTGTCAAGCATGCCCAGCATTTTCCTCTTCTTGTGATCCAACTTGCTGTGATGATGTTCCTGTTTCCTGGGAAACCCTGCGTGGCCACTCTGTCCCTATCACTCACCAGCAATGATATCTGAGACTGGTGCCTACTGGGGGAGGCCTGGGTAGAAGATGTCATCTGTTGCCCCATAATGCTGGTGCCCACTGAGGGGGAGGTCTCAGCAGAGGACACATCTTCTGTCACCATAAATGTTGGTGCCCACACTGTGAGTGCTTTACTCTGAGTGAGACTTTGCTCTCAGACTAGAGATTAACATTTTGATGGGTATCCTCCTGCTCACAGAATAGCATCAGGCACGGAGGGTCCATGACAATTCCTGTTCCCTGCAGGACTCTGTTTGAGGAGAATGCATACAGCTCCCTACGTCTGTCTTTCCTTGTACATTCCCGGCCTCTTCCCACAGGAATATGCCCTCCTCCGCCTCCCTAGGAAGCATCCCAGGATCTCTCGACCTGGCTCACTCCAGACATAACAAGACAGGCTTGAGATTTGGTTTTCTCAGAGCTGAAGCTCAAACTGGGATCCCTGCTATTTTCAATGAGTAGACCTAGGAGGGAAATTGTGCAGGTTAAAGCCTCTTTCTTTCTTTCCAAGGGTCTGGCTTTGTCTTTGTCTTACAGCTTCTTATTTATCTACTCTTAGTCCTCAAATCAAATGGAAATGATTGTCAAATTGGTGTCTTTACTGCCTCCTACTTTTTTCTACTTCTTCCCCTTTTCTCACTCAATTTTCTTTTCCTAAGTTAACACTTTCTCCTATTTTCTATCAATCCAAGTCTGTTCTTTCTCCTCTTACTTTTTTCCTCTCTCCCTTCTTTTCCTCTCTCCCTTCTTTTCCTTCCCTCCTTCCCTCCTCCCCTCCTCCCTCCCTCCCTCACTTCCTGCTTTCTACAAATATTGTGTGGCTACTGTGTAAGGTATAGTGTTATATTCTAGGGATAGAAACATGATTCAGTTATAATTTCTTCTTCTAGAAATTTAAAATTCAACCTCACATTGTCTCTTTTCTGATTTCTTTAGTTTGTCTTGCTTTAAAGTTCCTTTCCTTCTTTGAATTCCTACTGTACACATGACATGCACTGTAAGCTTTTTCATATTTCATTATTATTTTTTAAATCCCTAGCTGTCTTGGACTTGATTGTCCCTGTTTGCAGACACATTGGATTTGGTTGATGTATATGAATGACATATAAATGTAACCATACTCTTGTCATGAAAGTCTTTTTTTGCCTTATGATATGACTGTGTGCTAAAAGTACTTATCATATACTACGTTCCTACTCTGTAAGCTGGGGTGGAGGTGGAGAAGCAATGATTGATAATGATAACCTGGAAACAACATTCTCTGAATATTAAAAAACTATCCATTAGGTGGCAGTCACCTTTCCAAAATTGTTTTGCACCATTACCTCTTTTGATACTCATGGCAGATTTTATTTGCTATCAGTTTAAGTCCCATTTTAGGTAGGGAGACTGAGGATCTTAGAATGTTAAGTGATTTATTCAAAACTAGAGTATGACCCCTGTTCTTCTGAAAGCAAGACTAACACAATCTCCAACACCCCTTGCCTCCTCTTGCCCCCCGTCACTTCTGCACACCCCATCTCACCTTCCTCCTCTCACTGCACCTCGCTCATTTTGCCGGAGGAGCTCTTTTAAAGTGATTTAAAGGCTCTGTAGTGCTCACCCTCATCACATCACAGTGCAGAAGGACATTGTAAGTAAGTTAGGTACACCTTTTCTTTGTGGTTCTAACATTGAATTTTGCCTCTTTAATAGAACAGGCTATGTGCTGAAGCCATTTGCATGTCTACCTATGTCTGCTAATAGCCTGTGAGCTTGAGGAGAGCGGCTGTCACTTGCTCATCTCTGTATCTCTAGCTCCATGCACAGAACTTGGGCCCACCAGTGTGGAATCTGGAGTAGAGATTAAGATGCCTGCAGGGTGCTCAAAGTTATATCAAGGTTCTGTGTAGAAGCAAAGACTTGAGCTCTTGCCTTGGACTCTTGCTCCCTATAAGGGAGCAGGACTGGTCTATCCCACTGATGTGTGCTGAGTTGAGAGAGGGGGACTCTATGGATGAGATCACACAATATTTTGGAGACCATGAGTAACTTTGATGATTAAATTGTTTCCTTGTCTCTGATCCTGAGGTCTCATAGCCCAACTGGAATCATTCTCATTGGGTTTGGGGTATGCCTCAAGAATCCTCATTGTAGAGGATACCAGCAAAAAGGTAGCATATATAACCTTTAATATTTAATGCAACACAACATTCCCATTCCTACATTTGATGGCACTACTTTCTCTCTCTATCTTTTCTGGAATTCCTACCCATTGTGTCCCTTAGTTATGATGTTAGTTTCCAGAGCTGCTGTAACAAAGTACTGTACCACAAACTTGATTGCTTAAAACAACAGAAATCTACCCTTTTACAGTTATGGAGGCTATGGGTCTGAAATCAAGGTGTTGGCTGGGCCATGGTCCTCTGAAGGCTCTAGGGCAGAATCCTTCCTTACCTCTGCCAGCTCCTGGTAGTGCCCTTCCTTGGTTTGTGCCTGCATGACTCCAGTCTCTGCCTCAGTTTTCATATAGTCATCTTCTCCCTGTGAACATCAGTCATGTGGGATTAAGGGCCCACCCTACTCTAATATGACCTAATTTCACCCTGACTAATTACATCCGCATCAACACTGAACTCTAACATACTTTTTTTTTTTTTTTTTTTGGGAAATCCATTCAATCCCTAACAATTATTACAGAGGAGGGGAAGCATATTGTGTCTCGAAGACAATCAAAATTGGCCAAACCTAAGATTGGTCAGGATGCCTAGATGTTCTCCAGGAGCAGAGAGATGCGTCCTGGACCTGCTGCCCTAGCGTGGTGTGATGGTTAATATTGAGTGTCAACCTGATTGGATCGAAGGATGCAAAGTATTGTTTCTGGGCGTGTCTGTGAGGGTGTTGCCAAAGGAGATTAACATTTGAGTCAGTGGGCTGGGAGAGGCAGACACACCTTCAATCTGAGTGGGTACGATCTAAGCAGCTGCTAGTACGGCTAGGAAAAAAAAACAGGCAGAGGAACGTGGAAGGACTAGACTGGCTGAGTCTTCTGGCCTTCATCTTTCTCCTGTGTTGGATGCCTCCTGCCCTCTATCGTCGGACTCCAAGTTCTTCAGCTTTTGGACTCTTGGACCTGCACTAGTGATTTGCCAGGGACTCTCAGGCCTTTGGTCACAGACTGAAGGCTGAACTGTTGGCTTCCCTACTTTTGAGGTTTGGGGACTCGTACTGGCTTCCTTGATCCTCAGCTTGCAGAGGGCCTATTGTGGGACTCCACCTTGTGATCATGTGAGTCAATACTCATTAATAAACCCCCTTTCATACATACATCTATCCTGCTAGTCCTGTCCCTCTAGAGGACCCAGAATAATATAAGTTGTAAAGTGCAAGAGTTTCTTGGGTTCTATAGGGGAGAGTCTGTTCCCATGGGTGGAAGGTGGGAAAGGGGAATGTCAAAGGGGAAGCTCAGTACAAGCGGCCTGAGTGGGTGGGGCCATGGCAGAAAGACCCAAGGGCAGATGAGGGATGTGGGAGGGGACTGAGAACTGACACAGGAGATATGCTGGGAGAGATTCAGAATGGATCCTTCTAGCCAGTCTCTTCTCCTGTCCAAGACTCAGGGGTGCTCTACACACTGTTAACCATGCTTCCGGGAAGGGAATTTAGAGTACTCAAGCATCAACTTCACCACAGTAAGTGTGTTCTCATGTGAAACCTTGAGGCCAGCTCATTTCCATTCTTGATCCATATCCAGGACTCCCCTTGCCACTGCCTCTGCCCACTTACTTTACTTATGTTACTTCTGTACATGTTTGTATGCTCTATTAGATTTTAAATTCCTTTGAGGGTAGTCATTGTATCACTGTATCTTCCCCATTTTTATTCCATTCACCAAAATTTAGCACTGAAATTTACATATAGTAGGTGCTCAATAAACATGAAGTTAAAATAAGTGTATCAGTGTATAAGGCTATTTTTGCGTTGCTGTGAAGAAATATTGGAGACTGGGTTATTAAAGAAAAGAAGTGAATTGGCTTATTGTTCTGCAAGCTGTAAAGGAAGCATAGCTTTACAGCTTCCTTTACAGGAAAGGAAGGCCTCAGGAAACTTATTATCCAGGCAAGGGCCTCAGGAAACTTATTATTGTGATGGAAGGTGAAGGGGAGCAGGTGCATCACATGGCGACAACAGGAGCAAGAAAGAAGGGGGGAGATGCCACACGCTTTTCAGCAACCAGATTTTTTGTGAACTCAGAGTGAGAATTTACTAATCACCACGGAGATGATGCTAAGCCATTCTTGAGGGATCTGCCCCCATGGTCCAAACACCTCCCTCCAGGCCTCACCTCCAATACTGGGAATTACAATTCAGCATGATATGTGGAGGAGACAAATATCCAAACCATATCAATCAAAACATGAGAACGTTTCGCTTATTTCAATAATATGTTAAGGGCTACACCTGGTGAGAAAGTCTTGGCTTAGGACTCACTATATTTACTGTCTGTGAAATAGAGATAATCTTAGTCCTTTATCACGTAAGTAATGTTATTAGGAATTTTGGGGAAAATAATCCATGTTAAGGATATACCACGTTGTTAATGCTTAGTACATGTTGATTAATATGATTTATGTAAATGCTAACAATACCTGCTATTTTGCAAAGCTGACCAAGTCTGAGAATGACTAAGTTTAAAGTGTAAAAGTTTAGAACATTGCTGATTTCATCAGTTTGAACAATATCAAATGCCAAAGGAAACTTATATGAATTAAATGGTGTTTCTAGTCTTTTTTGTTTGCATTAAAATATTTTGTAACAATTTGTTCATAGCTAGTTTAACTTACCAAGTTTGGCAGGCCTGTATGTAACCTGGTGATTAAGCCAGTCAGGTGAGTGGAGAGGAATGTCTCTTGACAGATAAGACTGATACATCTACTAAACTGCAAGTCCTATGAGGGCTGGTGGGAAGGACTTGGTTTTACTCACCTCTGAATCATCAGACCACAGGAAAGCACTTGCTCTTAAAGAGGCTGAATGTATTTGATAAAAGAATTAATGAATGGTCCAAAGTAAAAATTCCTTGAAAATTCTAAATTATACAAAAAATACATGAAATGTATCACATGAAAAAAGTTTTATGTATGTGGCTTTGAGATGTGGATGTTTACAGCAAGGTGATTATTTCTGATGGCAAACCAAAAGATCAAAGTAGTTCAACTATTTGTGACTGAATAGCTAACTAGAGTGATCTGAGTGGAAACAACCTGCTATGGTTTGAGTGTGTTCCCCCTGAATTCATGTGTTGGAAATTTGGAAAGTCCCCAGAGTTCACCACCCCAGTGTGGTGGTGTTGGGAGGTGGGACCCTTAAAAGGTGATTAGGTCGTTAAGGAGAATTAATGCTGTTCTTTGGGACTGGGTTAGTTCTTGAGGGAATGAGTGAATTCTCACTCTTGCGGGACTGATTTGTTACTATTATACATGAGCAAGTTGTTATCAAGTGAGGCCACCCCTTTCTAGTTTGCCCCTTTCTCATGCACTCACTTCCCCTACCACTTTCCCACTATGTTATGACACAGCATAAGGTCCTCACCAGAAGCAGACCAGATGCAGCTGCCTGGTCTTGGACTTTCTGGTCTTCAGAACCATGAGCCAAAATAAACTTCTTTTTTTTTTTTTTTTTGAGACAGAGTCTTGCTCTGTCATGTAGGCTGGAGTGCAGTGCCACAATCTCCGCTCACTGCAACCTACACCTCCCGGGTTCAAGCGATTCTCCTGCCTCAGCCTCCTAAGTAGCTGGGACTACAGGCATGTGCCACCATGTCCAGCTAATTCTTTTGTATTTTTAGTAGAGACGGGCTTTCACCATGTTAGCCATGATGGTCTCAGTCTCCTGACCTTGTGATCCGCCCGCCTCAGACTCCCAAAATGCTGGGCTTACAGGCCTGAACCACCACGCCTGACCATAAACCTCTTTTCTTTATAAACTACTCACTCGTAAGAATTCTGTTATAGTAACAGAAAATGGACTAAGATACAACCTAAGAGGATTTCTGTAAAGGGCATTGATTTGAACGTTTGGATCAAAATGCTTTTGGTGAATGTGAAACAGTAGGAAAGCTAAGCAGTTTAACAAGTAATAATTTGTGAAAGAATACTTACATAGACCTGGATTTCAATAAATGTGAGTAGAAATGCTGATTTGGAGTTCTTTCCAGGGCCCTGAAAGTACCTGTAGTGCTCCTGCTGTGTTTGCCTAGAAAATTGCCCCACCATGTTCCTTTCGCTTTGCTACACTGTACAGCCTTAGTCCAGACCACAAGGTCAAAGAGAGGCTTCCATTTTAAATGTAAACTATTAGATTGGTGCAAAAGTAATTGCAACTTTAAATAATAATAATCACAATTGCTTTTGCACCAACCTATACCAAAGTTTTCTCCTCCACTATAAAATAACAGAATTCACAAGCTCATGAAGAGTATTAAATGAGGTCATCTATATAAAAATGATTTTTGCCAACTCTAAAGTACTACTTTTTCTTTCTTCTTTTTTGTTTTTCAAATTACTAGGTAATTTTACATACTTGACTTTATTTGATCTTCACAATAATTCTGAATGGTGGGGACTATTATCAACCCCAAAAGATAAAATAGCTGAGGCTAAGAGATCAAATGCTTGTCTAATATAGGTCCTATTTGACATTTTGAGTGTCTTAATAACTGCTGAACAATGGTTGAGATGGAGGCCGGATGAGGGGGAGTCAGCAGTATTGTTGATGAATAATGAGACCATGACGTGTGAGCAACATGAGGGCGGGGAGCCAGCTTTCCACTTTGATAAGCTCGTGTGTGCAGTCACACCTGCACAGCCAACAGAGGACTCCATAAATACCACCTTGAAAGTGGAAGCAGCTTAGGCATCAGGACACTACCACAAAAAGAAAGACCTACAGAGAAAGGATTAAGCTGCTATTTAATTGTTGGGGACGGGTCCACAATGTAACAAATGTCCTGAGAGAAGCAATTTGGAAAAGAGTGAGTTGGAAACCTTGGGGGGAAAGTCAGAATCTTTAGTCATAAAACACCTGAACAAGACATAATTATTAGCCCCAAGCTTTATTTTAATGATGTACTATGTCTTAAATATAATACCGATAGTTTGCTGAAAGATGCCAGCTGCTCAGAAGGAATGAAACAAAAGGCAAAGGAAGACCATTTGTAACTAGTGTGGATCTCTGTACAACCTGCCATTTTGATTGCCTGGTGCTCTGGTACCCTCAAGGGGCTGACAGAATGTGCTGGCATATGCCGTGAGACATCTGCCAACAATCCCCTGGGCTGTGAGTGGTCCCCACTTTGATCCTTCACCCTAGTATGTGCCTCAATGCATTTCCATCATGAGAGATGGTTGCGGAGATGACTGGTGGCCGGTGCTTGGAGTAGGGCAATCCGTCAAACATTTTCCTTGGCATTTGGAGATCTGGATTCAAACTCTGACTCTCAATTTGACAGATAACCTAGCTTTTTGACCCCTCAGTTTCTTATCTGCAAAACAGGATTGAATCCAGATACTTCAAAGGATTTTGATGAGGATAAAGTAAGATTCTCTTTGCGAAAATGTCTGGAAAGTAGCAGAAGCTTTTCTGAAGGAAAGGGCATTATTTCACTATCCCTTTGGGAAGATCAAGTCCCCTTAGTACAAATTTAATATTTATCTGTGCAATCAGAACTTTTATTTCTATTATCTACCTTATTTTCTCTGTTATAAAACTATATTCTCCAACCTAAATTCCTTGATGCAATGTGCTTTATCTGGGTGAATGAACAGATACTTTCATTTAGAGAAGGGAATAGGTTGCTGATCTTCTGTGGCCATTTTCACTTAAAACTAATTAGAATTCTTCAGTCTTTTGAAACAGGGGGAGATAACAATACCCTCTGATGCATTTAAATAATAACTCAGTCTT
The DNA here is from genome assembly GCF_002776525.5 of Piliocolobus tephrosceles. Lineage (NCBI taxonomy): Eukaryota > Metazoa > Chordata > Mammalia > Primates > Cercopithecidae > Piliocolobus > Piliocolobus tephrosceles. Next base: position 36,622,880 of record NC_045455.1, read on the forward strand.
GATACTCACAAGAAGGCATTCACAAACATCCAAGCTGGTTTGACATATTCGTTTACTGGTTCCATCACCAGATATTCATTCACACTTCTCTGTTGCCATAATTGCACACACACATCTCCATCATTGTTCTTATTATTTCGCATACAATTAACTTTTCATAGGTTTCCTCTCCTCCACTAGATTAACATTAATATTTGTAATAGCAAGTAGAATTCATATGGCACATTGCAGTTTACAAAGCATGGTCTCATACATTTACTTCTTTCGGAGCCTCACAAGAACACCCTAACGAAGATGAATGAGGATTTAACAATCCTCATTGCTATTATTATTGTTATGCTCATTTTATAAGAGAACAAGATCAACTCCAAAGACTAATTATAGGCTAGGAGAAGATACCGTAACAGATTTCCACTTAACGGTGACGGGTAAGTAAAGATAAACTTAGCATTGATCTATACCCTTTCCTACAAGATCCACAGAAACAGAATTAGGAAATGGCCAAGGACAAGGGATAACTTCACATTTTGGGAAAATACAAAACCAGTGGAAGAGAAGTAACTGATGTAGGAGAGTAGAGAAAACTGAAACTCAACTGCCTGGAAAGAAGATTGCCCAGAGAAACGGGCTGATTCCCTTCATAGAACCCTAGAAGGCCTTAGGAAACAGAGGCCCTTGGGACTAGAAAGAATGAGATTAGAGCTGAACATAGGAGACTTGACTTAAACTCTATCCAAGGAGCACTTACGCCCTTGACTCCCAATGTTACCCAGTATTGCCTGGTAACTGTTTCTTAGACGCTGGCAGGAGACATGCGGTTTATTCTCCAGAGGCACAGCAGAGGGTCATCTTAAGGCTCTTTGTTGAAAACAGAAGGGTTAAATTAAATTATACTGGATGAATTGAGAGACTCCAGCCCTGCTGCATCCAGGTGGTTACCCCCTGCACCCAACTACCACCCTCAATTGGTATCCAGAATTTTGAAAGCCAGGTTTGTATACTTCTGGACAAACTGAATGGTAGCAAAGAAAATAGATATAGACACTGATATTATTGGTTCTCCTAAATAAAATTACTCCACAATGCAACCTTAAAAGTCTGTAAGCCTTATCTACTTGCACAAAGTTTCTAAGCAGCTTTTCAGTAATTCACAATCGACCTTTATTATACATTTAAGGAAAGCCTCTAACATCAAAGATAGAGACAAAAACAAACATGGAAACAATAATTTGGAGGAAATATATGTAAAGCAGGACGTACAAGAAAAAATCAGAAAGATGAGACGATATTACATTCATGAAACAAGAACAGAATACTATAAAAGGAATAAAGAACAAGAAAGAACTCTTGGAAGTATATGTGTCTGTGAATATATATTCATATAAATGTACATTCTGTAGACTGAATATTTGTGTGCTCCCAAAATTCATATGTTGAAATTCTAACTCTCAGTGTGATGGTATTAGGAGTTGGTGCTTTGAGAGGTAATTAGGTCACAACGATGGAGCCCTCATAAATAGAATTAATGCCTTTATAGGAAGAGATGAAAGCGCTTGCTTCCACTCTTCTCTCTGTCTCTACCATATGAGGATACAATGATAAGGTTGTTGTCAGCAAACCAGGAAGCAGACCCTCATCAGACACTGGATTTACCAGCACCTTAATCTTGGGCTTCCCACCTTCTAGAACTGTGAGAAATATTTGTTGATTAAGCAACCGAGTCTATAGTATTCTGTTATATCGGCAAATAAGAATATTAGGAGATCATTTCATGAGTTCCAATATAAAATGAACAAAAATTTGAGAGAGAGAGAGCGCACATGTGCTGAGAAAATGGAGAGTATAAAATTATCAAACAAATAACACAGATGATTTTTCAGAATTAAAGAACTTAAATTTCTACATTTAAAGGGGCCGAAGCCCACCATCCTAAGTGATTAGCATCATGAACAAACAAAAGACCAAAAAAGACATAAACATTACTATGAAATTTCAGAACACTGGAGATAAGAAAATAATTTAACAGCCCCTAGAGAAGAAAAGAAAAACAGATTAAATATGGAGGACTCTGAATGATTATTAGACTCTTCAACAACAACTTCAGAAGCCAGGCCAAAAAGGAGAAAAACAGTCAAAACAGGAGGAAAAATAATTTTCACCTCAGAATTGCATACCAAGCTGTGGGTTTGTATGCATATATTACTTTTGAGAATGGAATAAACATTTTCAGATTTGAAAGATGTCAAAAATGTCTCACAAAGGTACTAGAGGATGTGCTCCACTAAAATAATAAAATACATGAAAAAACAAGACAGAATCCCAAAACCCAGAGGATTTCAGAGTGGAGAAGCAAAGGGAATTCCCAGGGTAAAAACAGGGGGTTCCAGAAAGAGAACTGTGTACCCAGTTAAAACAATAATCAGTCCAAACTGGAGCAGAAGGACAAAGGGGTGCAGAAGAAAAAGGAAGATCATTTGATATATTTATGTAGAAAAGAGTACTGAGAGAGGTTGGAAACTTTATAGAAAATTACTGAAAGGAAAGCATATATATTCTACTATATGTAGAAATGAAGCAATTATTAACTCCAGGAAGACAAAAGTTGTTATTTTTTTCTTTAAAGGAAATACAGCTGAGCACAATGGCTCATACCTATAATTCCAGCACTTCAAGAGTCTGGGGTGAGAGGATTCCTTGAGTCCAGGAGTTAAAGACTAGCCTGGGAAACATAGTGAGATCTAATCTCTTAAAAAAAAAAATAGCCATTGCCCAGGTGTAGTAGCACATATCTGTAGTTCCAGCTACTTGGGGAGGCTGAGGCAGGAGGATCATTTGAGCCCAGGAGACAGACTGCAGCAAGGCATGATCCTGCCACTGTACTCCAGCCTGGGCAACAGAGTGAGACTTTTGTCTCTAAAAAAAAAAAAAGAAAAGAAAATACAATAATAGTAATGATCTAAGCAGTGATCAATATTTATATGATCATAACATTCTAAAGTATAATATTTTTAAGAAATTGAGTTATAATTTTATTGGGAGGATAAGGTAATGTTGCAAGAATGCTAAACCCTTACCTTCTATATAGGAAATCAATAATAATCACATATATAATTATATTTCTTAGAAATATGAAGATAAATATTATAAAAAGCACTAAAATTATATAAAATGATTCATTCTCAACAGAAAAATTCAGGAGTAATATGGTTGGGCATAGGATTTTTCATTTTTATTTTATTAAGCTTTGTAATATTCAACTTTTTAGTTTCCAAAATATATATTCCTACAAATCAATAAAAGAAAACTCACTAGAAAAGAGGCAAACAATTCACAGAGAACATTCAAATAGCCAATTATGGGTAAAAGTTTACTCAATTTTACAGGTAAAAAGAAAGCAGCTTGAAAATTAAAACAACAGTGAAATACTGTTTTACTTCTACCAGAGTGGCAAAGACCTAAACTTTGACAATGATAGGTGTTGACAATGATGTGGGGAAATTAGAATCATATCCTGTTTGTGGACATATACATTATTCTACTTTGGGGAACAATTTGGCAATATCTCGAAAAGTGGAAGATGAGCACGTACTATGATGAAAGTTTTACTTCTGTCTAGAGTAGTTTTCCCAAAGCTTCCCTGAGGATAAGAATCACTCCGAGAGGCTGAGTGGGGGACTTGTGAAACATACATCTTCCCGGTTTTATCCCTGGAGATTATGATCTGGAAAGGCTGAGATGAAGCTTGGCATTCTGTCTTAAAGAAATGTTTGACTAAGTATGCAGAGCTGTTTGTTGCAGCATGGTTTTTAAAAACTATAATTTGGAAATTACTTAACTATCTATGAACAGATTTATGAATAAATTGTGGTACAAGGAAATAATATTGAAATAAACTATATACATTACTACATATGTATTCATTAACATGGATAAATCTGGCCAGGCATGGTGGTGCACACCTGTAATCCTCGCAATTTGGGAGGCCAAGGCAGGAGGATCACTGGAGGTCAGGAATTCAAGAACAACCTGTCCAACATGGCAAAATCCTGTCTCTACTAAAAATACAAAAACTAGCTGGGTGTAGTGGCATGTGCCTGTAATTCCAGCTACTTGGGGGGACCGAGGCATGAGAATCGCTTGATCCCATGCAGCAGAGGTTGAGCTCAGATCATGCCACAGCACTCTAGCCTGGGAGACAGAGTGAGGCTCTGTCTCAAAAAAAAAAAAAAAAAAAAAAAAAAAAAAAAAAAAAAAAAAAAAAAAGAAAAAAAAAAAAAAAAAAAAAAAAAAAAAAAAAAAAAAAAAAAAAAAAGAAAAAAAAAAAAAAAAAAAAAAAAAAAAAAAAAAAAAAAAAAAAAAAAGATCTAAATCTTGAAAATATACTGAATTAAAAAATTCACAAAATGATAAGTATAGCATATCATGTATGGAAAGTTTAAACACACAAATAGTACTATATAAAGTATTATACATATTATTGAGTACTATATATACTCTTTTTATGGTACTCTTACAAGTATTACTTATATTTATATTATATATAATATAAAACAATGGAGGAGAGTGATACGTTTAAACTTCAGGGAGGTGGTTATCTCGAGAGAGAGAAGGGGCTTTAAATCTATGTAATGTTTATTTACTGACTAAAAAAGATCTGATACAAATACAACAAAATTGTGCATTGGGTACACGGTGTTACTGCTTTTTTCTCTACTCTTTTTATGTTTTGATTATTTTGTTTTAAAAAGCAATCAAGTAGGCTTAAAAAATTTCAGTGGTTTGTACAATGTCTCATTATGATGGAAGCACAGTTTGAAGCCACATATGTTTTCAAAGTCTCTTTCTTTAAGAATTAGAAAAGGAGTAGATAGAAAATCAGTGAATCCAGGGGAGGAGTATATTGGAAAAAAAGCACAGGATGTTGTGCTAAAACTCCTGGGTTCTAATCCTGAAAACAAGTATTTTCAAGTTATATGACTGAAGAGAGTAATTGCAGCTGGCCTTACTTTTTTCAGCTGTAAAGAATAGAGATACATTAAATACCTTAATGTAAGTGGAGAGCCTAACAGTGCTTAGAATGTGGTCGCTTCTCCGAATTCGCTTCTCTTCTCCTTTCCTCCTTAAACCAAATCAACAACCATGTATCTAAAGAAGGCGGTGTAAATGTGTAAACTGCACTGTTCTTTGAAATAACATCAAATTCTAATGCGATAAAAGGTTATTTGACCGATCTCTAACTGTACGATTTGTTCTCATCTAAATGCTCTTTGAACTATAGAAATCCGAGTCTGAATGACATACCTGTCTTCTCAGAGAAGAGTTGTTTGCTTTTCCTCAGAAATTTTGCCTCTTCAACAAGGTGCCTGCATTACAAAACAAACAAACCCTTAATCATGCACCTTTATGCGTCTTCACATGAAAGATTAACTTTCGACTCTCTCCAGCTCTGCTGAACCTCTCAGTGTTTGCTTTACCCTCTATGTAGTTAAATTGTTTAAAAGAACTGCCATGAGATAGCACACCTGTTAGAATGGCTGTTATTAAAAAGACAAAAGTAAATGCTGGCGAGGATGTGGAGGAAAGGGAACCCTTGCACATTGTTGGTGGGAATGTAAATTAGAACATCATTATGAAAAACAGTATGGAGTTTCCTCAAAAAATTAATAATAGAACTACCATATGCTCTAGCAATCCCACTATTGAGTATATATGCAAAGGAAATGAAATCAGTACGTAGAAGAGATATCTGCACTTCTGTGTTTATTGCAGCATTATTCACAATAGCCAAGACATGGAATCAATCTAAGTGTCTGTCAATGGATGAATAATTAAAGAAAATGTGGTGTATATATACAGTGAAATATTATTCAATCATAAAGAAGGAAATCCTGTCATTTATGGCAAATGAATGAACTTGAAGGACACTAAGTGAAATAAGCCAAGCATAGAAAGACAAACACCATGTAATCTCATTCAGATATGGAATCTAAAAATGTTTATCTCATAGAAGTAGAGAGTAGATAGAATACCAGGGGCTAGGGTGGTTGGGTGTCGGGGTTGGGAAGATGTTGGTCAAAATATACAAAATGCAGTTAGATGGGAGGAATAAATTGCACAAGAGATCTATTGTGCAATAATGTGTTACATTCTTGAAAAACGCGATGAAAGTACACCATAGAAATAAGTATGTGAGGTTGTGCATACATTAAATTTAATCATCTGTCAATGTATATATACAACACATTATGTGGTACACAGTAAATACACACAATTGTATCTGTTAATGTAAAAGCAAAAGAGAGAACTGCCATGAATGCATCTGTTTTGACCTTTTTATTAAAAACTTTGAAAAGTTGTATGACTTTATTTCTCATCTTGACTGTATCGTCAGGGCCAGCTGGTATGGTAGAAGCTTTTAACGGGACTGTGATTAAGACTACTCATTTGGGAGTTAATTGGAAAAAAGAATCACTTAAAGCACAACGTTATTGAAAATTGCTTAAAGGTTTAACGGTCTTTTACAACTCCATATATAAATGTGCATACTTGTGAATTCATTGACCAGTAAGATGGAGCCGAGGTCTATCCTTTGTATATGATTCTCGTTGCAGGGCCAGGATTTCTTGTGCACACCACACTGATACCGGATCCTTGATAATTTCCAGCCTGGGATTCTTTAAAGAACAGCAAAAAGTTAAAGACCCCTGGAAAGCAATTTGAAAGAGCACAAAATTCCCTTAGAGTTTTCCTATTTTTCTCTTCATTTCATAATTCTCTATAATTTCTGAGCATTTTTTTTTTTTTTGTCCCCCAGGCTGGAGTGCAGTGGCGCGATCTCCACCCACTGCAACCTCTGCCTCCCAGGTTCAAGAGATTCTCCTGCCTCAGCCTCCCAACTAGCTGGGACTACAGGCACACGCCACGATGCCTGGCTAATTTTTGTATTTCTAGTAGAGATGAGGTTTCACCATGTTGCCCAGGTTAGGCTCGATCTCCTGACCTCAAGTGATCTGACTGCCTCGGCCTCTCAAAGTGCTAGGATTACAGGTGTGAGCCACCACTCCCAGCCTTCAGAGTATTTTTAAAATAAGCTTTACATTAGCATGTCTCTTCAAAGTATTCATCTTAGTTTTCAAAGAAACATCTGTTTTAGAACTTGTATTTAGAGGTTGATGTAGTAACACATTAAATAATACAATAAAAACTGAGATCATGGACAAGCCTTGTGAATATACACAACTCTTTTATTCTATTTTTTTAAATTTAGAGACAAGGTCTCGCTAAATTGCCCAGGTTGATCTCGAGCTCATGAGCTTAAGTGATCCTCCCATCTTGGCCCTCCAAAGTGCTGGAATTACAGGCATGAGTCACTGTGCCCAGCGCACAACTAACTCTTGACGTACTGTGCCACCCACCTGGAGGAGAGGAAATGGATGTGGGTGTAATAGAGAGAAACCTAACATTCGAGAGTATTCTGCATACTGTCAATAACTGCTGGAGTATTTCATAGAGGGAATGGAATGTGTAGTGAATCTGATAGATTAGTTAATTAGAGATTGGTTAAGACCACTTTTATATTTTCATCTATCTGAGTATAACTACAAATAAGAACTGTGAGATCTTAACAATTGAAGTGATCAAAAATATACTTTCTCTGAAGTACAAGGAAGCTTGTATAACTTTACAGACATAAATGATTTTAAACAAATCTCCACTTTATGCCATATGACAGAGTAGAAATGTTCATAATCGCTTAGAGAAGAAGATAATGTTTTATGTGTCACTGGAGGAAAGTGTAAAACAAATATTTTACAATTTTTCTGTAGCCTATTTATTGTTTTGATTTGACTCAAATAACCTTTTTTTTTGTTATTGTAATCGACTTCCTGATGCATCTTCTCAATTGTGTGGGCAGATACACAGAACTTTATATGCATGAATAATAAAAGTTGAGGTAGCAATATATTTTCTTTGTTTTCACATTATACATATGGCACAAATCCTAATAAAACTAGACTGGAATATATTACAGATTCATTTGGTTAGGATTCAGTTACTGAGTGAATAAATATATATGATTTAAATTAAGCATGTGCAGTCCATTACTTTCATGCCACCTCTCCTACTTTATTTTGACTTTTGCACTTACCATGTTTTATTAACATTTTGAAGTCATAAACATGAGTAGAGTGAAAGTCATATCACAAAGTTGAGGTTAGAGGTTTGTTATATGTTAGAATATGGAAGTCCTGAGAGCAAATGCAGAGAAACTTATTCTCAGCATTGATTTGAGAGTATTGCCATGTCTGTGGTGCATTAAGCTTTCCCTTGTTGACAGTGTGTACTGATGATGTAGACCAGTGGATTTCAGAGTGGTCAGTAGACTGCTGTATTTAATCCATATTCAGAGTTCTTAAAAATACCCAACTCCAGGCACACCATGCATGTATTAAATTTACTTCTTTGGAGGTAAGGCCAAAGAATCTGCATTTTAAATTAACCCTCCTATTGATTACCAATTCCTATACAAAATAAAGTTTGAGGTTATCTTAGTCCCTGTTCCTTAGGAGCAGAGCCTTTGATACAGTAGTTGTAATCATGGCACATGATTTACTGAGGAAGTGCTCTTCAGAACAATCTGTGAGGTTGAGAGTGAAGCAGGATGGAGAAGAGGAAAAAGTGGAGCGATGGTGTGGTCTCAAGGGTAGGCTGTGAAGTTGTCTCCCTTTGAGGCAAGGGTGGCAGTATTTAGTACCTTCGGTTCAGTCAGTTACATGTTGTGGGACGCATGGAGTTAGGAGGTGGGGGAGATTTATGCAGTTCTTCCCTGGTGCCATGTTGAACCCCTACTAACTTCAACAGGGATGGCATCAAGTTCAAGAGGCTGAAAAAAAGACCTGGAGCCCGTGAAAGAGACATAGGGTTTTTTGAGGGAACTTACAGGGCAGTCCAGTGGTGGCGGGCTGGACAGAAGAACCACTACCACTTGTAAAAACATGTGGTTTATATAGCATTTTCACGTAGCACCCTCCTAGCAACCTTCCTTTAACCTAGAACAAAGGGCCTCAAATCCCTGTGCAGCCTGCATTCCACAGCATGGGCCAGGGGTTCAGATATTCCTCATAGATAAGGAATGAACTTCCAGGTTGGCCACTCCTGATTTCATAGCTCAGAACTCCAAACACACAGTCTTCTTAGACCACTGGGTCATTCTCAGGTTATGCTTAAGTTATTGCTGTCAGGTGTGTCTGTCATACACCTGGTGAGGCAGTTCCTATTCGCAGAGGGTGATCTTCAGAGAAGCGGGTGGGCAACTGCGTGTCCTTGGCAGCCAAAACTCACAGCAGCTGAGAGATGGATGCTCTGATCTGGTTAAGAAGGGTTAAGGAGATGTCGGTGGGGTTATCGAAACAGCACCCTCACGTTCACCCCCGCTCAGGTCCACTGGCATCACATATTAAATTCACTTCAAACATATGGATCCTGAGATCACAATTTCTAGGGAAACATAATAGAAGGGTTGATGAGATAAACTACAACACCCACTACTGCAATTGATACTCATCATCTCCCCTCTGTATTACCCATTTCTGACCCCCCACCCTCAGCTAGCGCTTCTGACTGATGTCTAGGCGGCTTGCATTTCGGGTTTATGTAGCCTTCATCCCTACAGAGCCTGCGTTCCCAGTTAGCATGCCTTTGTGAAACTGGGGTTGTTAAACTTGCCCATTTGTAGTAATAAATGGGCACAGATGCACCAAGAGATGTACTGGCAGATGGACAGACATATTCATTTATGTTCTCATTATTAAGTGACATTTCTACTTTCTCATGATGACGATGGTTAATTTTCCTGGCCATGAGAGTAACTCCTTTTTCTACCTAATGGCCTATTAACATAAAAATTCAAATGTGACTAGGTGGTAGTCATTGCTTTGATTTTAGTTGGAGTTTTGCTGTGTCCTTTGGGTGGGGATGTTCCTTGTCTTGCAATCAGAAGCTCTAGACTCCTAGGCCTTATATATATGGGGATGAGAAACACAGATTCTTCAAGTGAGTCATCAGAAATGAGGTGAATGGAGCTACTTCCACCTTTCCATTACTTGATAACTGCTCAAAGGTATTCTATCTATTGGAGACACAGCGCTACGTAATGGACCTTCATTGAAGGAATTTACTAAATCCTGCAGAACAGCACCTGTCCTCATAGGATCTCATCTTCAAGCTGGTGTCTCAGCTACATCTTTAAGAGACGGGTTCATCACTCTGGACGGTAGCTTCTTTATGATGTGGAACATGGTAGGACTGTGTGCGCCACATATACATGCCCATTGCCACACCTTTTAGCCAAAAGTGGGTCCCTTGATCTGGAGTGATACTACATAGATTCCATGACTATAGATCACACATTCTGTGAACCCTTTGATAGTGTTGCTAGCTCGGAACCTATAGGTGACAAGGGCAAACCTGTACTGTTTGTCAATCCTGGTTAGAAGGCTCTGCTTCCCTTTCCAGAATGGGAGATGTCTGATGCCACCAACTTACCAGTAAGTAGTTAGTTGGTTTCTTTGAGAGATGGGTATATTGTATACCCTAGTAAAGGAAATCTGGGTGAGACACCAAAATTCATTCTGCCACAGAGACCCACTGGCCTTTTGTTTCAGAGTACAATTTTAACCAGATTTAACACAACTTTGATCACATTTTTGCATCAATTTATTGATTGCATACAGGCTATTTGATTAAACCAAAAATATGACAAATTAGTTAAATTGACAGTTATTTTCAGTTCAGTTTGAGTAAACCCAAACTAGATCTATTATTAGACCAGATAATTCAGTAAACACAGATGCTAGATATTAAATATTAGCCAGTTAATAGGGGCAAATGTATAGAGTCAAACTTTGAACAACTTAGCTGCTATTCACGAAGAGAAAGCTCAGAAGCAGGAACTGCAGAGAGATGGCATGGCCAAATGAGGACCTTTTTGATTTTGAAAATTGCATTTTATAAAGTATATTTCTTTAAAAAGTTACTGACTGATCTATAATTTTGGAATAGAAGAAAATAATTACTACCATTTTTTTCAATTGCCAAATTACTTACAAATTTTAAAATATAGAATATTCAGAGTTATGGCATGAGAGGGCTTAGATCCTTACGTACATCTTTCTTTCCAGTAAAGGAACCCTGTTTATTATAGGCTGATGGTCAAATAGCTTCAGTTAATCGTGTGATAGAAAATCTAGTACTTCACAAAATCATATACTTAATTTCTTTTAAACATTATCTTTTTACGACTGTAAGGATAATATATGTTTATAATAGAAAACACTTGGACTCAGAACTAGAAAGTAAAGCAGCACTTTAAATCCCCTCATAAAAACTGTTGCTATTTTAGCATTTTGTTGTTTTCTTTTCAGTATTTTTACATGCTTCAATCTTCCACCAAACTAGTTACAATCATGTTACATATACAGCTGTATACCTTGCTGTTTTTTACTTTAAATTATAATAAAAGCCTTCCTATGTTGTTATAGATATTTTTGAAGCATCTTTTACAACGATGCATAACATTCTGTCCTGCGGTTCAGCCACAATTCGACTTAATCATTCTCTTCTGGTTAGACAATTAGATTATTTCCATAGGCTAAATTGCAGGGTGACAGATATTTTACCTATATATACTAAAAACACCCACACACATAAGATTGCCTTCTGAAAGTTATGCCATAATATTAAGACATGATGGACAATTATTTCTTTATTCTTCTGCGAATCCTAATGAGCTTTATGCTTCACTTTCAGTTTGCATGTAATTCCCCTTGATAATGTATATGCAAGATAAAAATGGAATAATTTCATTTTCTCTGGTGTCAACACACACTTCAAAAGCATAGGAACTTGTTTTTCTTTGATCTTCTTGCTTTGGAAGAGCCAACATGTCCTCTGTGCTGTACTTTCTTTCTTTTTTTTTTTTTCCGTAGGAGTCAACTCTGTTCTTCAGTTTTTTTCTTTACCTTTGGTTTTCAGCAATTTGTCTGTCACATTCCTAGATTTGGTTTTCTTTGTTTTTACCCTGTTTGGGTCTTCTTCAATCTGTTGGTGGATATTTATCATCAAATTTGGAACATTTGCCACCATATTTCTTAGATTTTTTTTTCTATTCCTATTTCTCTCTTCTGTGACTTTAATTATGTATGTATTTGATATCATTTGGATATTTGTTTCCTTTAAATCTTGTGTTGAAATTTGATCACCAGCGTTGGAGGACCTGGTTTGGAAGTATTTGGGTCAGGGAGATGGATCCCTCATAAATGGCTTGGTGCCTTCCCCACCATCACCATGGTAATGAGTAAGTTCTTCTCTTAGATCCCCCAAGAACTGGTTGTTAGAAAAAGAGTCTGGCACCTCCTCCCTGTTCTCTTCCTCCCTGTCTCTCCATGTGACATGCTAGCTCCCACTTCCCTTTCCACCATGCTTGAAAGCTTCTTGTGTTCCCTGTCAGAAGAAGATGTTGGTGCCAAGCTTATTGTACAGCCTGTGAATTGTGAGCCAAATCAACCTTTCTTTATAGGTTGCCCAGCCTCAGGTATTCCTTTCCAGCAATGCAAAACAGACTAAGACAAAAAATCAGACTCCTTGATATTTTTCTATGGGTCAGAAGCCCTTAAAAGTCACCTTTTCTTTTCTATTTATTTTTTATTTATTTTTATTTTTATTTCTTGAAACAGAATCTTGCTCTATTGCCCAGGCTGGAGTGCCTGGAGTGCAGTGGCACAATCTCAGCCTCACTGCAATCTCCGCCTCTTGGGTTCAGGCAATTCTCCCTGCCTCAGCTTCCCGAGTAGCTGGGATTACAGGCATGTGTCGCCACGTCCGGCTAATTTTTGTCTATTTAGTAGAGATGAGGTTTCACCACGTTGGCCAGGCTTGTCTTGAACTCCTGACCTTAGGTGATCCGCCCGCTTCTGCCTCGCAAAATGTTGGGATTACTGGCGTGAGCCACCACACCCGGCCTCTTTTCTATTTCTAACATGGAATCCAGAGTGTTTGTTTGTTTGTTTTTAATATAACCTTACCAGTATTTCCTTCTGATGATGAACAATTTACTTATTTTTAAAATAATAGTCATCACGTGTTTTGGTAATATTTGTTTTTCCTTTTAGTTTGTCAACTCTGTAAGAGAAGGACTCTGTTTTCTATTGAACTGTTAACACACAGTACTGTGCCTGAACATAATAGATACTTATTTGTTAAATAGTAATCCTAATTGATATTGTAACTAATCTTTGTCAAGAGCTATATACTAACAGTCCTTCTCAGAAACATGCATTATTTAAAAAAAAATTCCTTTGCTGTGTATACAGTCATGTGTTGCTTAATGACAGGAATACATTCTGAGAATTATGTTGTTAGGTGACTTGATGGTTGTGTGAACATCATAGGGTATATTTACTTAAACCTAAGTGGTATAGCTTACTATGTACCTAGGCTATATGGTATAATTTATTGCTTCTAGGCTACCAACCTGCACAGCATATTACTGTGCTGAATACTGTAGGAAACTGTAACACAATGTTAAGTACTTGTGTATCTAAACATAGAAAAAGCATAGTAAAAATACAGTTTAAATAATTAAAAATGGTATACCTGTGTGGGACACTTACCATAAATGGTACTTGGGGAATTGGAAGCTGCTCTGGGTGAGGCAGTGAGCGAACGTGAAGACCTAGGACACTACTAGGCACTACCGTAAGCTTTATAGACATTGTACATTAAAACTACAGTAAATTTATTAAAAACTATTTTTTCTTTTTGTTTTTTTTGAGACAGAGTCTCGCTCTGTCGCCCAGGCTGGAGTGCAGTGGCGCCATCTGGGCTCACTGCAAGCTCCACCTCCTGGGTTCACGCCATTCTCCTGCCTCAGCCTCCCGAGTAGATGGGACTACAGACGCCCACCACCATGCCCGGCAATTTTTTTGTAATTTTTAGTAGAGATGGGGTTTCACCATGTTAGCCAGGATAGTCTCAATCTCCCGACCTCGTGATCCACCTGCCTCAGCCTCCCAAAGTGCTGGGATTATAGGCATGAGCCACCATGCCGGGCCCAAACTATTTATTCTTAAATAATAAATTAACCTTAACTTACTGTAACATTTTTACTTTTTAAAAGTTTTATTTTTTTAGCCTTTTGACTCTTTTGTAATAACATTTAGCTTAAAACACAAACACATTGCCCAGTTGTATAAAATACTTCCTTCCTTTATGTCCTTATTCTATAAGTTTTTTTTCTATTTTTAAACACTTATTTTTTGTCATTTAAACTTTTTTGTTACAAAATAAACACAAACATTAGCCTAGGCCTATGTGGGGTGAGATTTATCAATATCACTGTCTTCCACCTCCACATCTTGTCCCACTGGAAGGTCTTCAGGGGCAATAACAGTCATGGAACTGTCATCTCCTATGATAACAATGCCTTCTTCTAGAATACCTCCTGGAGAACCTGCCTGAAGCTGTTTTACTGTTAACTTTTCTTTTATAAGTAGGCTTACACTCTAAAAAGGTATAAAACTACATAGTAAATACATAAACCAGTAACACAGACATTTATTATCATATCAAGTATTATGTACTGTTTATGATTACATGTGTAATACTTTTACACAACTGGCAGTGCAGTAGGTTTGTTTACACCAGCGTCACCATGAATACATGATAACGTGTTGTGCTATGATGTTTACGATGCCTACAATGGTACTAGGTGATGGGAATTTATCAGCTCTATTACAATCTTAGGAGACCACCATGGCGTATGCAGTCCATCATTGAGCAAAATATTATGGGGCACATGACTGCACTTAATTTTTCTTTCTTTGACCCCTCAGGTGTTGACTTTTGGCAGGAGCATTTGCCCCAACAACATAATGTAGGTGATTGAAGAAAATTTTTAAGTTTTGAAATTCCAAGGGACTTAGAGAAAATGGATTTTCCTGGAGATGTGGCTACCTGAAAAAGAAACAGTATTAAGCAGGCGGATTGGATCCTATTTTTCAATGGGTGGACTGTGTGAGGAAGGGTTATACATCAACTTAATGGAGGGAGCCAGTGAGATGGGGAAAGCTGTGTGAGGCATGATACTCTCTGTAGCCTGTTAACGCTTCAGCCACATTGTTGAATTCACTAAGTTGATGAATGCAATTGCATTTCTTGTGGAAAACAGTGAACTATTTTTGGTCTGTACACTGACTTGTGAGAGGGCAGAACTTGGGTGTTAGATCCCCATAGAGGAATTGAGAGCAGCCAGAGGAATTAAAGTCAAGAATCCACAATAAACATCGTGTTACCCTTTTTAGGAAAAAAAATCCATAAAAATTATAGGGAGAGAGCACGATTCACAGGTGCTATGACACTGGGCATTTTGATCAAAGTTGAGCTAATATTCAAGGGGCAGAAAGGCTGTATGTGACATTTGGGTCACATTGTCTGACAGTACTCATTCAGCCATGTGGTTGTTGCTGGGACTCAAAAGTGAGTTAATTATTTTGGTACCCAATTTTGGACTCATGTGCTTCCTAATATCCAGCTCCTGTTCATAAAACAAAATAGAGAAGAAAGGGTCTCTACACACATACCACTATTTGACAGCCTCTTGTAGTGGGCCATTAGAAAATATGTCATAGCATGTGTCCTAGAAAATTAGACTAATGGTCAGTGCTAGTTGCAGAAGAAGCTCTTTGTGGATAAGCATCACTGGAGAAACACAGACCGAGAGAGGTAAGGTCTCTTTAAATGCCAATTTAGCCACCCCAGATTTCACAGCTGATAAAACTTATCTTGGAAGAGGAAAAGTTGGACACGAAATTGGTTAATCGGAGGGAGTAAGACTGAACAAAAGTGGCAATCCAGGGTACCAGCTCAGACATTAACAGTGGGAGTTGATATGGGAATGATTACGTTCCATGTCTCCATTCCCACCACCAACCTATCTGTATAAGAAAGAGCAGGGAGGAGGGAAAGAACAGGTACCTCTCACTGTTGGTGAGGAGATGACTCAAAGGTGGCCCAAGCCTTCCAACAGTGATTATTCTCACATCTGTGATTCTCTTGTGAGAAGCTGATCTCTCTAACATGTGTAAGCACATAAATTTATTTACCTCCTGCCCTTTGGAAGTCTTCAGTATCATGTCAGGTAGATTAAGAAAATATTTAAACTGCCTCGGATTCCATGAATCAATTGTCAGGTTCATTTGTGGTTAAGGCAGCCACCTTGTTACATGCAAGTAGTCCCTCAGGAGTTTCCAATAAGTGAACATCTGGACAGACGTAGGAAGAGTGATGAGATCTTCTGGGTTTAAGAGAGGAGAAGCTCCTGAAACCATTATTGTTTTCCCGAAAAGAAGTAAGACCACTTGTGGGGTTGGGCTGTGGGAGAAGCCTCAGCCATAAATAAATATGGCTCTTCTCACCGATTCTTCAGGGTGAGAAGTTGTAGTGAGACAGCAGACGTGTTATTCCGCCAAATTCCAGAGTGAAAGTGTAGGGCTGCTCCATGTCCCAGAAGCAGTGGATGTAGACCATGGTGAACATGCATATTTCCGGGAAGCAGTGGACGTAGGCCATAGTGGGCGTGGACATCTCCAAAAAGCAGTGGATATAGACCACGGTGGGCGTGGACATCTCCCAGAAGCAGTGGACGTAGGCCATGGTGGGCGTGGACATCTCCCAGAAGCAGTGGATATAGACCACGGTGGGCGTGGACATCTCCCAGAAGCAGGGGATGTAGACCACGGTGGGTGTGGACATCTCCCAGAAGCAGTGAATGTAGACCATGGTGGGCGTGGACATTTCCAAGAAGCAGTGGAGGTAGACCATGGTGGGCATGGATATCTCCTAGAAGCGGTGGATGTAGACCATGGTGGGCGTGGACATTTGTCAGGGTCTTGGTTCTGTCAGAGGTGGAAGAGCAGGAGGCAGGCCTATGGGGTGGAGAAAGCTGTGTGGGGAACAATGACCTCTCTTTCTGTAACGCTCAAGCTGAGCTGACTTGCTAAACTCACAGTATTCACGAGTGTCATTGGCTTCCCCATAGGAAATAGTGCAGGGTCAAACTGAGAAGGCAGATCCCATTAGGAATGGAAAAGCAGACAGGTCAGAAATATGCTAAAAATGTATGGAGGATTCTGGACTCACATAGAAGTGAAATCAGGGGAGCCAGCTTGACAAGTCTTTGAGGGACAGGGCAGCCCCAAATGATGCCTGGTTTACAATGGGTGCAATTTTACTAAGATTTCTGAAGGTTACTTCTTAGAGTTTTCAGTAACCAACATGGCATCTTAGCACTCCAGACCCTGTTGGATACTATAAGTGCCAATGATGATCTTTCTGGATTCTACCTTCAACCTAATGGAAGAGACATGATATGCAATTAAAGAAAGTAGTCTCAGGAACATGCTTTTCCTACTCTTAGAGTAAGGTGGGCCACCAGAAATCTAATGCATTGCTATGCTGCCTTATCTATATGTAATACATTTTACATTTATGGAATGGCAATGGGTTTTGAGATTTATGACTAAAAGAAACAGTGAAAAGCACCACCACCACCACCAATGATAGCAATACTATTATTGAAGACTTTTTGTCCTTTGCTTTACTTGGAGTACTCTTGATAAAGCTCTACTTGAGAACATTATTTAAAGATTTAGTGCCCAGAAATATATTGTAACCTCAAAGAAAATTGATGTGTCTCTATGAGATCATTAAAATGAAATGACAGAATGAAACAAAAGTGAAATGACAGAAATGTTTCCTTTCTGTCCTTGTTCAATGGATGCTGAGAGCCAAATTTGTTAATTATTTGTAATAATGTTATCATCTTCACAGTTAGCTTTACTTGTTGGCTACCTATAATTTTGATTTTCTATTTTCCATTTTATTAAGCTTGTCTAAATAACCTTTGTTGTAAACTGTCACAAATCCCAATTATTATTATAATCCATTCCTTTGGGGATATAAATAAATTTGGTAAATTAAATTACTAATAACTTTATTAATGATTTGTGGATTAATATATCATACATGCTCATCATAATAGCTTAATTTTTACCCACTTGATATCAAAAGTAAGTTAATTATTTTGGTACTCAATTTTGAACTCATGTGCTTCCTAATTTTGATTATAGAACTAAAATCAATGATGTGAATAGAAAGCATGGAAAACACTTACATTGTTTGCCCATATGCATGATATATTATATTCCTTATTTCCTACTTTTTAATTTCTTTCAAATGGTTTCTATGTAAACTGAGGCATTGCATTTTCTATTTATCCCTTTCCTCTTTTTTTCTTGTCCAAAATAGATGCATTTGGTCTGTTACACTTAGTTCAAGAGTAATTATTTTTCAGCTCAAGGTGACAATTTAATCTATTTTATTATGAACGAATCAAATTTTCCAAGCAGTGTATTTATTTGGGGACTTAATATGCTCCATCGACTGCCAGCATAAGATTCAATAGTTAATTTATTCCTTTTGAGGAACTGCATGTCCACAGCCTCTGGGGTTTGCACTGAAATACTCCTTTAGGAAGGGGTAACATGGGACGACTTTTAAAGATAAGACAGATTTGCAGAGCTGGAGTTTCATTGTAACATCAATTAGATTGAATTGTATTATAGAAGCAAAGGTTATTTGCAGAGCTCTCAGTGACAAGAACAGCATTATTCTGAAATTCTCTGTTGGTTTCTGCAACAGACTTCCCATGGGAATTCGGGGCTCATGTTCCTGTTCCTTTCAGGGAATGCACAAGGGTATGAGACTGGATTTAGTGTAGGACTACCTGAATAAGAGGTAGACATTTTCTTGGAAAGGATGGTAAAATCTGGAATACTTTCAAAAAATCTGATGGAAAGGTAATTTTCCCTGTTAAAGACTCTCCTAAACAGACAAACAAATGAAGTTGCAAGAGACTATGAGTTTACCATCCAAGCAGAATGCTTCAAAACATCCCCTAAAATTTATATAACTGCTTAGCCATGGAAATTCTTATTGCATAGTTTTTTTCTCTGTGTCTGTCATTGGCAGAGTAAGGATGTATTAGATGGAATAAGTGTAATTGATTGTATTTCCAAGGCCCATCAGATTTTCAAGCATGTATAGCCATTACTTAAATGCATTCTAATAATCTAAAAGTAATAAAGGTCACAGACTCCACTCATATGAACAAATATCACAGTTTCTTTGCTCCACATGGATCTGTGTCCCCCTTTGCTGGCACAGGACTCTTTCCACTAAATGGCATAATTGTAGCTCAGGTATCTCCAGTATTTCTTGGGAACATAGAGAAAAGAACTCATTAATTGTACTAACTAGTGCATTAATTCAGGCTAGTTACAGTGGCTTTTTCTAGCTTGCCTACTATTGCAAATAAAAATTCCGTATGGGGACCTCAGATGTAAACTTAGGGTTCAATGACCCTGAATTAAATACAAAGTCAAGTTAATATAGCTGATATAAAATGTAAATTCAGTGTATACCAAACTGTACCCTGTCATGAAGGCTTCACAAAGCAGAGAAAGGAGACAATGGAGCCTATTTTGTTTCTCATTTGGCCCTTGCCAGGTTTACTTTCATCCTGCTGATCCTACAGATAGCTACGGGAGAGAGAAGGGCCTAGGACCCGGAGGAGGAGACCTGGGTTTGAGCCCAGCGCTGAAATTCATTATTCACGCGACCTTGGGAATATCACTCAAACTTTCTGAGTCTTAGTTTCTTGACCTGTAACCTGGAGACTTAATCCAGGTTAATCTTAATTCACCATTGGAAGACTGGGAAGATTAGATGTGTACAAGTTTTTGTAAACTAAAATGTGTACTAGCCATATAAAGAATATTAATACTTATTATATAATGACATTAATTTATATCGTACAAGATATTCTGATAAAATTTGGGAGAGCAACCCACCAGATTTATTTCTTTCAAAGGTGTCCTGGATGCCTATGGTGGTAAATAAGTAATGATGATAATAAATAAATCCAGGAATTAAGTATTTATGTATAATACTTTACAACTTCATTTGGTGGAGCATCTTTCACGCCAACTATATCCCCAAACAGATTACATTCAATAAAGACTTACAGTGATAAGCAATAAATACTAGCAGTGAGAGACAGACATTGAGATAAACAGGCAGCAAAAAGTGCTTTTCAGCTAAATTCTGAAAAGAAATGAAGAATTTAGGGGTGAAGAGACCCGGGAGAGATGTCACAACAGGCAGACACTTTTGGAGATAAACTTCTCACACTCAATTTTCTTAGTGAAAGGCCTGAGGCATGAGGTACCAAAGTGTTGAACTTCTGCCTGGGTCATCTCACAGACAGCGGGTCTTTACTGGGGGAAAAAAGAAACAATATTAAGTCTGAGAGAGGTGAATTCCAATTTCATGGGGATTATGAAGCAGGAAAATCTTTTGTAAATGGCTTTGCTTTGATCTATACGGACCAGAAGAGAACTTTGTATTGGTATTTTATTGTACATAAGCTACCCAAAAAGTGCAGCTGCAGTGTTCATTACTAAAAATCAGCTGGAAATTTGATTTGCAGTGTAGAGTAAGGATTTTCAAGTTAGTTCAGGATAAACTGACTTCTGACTCTTCCATGGGTTTGCCTTTGGCTCAGCCAGTTTCGACACAATAGGTGAGAGTGATTTCCTTTTATGTTAATTTGACTTTTTAGTAGCCATGTGGATAACAGAAGCACTCTGAGTAACACTATGTGTTGTGTGTGTGTATGTGTGTGTGTTTGTATTAGTCAGTTCTCACGCTGCTAATAAAGACATATCTGAGAGTAGGTAATTTATAAAGGCAAGAGGTTTAATTGACTCACAGTTCCACATAGCTAGAGAGGCCTCACAATCATGGCAGAAGGCAAATGAGGAGCAATGTCACGCCTTACATGGTGTCAGGCAATGGAGCTTGTACAGGGGAACTTTCCTGTATAAAACCATCAGATCTTGTGAGACTTACTCACTGTTATGGAAACAGCATGAGGGTAACCACCCCCATGATTCAATTATCTCCCACGAGATCCCTCCCATGGCACAAGGGGATTATGGGAACTACAATTCAAGATGAGATTTGGGCAGGGACACAGCCAATCCATATCAGTGTTTGAAAGACGAAGTGGTGGTGGCATGAACAGCAGTCTCTCGAGGAGGGTACTAAAATGAGTTTCTATTTCTGTATCACACTGAGATTGGGGATCATAAGAATGGGGAAAGGTGACCAAGCTCAAAGCCTAAGGAAAGGTTGCTTGGTATAAGAAATTTTACTCAGATAAAATTCAGGAGTGTATAAAGAGGAGTTATTGTATTCTACTCACAAAGGGTTTTTGTTGATGATGGCCTGATTGGAAGATGAACTAACACCTGCCAATGAAAGGCAACCTTACAAAACCATTTGAAACCCAACTATCTCATGTTATATTTAGTTGTGGATAGTACAGTTCAACTTCAACAGGGTACCTTTGGCTATGTGGGTGCATGTTGACAGCTTTAAGGAGAGCCACTAAAGTGTCTTTCATGGTGCTAAAAGCACCTCAAAATGAGTAATTTATTTTGGGAAAGCATATTAAGAGTAGACAAATGTTTCATCTAGAAGCACTGATATAAGGAAGAGACTACATAAATGAATGAAGAGGTTAGTGCAGAGTAGCTATAAGCACGAATTGGTTGCACAGCTGCTTCTGATATGGCCAATAAAAAAGATAAAGAATCAAGCAGCCAGGGAAAGGTCCACTCCTTAAGGGCAGGCTTCCTGCCTTGCAGCACACAGTTATCCTCAGTGCTTAGAATATGATAGGCACATGATAGTCTCACATTTTGCAGTAAAAATAAATAAATATGTACAGGAGCTAATAGTATATATTAAGGGAGTTGCTTGACCTTAGATGGAGTCTTGATTATTTTAGCCCCATGATAGGGGTTGTCTTTGACAAAATTTCCTTTTTTACAGTTGTCTTCTAGGTAGCTATCTGTACTGGTGGTGTTCTTTAATAGGTGCAGGAGAGATGCCTCAAGGGACAGAGTGATCTGAAGTTGTTACGTTAAATAGGTTTCCCAGGCAAAGCAAGAAATGGCCTGGGGTCTGCTCCTGGTTACAACTTTAATCATTACATACCAGCTGACTGTGAAAATCCATCAGAATGATGAACAAAATACTTTAATCTGGACTTCATTATGTTACTTTTGCTACTTTGGAGCTCTGAATTCATCATAACAGTGTGAAAGATTTACCTGCAATGTCAGTCCCCTCGAATTCCAGTAAATCCATGAAAGAATGTGTTGCTTCATGGAATGGATGAGAGAGGGAAAACACTCTCTCAGGGAATCAGGAATGGGAGAGATTTGGGTGTCTGGGGGTGGAAGAGCAGTTCAGGTTCCAGAAAACAGAGCTATTGGAATTTGGATGAGGGTTTTAAAACATGAAAGGCCTATCAGGAGCCATAGGTTGATAGCAATCAATGAGTAAAATCATTCCTTGTATTTGGAAAAGAAAATTAAGTAGACTTCTGGAAGTCTGTGGTCTTGGATGCAAAAGGAAGCTAAAGCTACAATAGTCATTGAGTCAACGGAAGTGAGAAAGAACTTTCAGAAAATTTGATGAAGACAGATAAGGGACTGGATTCCAGGAATAAAGAGAATGACAGCACCCCTCAGAATATAAGGTTTATCAATTATTCTGATATAAGGATTATTAGTTAAAAGACTATTCTCATCATGTAGGTGGAGGGGCTGGTGCCCCAACACAACAGGCACAACAGCATGGAGCTGGTTCCTCTCTGCAGAGCCCTGCATTCAGCCGCCTGCCTAGGACAGTGGAAAGTGCAGGGATGTTCTTTTGCCTGTTTACCTGTGACAAGATCATCAAGTTTCTCAGCTCAGAGGGGACACTGAGAGTGGGGGAATGGGTAAGACTTTGCTGCTAAAAGGGAGGAAAACCAAGAAATGAGGAAAATGACAGAGCAATCTATTCCAGGGTCAACTCTAGTATATATTATAGGAGAATTGTATTTTTTGCAAATAAAAGCAGAGACCTTCTGATGTTTGTCTTTTACTTTAAGATAAGAGAAACTCAATAGACTCTTCCTACTCTAGATCTTAAATACACACAAGGAAGGTGCCCTGAGTGAGGCACTCATGAGAAGTTAGCTAAAGTCATTTTCAGATTTGATGATTGCAAGTGTCATAATGAGTGTGACATCTCTCTAGTTCTTTAAATAGCACTGTAGATGTTCTTCTGTGGTTAGTCTGGCTGCCCCAAATTACCCAGAAGTGAAACTGCTTTTTTGGTGATGC
The DNA here is from genome assembly GCF_002776525.5 of Piliocolobus tephrosceles. NCBI lineage: Eukaryota > Metazoa > Chordata > Mammalia > Primates > Cercopithecidae > Piliocolobus > Piliocolobus tephrosceles. Next base: position 36,646,237 of record NC_045455.1, read on the forward strand.
CTGTGCCTGATCCATAACCTCCATCTTTTCTGTTTTCTGTTTTGTGTTTTGTTTTGTTTTGTTTTTTTCTCTTAAGATAACACAGCACATTTGAGTATGCTTAAAGTATTTGAGTGGTGCTACTGGCTATAATTAAGTTATTTCAGCCTTTCCATTACAAATTCTTCTTTCCAAGGCTTAATATCTCAGAGACTTCTAATCCCACTGGGCCAAACTTAGTATAGAAGCTGTCAGCAGAAATGCAAATTTTTTTGCTCACCCCTCAATATTTCTAATCAAACAAATCTGTTTTCTTCCCCCTCATTATAGCATAGGTATAAGGAAATAGGTTTCAGGCACTTTTGAAAAGCAAGAAAAAAAGAGTAATCTAAGCACAAAATCTGAGAAAAATGCATAAGAATGCAAAACCTGTCTAGTTTCGGGGTAGATGGGCAAATGTTGAAGACTTCCAGCATCAGAGAATATTTACCTTGTGTTTTTTAGCTAAATTCAAGATGTAGTCATGAAATAAACTGACAGCGTATTGCTTGTTGGTTTGAAAGTTTGATTTTTTGTTTTAAGGAGAAGTCCTTGTTACTTCTGTGAAAAGTTAAGATGAACAAATGATTCCAATATATCCACATAACTTGGGCTATGGTTGAATTTTTTTTCATCTTTTCCTTTGGGTCTTGAAGCTAATTGAATGAAAATCATTTGTAACACTATTGGTTTATTTAAAAAGGTTTAAAAATTAAATGTTTTATTTTTATTTTTTGTTGTGGTAAATAATGCATAACATGAAATTTACCACCTTAGTCATTTCTAAGTGTGCAGTTTAGTGCTATTAACTATATTCATGTTGTTGTGTAACCAATCTTCAGAACTTTTCATCTTGCACAACTGGCACTCTGTACTTACTCTGTTTCGATGAACTTGAGTACACATAGAAACCTCATATGAGGGAAGTCAAGCAGTATTTGTCTTTTTATGACGGGTTAATTTCAATTGGCAGGATATCCTCAAGGTTCATTTGTGTTGTAGCATGTGTCAGAATTTCCTTCCTTTTCAAGGCTGAATATTATTAACACTTGACTTTTTGGATGCTTATTCCATATTGTCTTTTTTTAAATTATTAATCAAAAGATTCTATTTCTTAAGGGTACAGGTTTTTGAACTTGGCTTTACTGCTTAAGAGAACGAACATCTTTTTGCAGCCAGCTTTCTAGATAGTGAAAGATGGACCTTCTAAGGTCCCTGGCAGTGGTTGTTTGCCCCTAGGTCAGAGCAGTCCTAATCATGTCTTGTCCTTGTCCCTGTTAGCACTGCTATTGCACAGCCATTCCCCATGCTGTCTCTTTGGGGGAATTTTGCTCTCCCATATCACATTTCTGAGTATTCTAATCTCTTTGACACTTCTAAATGTGGCTGTCATGTTCTCATCTACCCCTAAAGCCATTTCTATTGTGTTCTGTAACCTTTCTTCTCAGTTCATCTTCTTTCTTCTGCCTCCTAGAGCCTCTCTAATATTTCTTGTTTTTTTTCAAGAAAAGATTAATACTTTCAAAATACATGAGCCTTTTTATTCTCTTTCTCATTGAGCTCCTACCATTTTGTACAATTCCATCCAACTCCCCCCACAATTTATAAAATACTTCTGGCTGTCAGACTGATATGCAAAGACAATAGTTCAGTCCTTTTTTCTTGAGGGGATCAGAAGCTAGTGGGCGGACGAATATGCAGACAATCCCAAGGTACTGTAATAGAAAAAGGGGAGAGAAGAGCCTTGTGATTTCTCTGAGGGGCACAGGTGAGGAAGAACTGCCCTATGTAGGAAAATGAGATCAGTTTGTATCAATAAGGCAACATTTAAAATCAGTCTTGAAGAAAGACTCAAGTTAGCTGGAAAAAAAATTATGGTTTTGACCTAGTCTCTCTCCAATTATTTTCTTATTTAGTAAAAATATTGTTTGAAAAGCACAGACCCTAAATTCCTTCCCACCACAAAGACACACTGGATACAATCTGTAACTTCTCTCAGGTGCCTTTGTTATTTGCCATTACCTTGATGCCACTATATTTTCTACAAGGACATTGTATTTTGAGGTCTTCTGAGTTTGAAATGTTAAAGAATCCTGAGGGAACTGAAAAGCTGAATTCTGATGAGCTAATATGTTATAAATTGTTATTAGCCATTTATATCTAATTACAAATAAACCAAATGAAAGCAAGCTTTGATGGGGCAGAGAAGATGGCAAGAGGGTATGAGGAGCTTGGGAAAGGGCTGGCTAGAGATTCACTGGTGGAAAAGGAGTGGTAAAGCGGAAGAACAGAGAGCTTGAACAAGTGACCTGATTCTCTCTAGAAAGAAGGATACATCCTGAGTATTTTATTTTAACAGTGAAAATTTGAGGACTTTCCATGGTGGTCTATAACGACTGGCTAATCTCTTTCCCATGTGGGTTCCAAGTAAGTTGAGAAATAGAGTAAAGAGTAAATATGGAATAAAAAATGTCCCTATTGCCACTAATAGAATTCAGATTGGATGACAGAGCTTACAGTCTATTACTCTAGTGAGCCTGTTGATTTTGAGCCTAGAACTGCACAGACTTACTCCCCCCTTGCACATTTTGGTGTCACTTGACTGGGATAGGCCAGATAAGTTCCCAAATTCTTCTCTAAATTTAGCATACATGCCACTCCTCTTCCCCTAGACTGCAGTGAGGAAGAGGGCAGGGAGAGGCTGGAGTGATACTAACATGTTTGTTTCATAGGAAGAAAACATAAGAAATAAAGAAGAGCAGAGCATTCCCCTCTAACAAGTTACTCCACTTAATTTCTTTCTTCTTTTTCTAAAATGGAATTCAATATCGGCATAGATGGCATTGCCTTTCAGTTCTTTTAACTTTTGTTTTGCCCTGTGTTTTTGGCACTGAACTTCCTCATAAGTGTGACTAGCCTAACTCTATCCCTCTTTGATTGAAGAAGTCTCATTTTTAGTTGTTGTTGTTGTTTTTCTTATGGAGGAACCTATTTCTTGAAGCACTATACAGAAGAGGATAGGAACAGGAAGCACTAGAGTTGTTGGTGCTATTGCCAACTTCTGCTTTGGCACCATTGAGCTCTCTGTTGTTCAGAGGAGGTTGATTCTGTCATGTGTAATGCTGATATGCTCACATCTTAGCACAGTGAAGGCGAAAGCAATGGCTTGTTTACTTGGTTTCTGCATTGCAGTGTGGTTGGAGTGTGTTGAATTACTATTGCATTTGTTTTAGGGAGTCACCTCCCTTGTTGTTCACTTCCCACTATACAACATTTCCTCTGCGAGGTTTACTGGCACTGAAGGAACTGAAAAAATGAAGTAAATGGCTCTCTAGAGAAATCTTCCTAGGAGGTGTGGACCACCTGGAGTCTGTAAATGCTTGAAATTTGGTTCTCAACAGGAAACAAAATCAATGTAAGACAGAAATATAATGAAAACAACACTTTCTTCCAGTGGGTAAAGTTGGATTGGTGACAATTAGGTGTTCTGATCATCATGTTTCATAATCTGGATTGATTTGTAGAGAAATTTAAAAGCCATCAATTTTTACAATGCTATGAATATGTAAGAATACCATACTGATCTACATGAAAGCTAATGCCATCGATGCTAATTTGTTTTCTGTTTTGCTCATGACACAACAAAGTGGCTGAATATAGTTTTTGCTGTTGTTGTCACCCATCTTTCAAATGAAAGAATACTGGTAGTTTCAACATCATACTTTTAAAAAGTAACTTCTGCATAGATGTACATATTGATAAAGCACACAGAGCAGTGCCTGGCAGACAGTGAGCACTGCATGAGGACTTTGTTAAATAAATAAAGTGTTAGAGTAAATTAAACCACCTTTGCCAAAATTCACAAATGACTTAGCATTGACCATTTACAATCCAGGAAATTGTCCCTGTGTTTCACACCTTAAAGCAGCAGAGTCTCTTCTGGTACTCTCCTATAATACCAATTAATACCACTCACAAATAGCCTTCTAAAGTTATCCAAACTGAGAAACCAATGTAAATGTAAGGAAACTATAGAGAATGCTAATGAGAATTTATGTATTGATTAACAAAGAATTATGGTAAGTTAACTGAAGGCAAAGTGATTTAATTAATTTGTATTTATTTATTTATTTATTTATTTATTTATTTATTTATGAGACAGGGTCTGTCTCTGTTGCCAAGGCTGGAGTGCAGTGGCATGATCTCAGCTCACTGCAACCTCCACCTCCTGGGCTCAAGCCATCCTCCCACCTCAGCCTCCAAAGTAGCTGGGACCACAGACGCACACCATCACACCCAGCTATTTTTAAAAAATCTTTTGTAGAGCTGGGGTTTCACCATGTTGCCCAGGCTAGTCTTCAACTTCTGAGCTCAAGAGATCTGCCCACCTCAACCTCCCAGGTGCTGGGATTACAGGCATGAGTCACTGTGTCTGGCTGTAATTTAATTTGTAAACAAAAGATGACACTGTTAATTGTAGAAAGAGTCAGTTATAACATTACTTACAACATTTGTCAAATTCAAGAATGGAAGAGAACGATGTGTGTTGTCCTATAATAGATTTCTCTGTGGAAATCTGTCCCATCACTTTGGGTCCATGGACTATATGAAACAAATGAACCAAAGGCCTTAGAACCCTGAGGTTTGGCTAATTTGCCCATATTTATACAACGTATAGAGGTTGTTTCTACTCTGTGTGAGGTTCTATACTAGTAATCTCGTAAACAAAGACCAATATGAGGAGAGAGGAGATGGTTTGTAGTCTACTGTGTTTTGTGAAAGTTTGGCATGTAGCTGATTTGGACAATGCTTAGAATTTCATTTTGAAACATTTTCAGTTATAGCATGTCTAATTGGTTCTTTAAAATCTCTTCTTAAAGGATCCTGAAACTTAAAGAAGGGGAATGCTTATATTTTCCATAAAAAAAAAGTGGTGGTTCTATAATAATAGGACTCATTCAAAGATGGGTTGTTTAGAAGGTGATAAACAAAAAAAGTTGTGATGAGAGAAAACATGGAAGAAGGAAAAAGCATAAAAGATAAGTTTGACAGTGTCCTGCTACCAAGGAGAAATTCGACTTGGTAAGAGCACATTTTGACTTTGGGGGGCCAAAGTGAATGGGTTGCTTGAGCCTAAGAAGTTGAGACCAGCCTGGGCAGCATGGCGGAAACTTGTCTCCACAAAAATAAAAAAAAAAAAAACAAAACAAAACAAAAAAACAAACAAATAACAAAAACAAAAATTAGCCAGGCGTGGTGGCATATGCCTGTAGTCCTAGCTATTTGGCAGACTGAAGTTGGAGGATCGCCTGAGCCCAGGAGGCGCAGGTTGCAGTGAGCTGAGATTGTAACCAGCCTGGACAACAGAGCAAGACATTGTCTCATCTCACCCTCCCCTGCCCCAATAAAAACATATTTTTGAGGCTTAAATGGATTTTGGGAATACCTGGGGTAGGGATTGTAAATACTTACAGCTCTTAATGAAAATCATCTACCAAGTCCTTTTTTGTGTGTGCTTGACCAAAACAGTTTTTGACTTTGGGACCCAAGATAGGGCATGTCCTAGTTCTAGGCAAATTTGAAGTGGTTTTCAGACACTTAAGCTTATAGAATTTAGATTACCCAAATTTATCCCTTCCCCCTCCATGACCTATAAAGTTTCTGGTAGCCCTCTGCTTCACACTCATGTTCATCTCAAAGAAAGGAGGGAAAAGCAGCTGCAATGTTTTGAGTATCTTCTCTGTGCCTTCCACTTCCATATACTAATTTTTGCATCAGCCCTTTCAGGAGTATTTTATTATTTCCAGTTTGCCTATGAAGAAACAGAAAGTCAGTGAAACGAAATGCATTAATCATCATCATACAGCCAGTGACAGTGATGCTAGCAGTCAACACATGTCCTTGCCTCCAGACACCTGCTCTTTCTGCTATTCTAACTACTCCCCATGAAATTCACCATTACTCTACATTTTGCCTGGTGTTCTGTCATACTGCTGAGAGTTATGAGTCCTGACTTCTGTTCCATGGTGCATCTCTTTCTGCTGGTTTTTCCAATAATCAAAATCACGCTATGGTATTTAATGGCTATCAGTGTCTTTTAGCAAAGGCATAGGTCTTAACCCTGAAGAGAACTAATGGCAGAAATGTAAGGCTTGTCATCACTTTTTACATTGCCTGTACAATGCCTGTGGACGGGAAAACTTAGGATGTATTTTCTTTTAAGAGTCTGAGGGGCCAGGTGCGGTGGCTCACGCCTGTAATCCCAGCACTTTGGGAGGCCGAGGTGGGTGAATCACAAGATCAGGAGATCGAGACCACAGTGAAACGCTGTCTCTACTAAAAATACAAAAAATTAGCCAGGCGCGGTGGTGGGCGCCTGTAGTCCCAGCTACTCGAGAGGCTGAGGCAAGAGAATGGCGTGAACTCGGGAGGCGGAGCTTGCAGTGAGCCGAAATCACGCCACTGTACTCCAGCCTGGGTGACAGAGCGAGACTCCGTCTGAGAAAAAAAAAAAAAAGAGTCTGAGGATAGAATAGCACACTTGCAAAATTGTATTGTGTGGATGAATGAATGAGTTGATGGACAGCATTCATCCTCAGCAGAAAGGCAGTTTAAGTGGATTTCCACTTGTGACAGCCTCCTTTTTACTCTTCATGAATAGCAGTGTTATCTGTACAAATATAGGTTTTGAGCCAAATAGAACATGGAATCTAAGAAATCATATACAGTGAGTGTATTTGGAGCTTTTATAAACTCTGAGCGATTTATGAAGTCATGTTTTCTGACTGCAGATATCTTCTTTTGTCCCTTGGAGTGTATTATGGTATTTGAATGAAGATCGTAGTGGAAGGCTGTTGCTGAACTCAAGCAGTGTTAAACTGCCTGGCTACCCTGTTTTATTGTTTGTGACGAGGGGTAAGGCTGGGTGATAGCAAAATAAAATATTGATGAAAATGTACTGAAAATGTGTTGAGGCAACATATTTTGAAATGTATGTAGAACTCTTTGAAGTGAAATAATGGTTTTCAGTGAATTAATAAAGTTGTTAGCTCATCTCTTTAGTGATAAAATTGTGTGGTGACATGTAAATTCTTAACCTCACCCAAGAGCATAGATTCACTACAGGGTTTATTAATTTTCCAAATTTCAGAATAATTTAATAATAACAATGTAGGAAATATATGCTACAATGACCGAATTTTTTTCTTGTTAATCTCTTTAATCTTGGCATGACCTAATAAAGATGCATGTGGCTGTTACAAGATTTACACAATACTAAATATTTTTAGATTGATTTCAACAAGAGAGATTGAAGATTGTTCCTTCAAAAGTCTCAGGAGAACTGTTTTAGCATATTTTGATAAAAACTTATATGCACATAACAAACAACCTCAAGTGTAATATTATTTGAACAGTTAATCTGGTTGCCTTTTAACCTTCATAAAATGTTAGACCTAGATTTCAAACGTAATAAAGGAGGTGAAGTGTGTGTTTGTATGAGGTAGTTTTAATATAATGCAGATCTTAGTTTTTCCTCAGAATAACCAACTCCATTTATTTTCTTGGAAGACTAAATGGAGAAAAATATGATAGAAACGAACGGATATGTATGAGTATCTTTAAAAGTACATTTATACACGAGGCCACCAATCTGTCCATTTGGCAAGGATCTATTTTAGAAGAAATTATACTTTGATAACAGCTTGTACCCATTATTTTATGTTGATGGAACATAGACAGATACATGGAACAAGAAGGAAAGCTAGATGGAGCTGGCTTTCCACAAGTCACAAGCTTTTTCTTCAACAGAAAAGCAAACTCCAATGTTTTAGATTCTGTTCTAATGAGAAAAATAGAACACTAAAGTGTTCTTGCTGGTGGACTAGTAATGACAGTAAAAGATGAGTCGCATTAAAAACAAAACCAGAATAAATTGTCACTTAATTGAACACAACAATGCAAAGATTGCCAAGGGGCTTGCTTTCCCACAAGAAGTATTTTCTTAGAAGCATCCAAGATCACAATTGAATCCTAAATTTACATCAACTCTAAATCTTTATCATGTAATTTCCTTACTACTGGGTAACTAGATTAAGATGGTGACATATTTTAAATGGAATATCTAGGGATATATACAGCATACTCAATTTCCTTTATTAAAGGAATTTATTTCTGGCTGCTTTCTATTTCATCATAGCAGCTATAAATTCCTTCTTATAACCCATTAATGAAAAAAATTTTTTGAAGTTGTTAGACTCTAGACTACCATATTTAGATTTAGAGAGCACAGGCCTAACATTATTTTGGTAAAGACCAAAATAGCTGGTAAAACTCTTTGCTTTCTCTTTTCCCCTCAGATTTCAATTATGTTGAATCTCAGGTCCTAAGGATTTCTGTAGGTCTGATAACACAAATGGCAGCATTTCCATTATTTTCTGCTGAGACCACAAGGCACTGGACATCATTCTGTGCTTTCTAGTAGAGGGTCTCAAACACTCTAGAACTTTCTAGGGGAAACCCCCAAAGGCATCCTCTTTTTGAGAGAAGAAAAACAATGTATTACCCTGGACACTTATTCACATAATTTTAACCCATTTTTCAGGGAGAATAGTAAAGAAATACAGAACCACTGGACTCTTAATTTAGGTGCTCAGTTTATCATAACGATTTTCACAAACAACCTTCTTGTATTGGGTTTTGGAAACTTTCAGTTGTCAAAGCATGGTCTGAATTGCTGGGGGTTCACTGAGATCTTCTCTGAAGTCCCGTAGTAAAAATTATTGACATAACCATAGTAAGACATTATTCGTCTTTTGCACTGTGTTGATATTTGCACTGATTGTGCAAAAGGCATGCTGGCGTGTCCAGAATTGGTGGGTTCTTGGTCTCGCTGACTTCAAGAATGAAGCTGCAGACCCTGGCGGTGATTGTTACAGTTCTTAAAGATGGTGTGTCCAGAGTTTGTTCCTTCAGACGTTCCTATGTGTCTGGAGCTTCTTCCTTTTGGTGGGTTCATGGTCTTGCTGACAGGAGTGAAGCTGCAGACCATCATGCTGAGTGTTACAGCTCTTAAAGGCAGCGCCTCTGGAGTTGTTAGTTCTTCCTGGTGGGTTCGTGGTCTCGCTGGCTTCAGGAGTGAACCTGCAGACCGTTGCATTTAGTGTTACAGCTCATAAAGGCAGCATGGACCCAAAGAGGGTGCAGCAGCAAGAATTACTGCAAAGAGTCAAAGAACAAAACTTCCACACTGTGGTAGGGGACCTGAGCGGGTTGGCGCTGACTACCTCGGGCAACCTGCCTTTATTCCCTTATCTGGCCCCATCCAAGTCCTGCTGATTGGTCTATTTTACAGAGAGCTAATGGGTCCACTTTACAGAGAGAATGACTAGACCGTTTTGACAGGGTACTGACTGGTGCATTTACAATCCTCTAGCTAGACATAAAAGTTCTCCAAGTCACCACTAGGTTAGCTAGATACAGAGTACCAACTGGTATATTTATAAACCTTGAGCTAGACACAGAGTACTGATTGATGTACTTACAAACCCTGAGCTAGACACAGAGTGCTGATTGGTGCGTTTAGGATCCCTTAGCTAGACGTAAAAGTTTCCCAAGTCCCCACCAGTCTCAGGAGCCCAGCTGGCCTTACCCAGTGGATCCCGCACCGGGGCTGCAGGCGGAGCTGCCTGCTAGTCCTGAGCCGCACCTGCACTCCTCAGCCCTTGGGCGGTGGGTAGGAACGGGCGTCACGGAGCAGAGGGCGGCGCCCCTCTGGAGGCTTGGGCAGCGCCGGAGCCCACGGTGGAGGAGGGGCTTGGGCATAGCGGGCTGCAGGTCCTGAGCCCTGACCCGCGGGGAGGCAGCTGAGGCCAGCGAGAATTTGAGCGCAGCACCTGCAGTGCTGGGGGACCCGCTGCAACCTCCGCAGCTGCTGGCTGGGGTGCTAAGCCCCTCACTGCTCTGGGCCGGCGGCGCCGGCTGGTCTCTGCGAGTGTGGGACTCGCCAAGCCCGCGCCTGCGCCTGCCGGAACTCGCGCTGTCCCGTGAGCGCCGCACGCAGGGCAGGTTCCGCCTGCGCCTCTCCCTCCACACCTTCCGGCAAGCAGAGAGAGGTGGCTTCGGCCTCAGCCAGCCCAGAGAGGGGCTCCCACAGTGCCTTGGCAGGCTGAAGGGCTCCTCAATAACTGCCAGAATGGATGCCCAGGCCGAGGAGGCGCTGAGAGCGAGGGCTGCTAGCACGTTGCCACCTCTAAGGGACAAAGTGCTGGTGTCTCAATACCAAGAAAGGCAGTGGTGCCTGCTCTGCTGATGGTCATTGTGTTCTTCACTGTCACTCACTCACAGGGTATCTTTGATGAAGCAATAGAAATTACAAATATTACGAAGTATCCATTCTAAGAATTTCTCTTTAATATTCTGTTGAAGTGGGAAGCATTCAAAAAACATTGCTGGCATAAGGAAGTACAATGGACATTTCAGGAAAAAGAACCAGTGGGATGGTTTGCCTTGTGAGCTGCATTAGCTCCCTTTCCATGAATTTCCATTTGTACTCGAAAGCATAACTAACAGATACACCAGAGTTACTCAGACTTGAATATTTAGCAGATATTTCTTAAAAGTAAACAAAATGAACATGTCCCTTTAAGGAAAACAATGGACAATTTTTGTTTGAAATGATAGAATTCAGGGTTTCAAGCAAAACTTAGAATTTTGGAAAACTTGCATATGCCACTGTAAACTAGACAGCTCCTTAACACTTAAAGACTTTTCAGATAAAATTGGTAGCGACATTAGCAAATGTAATTTTTTGATAACATTACATATATGTGTAATGGAACGCATGAGTTATAATGCATTAGTTACACAAACATGCAGGAGTAAAAGATCCATTTGAAATGTAAGACCAATCAATATATTTCAATGTAACAGAGTAGTGATCAAAGTTGTAAAGTGCATTGGTACGATTTCAGTTTCCATGTACAACTAGCTTTTAAGAAACTGCCGCTGCCAGGTGTGGTGGCTCACGCCTACAATCCCAGCACTTTGGGAGGCTGAGGTGAGCGGATCATGAGGTCAAGAGATCAAGACCATCCTGACCAACATGGTGAAACCTGTCTCTATTAAAAATACAAAAATTATCTGGACATAGTGGTATGTGCTGTAATCCAAGCTACTTGGGAGGCTGAGGCAGAAGAATCACTTGAACCTGAGAGGCGGAGGTTGCGGTGAGCTGAGATCATGTCACTGCCCTCCAGTCTGGCGACAGAGCGAGACTCGGTCTCAAAAAATAAAATAAAATAAAATAAACTACCTCTTGTTGAGTTTTGGGGCATATTAAAGAAGAGTATTCTTAATTAATTGAAAGGCTTTTATTTTATTTTTTGAGACAAGGTCTCATTTTTTTGCCCAGGCTGGAGTGCAGTGACACAATATCTGTTCACTGCACCTTGACCTCCCAGGCTCAGGTGACTCTCCCACCTCAGCCTCCCAAGTAGCTGGGACTAAGGAGCACACCACCATGCCAGGGCTAATTTTTAAATTCTTTGTATAGACGGGGGTCCTCCCTGTGTTGCCTAGGCTGATCTAGAATTTCTGGGCTTAAATGATCTTTCAAGCACGGCCTCCCAAAGTGGTGGGATTACAGGCATGAGCCACTGTGCTCTGCCTGAGTCTATGAAAATGCATTTTCCTTTTTCAGCTACATGTCTGTGTGAGGACATATTTTCTTCACATACTTCAACTAAAAATAACTATTGAAATAGATTAAATGCAGAAGTAAAGTATCCAGGAGTCTTCCATTAAGTCAGACAAAAAGATACAAAAAAATGTAAAAACAATTTCAATATTATCACTAATTTTCTTGTTTTTGAAAATATAGTTTTTTCCAGTAGATAATATATTTTTATTGTTATTTAAAAATAAGTTAATACATTTTAAATATGTTCTTAATTTCTTTTTTCCTTTTTCAGACAAGAGTCTCGCATGGTCACCCAGTTTGGAGTGCAGTGGTGCGATCCTCTGCTCACTGCAACCTTCCGGGTCCAAGCGATTCTCCTGTCTCACCTTCCTGAGTAGCTGGGACTATAGGTTCCTGTCACTATGCCTGGCTAATTTTTGTATTTTTAGTAAAGATGGGGTTTCGCTATGTTGGCCAGGCTGGTCTCGAACTCCTGACCTCAAGTGATCCACCTGCCTCAGCCTCTCAAAGTGCCGGAATTACAGGCGTGAGCTACTGCACTTGGCCTTAATTTTTTTAAAGGTAAATATAATCTATACAAATATTACTTGGAGTCCTCAATAGTTTCTAAGAGTGGAGAGGGATCTTGAGAGCAAAAAGTTGGATTGCTACTGTTCTATTGTCCAAATAGAGATGCTAATCTCAAGTCTAGATCACTAATGTGTGAGAACACTGAGATGTGCTGTGATCTTCCCTTTGAGGAAGAACATACTGCCCTAGTTGCTGGGAGTATCGCTCACTGACAGCTTTCAGCTGTTAGTCCCTTCAAGGATTGTCTCAGCTGCAGAGAGCCACCTCACTAAAGGTCGCATCCTTTCCCAGAGTGACCCACATCTAGTGGTTGATAGATGCAGGTGTATAAAGACATGGCCATTTTTGTTTAACTCAGGGCAACTCCTGGAGTTCATTCCAACTCCAGAGCTCCTGGTGGGGTCAGCTGAGGTGTCAATTGGCCTGCATCAGTGCTTGACTTCTCCTTTTGCCCTTTCTTATCTCCTTCCCCTCCCTCGTTATATGTTAATACCAAGGGCTCTCCTTGGTAAACATCCCGCACAACAAAGCCTTCAGGGTCTGCTTCTCAGGGAACTCAATCTGCAACAGTATGAGGGCACCATAGTAGGTTAAAAGTCAATTATCTTTACAGTTTTCAGTAAGGTGCTACACTTTTGGCTGTATCTTCATACAGGATCCTAAATTCCTTCTTGACAAGTCACACAAATCCATTGGCCTGTAAAAAGCTTTATATGTCCTGGAACACTGTAGGAGTTTGGAGTGAAATAACACTGTAAGAGTTTGGTGTGAAACATTGAAATATATTGATCGGTCTTACATTTAAAATAGATCTTTTACTCCTGCATGTTTGTGTAACTCATGCATTATAACTCGTGTTCCATTACACATATATGTAATGTATCAAAAATTACATTTGTTGATGTCACTACCAATTTTATCTGAAAAGTCTTTAAGTGTTAAGGAGCTGTCTAGTTAAGGAGCTCTCCTAATGCATATCCATGTGGCCTGGGACAAGCTAGTTCTGGATCCAGTAGGGTCAGTTCAGGAACATGCACAAAAAAAGCAGGCTTCAGCTTCTGGAGAACATAGGTGAAAAAAGAAAAAAAACGATGCTCCTTTTTGTATACTCTTGGATTAAAGCATCTTCCAAATTTTAGGTGTTGATGAGAAGACAAGAATTGAATAGAGAAAGGGGGTCAAGAGGAGAGACCAATCTCTTCATTTAACTCATCTTCACATTAAACATGTACCAACAGCCTAAGCCAAGTCAATTTAGCTGTGACCTGGACCAATAGTTAATACCATCTAAAGTGAATGGCTGTTCCCTAATCTGTCTTTCTATCAGGCACTCCTATCTGACCTGGAAAACAGAACTTGGAAGTCAGCCTCAGTTGGATTGGAGAGCATTGCATACTTCAACATTTTAAAGAATGAGGAGGCTTAGGTGAACTCTCTGTAGCTCCACTGATACGGAGGTAACAAGAGAACATTGGTTTCCACTTTGATAAGGTTAGCTTTCTTGCTCTGTGTAAGAAAACTGTTTAATAGATTGCAGATATACAGAGGATACATGATTTGAAAATGAAGCCAAGTTTTAAACACTCTGCTATTTGAAAATGACCCATCTGCATGCTGGCGAGCTAAATATCTATTCATCCATCCCATAGATACTATGTTTCAGTAAATATTCTAGGTTCGGGGTATATATTGGTGAGTAAGACAAAGTCGCTGATCTTGAGGAGTCTCTTATGACAGAATAACGGTGTCTGAGTCTTAGTTCATTTGCCTGCATAGGTAAACCCACCCATGGTGGAAGAGGAAAGAGTTAAAGAACTTGAAAATGTTGAAAAGAGCTTTTCTATTGAGATGGCAAGGCACTGAATGTAAGTCCCATAGTTGGCATACTGAAGGCACTGTTGCAGGTTCTGGGGGCTCAATAGTAGAAGCTATTTTGTCCCTGTCCTATATTTTATGAGAGAAAGTGAAAAATTAGGACAGGAAAAAAATAGATACTTCTCTAAAAATTAATAGATCAAGAAAACAAAGAATAAACAATAACCTAGAATATTTGAATAATAATCAACATGATTGCCCCATTACGTATGCAAATCTTGAAGGCGTACACATTCTTTTCAAAATACAGAGAACTTTTCAAAAATTAACCATATAGTTGATTAAAAAAAATCCGCAAAATAATTATCCAAAGCTGAAATGATACTGGTCAAAATATTTGCCCATAATGCAAATCATATTAGAAATAAACAACAAAAAGATAGTTTTTTAAAAAGATCCCAAACATTTTTAAAGAGGGAACCAAAGCTATAATTATAGGACATTTAGAAACAAAATCAGCAAATTGATTTGTATTTATTTCAGAACCATGGGATACAGCCAAAAGTGTACTTAGGAAATTTTATAGACATAAATGTATTGATTAGGAGACAAAATTTGAAAATGAATAAGCAAAGTGTTCAACTCAAGAACCTGAAAAAAGGAAAACAAAGTAAACAGAGTAGAAAAAAGGAAAAGCATATATATGCCATTTAAAATGAAGCCAAACATAGTAGATATGGTAAATAATACTAGTCTAAAATTTGTTCTTTGAAATAATCAGTAAAGTATTTAAAAACATTTGGCAACTTGTATCAAGAAATAAAAGGTGCTAAGTATGGTGGCTTGCACCTGTAATCCCAGCTACTCTGGAGGCTGAGGTGGGAGGATGGCTTGAGACCAGGAGTTTGAGGCCAGCTTGGGTGACATAGTGAGACCCTGTCTCTAGAAAAGTTTAAGAAACAAAGGGAGAGAAGACATAAATAATATCAGAAATGAGAAAATACAACATAAACTCACATATAAAAGATTTTAAAAATTTGAGATAATTTAATTATAATATATCAATAAATATAAAAATATTATAAAATGGATGATTTCGTGGGGTACTATATATAGTAAGAATGACTTGAGAAGGAATAATATATGTAAATAAGCTAATGAAGATAGAAGAAAATGAAAATGTAAGGAAAAACAAGTACTTATTTAAAAAGCACCAGAAAAAGAGAGTTTAGTGTATGAGTTCTATCAGTCCTTCAAAAAAAAAAATTTTCTTTTCAGAGAACGTTAAAGATGAAGAGCTTTTTACCTTATTTTTTAAGGATAGAATAATCTTAGTGCCTAAATTAGATCAGCATAGCTTCTAAAAGAAAGCTACACAACAATTTAACTTATGAACACAGAAATAAAAATCTTAAGTTGAAGAATGCCAAGATTGTTGGTGAGAATGTAAATTAGTGTAAGCCATTATGGAAAACAGCGTGGAGTTTCCAAAAAAATTAAAAATAGAACTCCCATATAATCCAGCAATCCCACTATTTGGTGTATCTCCAAAGGAAGTGGAATCATTACATCCAAGAGCTATCTGTAATTCCATTTGTTAGATATGAGGTCTAAATTTCTTTTCAAATAATTAATATGTCATTATGTGCCAGTATGTTCAATTCTTTGCTTTCTACTTTTAATCTTAACTTCCTCGTAAAGCAACCTTTTTCAATTACCTACTCCACCCTGACTCATTCTGATCACCTGCTCTACCCTCCATTCCAATCTCCTGCTCCACCCTAACTCATTCCAATTACCCGCTACGTGCTCTGTCCTGACTCCCGCCAAAGCACTCACCTCTTCATGCTCTTTAAATTAGCCAATCGGAATTAGTTTAGCCTGTGTGGTCTAACCCTAGCCAATAGGGGAACGACACAGCAGCAGGGGCCACGTGTGTCAGGGATAAGAACCCCGTCCCTGCCCTTGTCCAAGTGTGTGCTCACCATGGTTCCATCTGTAAGGGTGCACCCTTCTGTATAGAAGTAACTTGCCCTGCTGAGAATGAAAAAGAAAATTTTATATTCGAGTGCTATTACTTTTGTGGCACTGAAACTTTATATATAACACATTTTTATTGCTGCATTATTCACAATAGCCAAGATATGAAATCAGTTGAACTGTCCATCAACAGATGAATAAAGAAAATGTAGTGTGTATGTGTATATATATACACACATACATATGTACATATATATGTGTATATATGTATATATATACACACACACATATATATACACACACACAATGGAATACTATTCAGCCATTAAAAGAAAAGAAATCTTATTTGTGACAACATGGATGAACTTGGAAGACATTATGTTAAGTGAAATAAGACAGTCACAGAAAGACACATACTTTATAATATCACTCATATGTGGAATCTAAAAAAGTTGATTATATAGAAGTAGAGAGTAGAATGGTGGTTACCAGGAGCTGGGATGATTGGAGAGGGTGGGTGGGTTGGGGAGATGTTGGTCATAAATTTTTAGTTAAACTGGAGCAGTAAGTTAAGAAGTCTATTGTACAACACGACTATAGTTAATAGTGCACTGTAATTATTTTATTTATTTTTTTTCTAGACAGGGTCTCGCTCTGTTTCCCAAGCTGGAGTGCAGGGGTGCAATCATGGCTCACTGCAGCCTTGACCTCCTGGGCTTGAGAAATCCTCCTACCTCAGCCACTGAGTAGCTGGGACCACAGGCATGTGCTACCATGCCTGGCTGATTTTTTTATCTTTTTGCAGAGATGGGGTCTCACTATGTTGCCCAGGCTGGTTTCAAACTCCTGGGCTCAAGCAATCCTCTCGCCTCAGCCTCCCAAACTGCTGGGATTATGGGGCCGAGTCTCCATGACTGGCCGTGTATTGAATTCTTGAAAATGCTCAGAGAGTGGATATAGTGTTCTCACCACAAAAATGATAACTGTGTGAGGTATTGCATATATATTAGTTAGCTAGATGTAGTCATTCCACACTGTAGATGTACTTTAAAACATCATGTTGTACCTGATAAATACATACGATTTATCCACCAATGTAAAAAAATATGTAAACACAGTGCCAGATTAAATCCAGCAATCTATCAAAAGAATAATTCATTTAGGATTTATCCTAGGAATGCGAATATGAATCACTACTACAGCTCCATCAATAGAATTAATCACAATCAAGAAATTCTTTATTAACATTTATACAATTATTCAGGAAATATTTCTAAAATGTCTACAGTGAGGAGGGCACTGTTCTAGGTACTGGGGAAAAAGTGTGAACAAGATAGGCAAGATCTCAGGGCACTTGCATGAGATGAAAGCTTAAAAATCCATATAAATCAACTTGATATTGAAGAATACAAGAAGATCTAAGAAATGTAAAGGATAGTATGCTCTTGGTTGAGAGGATTCAATAATGTGAAAATATTAAATTTCTTTGTTATTTATCTATAAATCAATATAAATTCTGATAAAAATAGCAATGGTATTTTTTGGAAGTCGATCCACTGTGTAATCTTGAAAAGAAATAGAAATAATAAAAACAGATTGAAAACAAAATAAGCAACAAAATTAATGAAAAAACAATGAGGGGAAGGACTCACCTTATCAGATGTCACAATATTCTGTTGAGATATAATGAAAAAGGTGTGATTATTGGTGCAGATATACACAATACAGAATAGAGACTCTGGAAATAGACATAAGCACATGTTAAAATTTAATATAACAGTGACATTTCAGATCATTAGAAAAATGTGCATATGTAACAGCGTATTGACCCACAAATATGCAAAAATACCAGTGAAACAAAATAGAAGGCCCAGAAACAGATCCCTGTGTTTTGGTTATTTTTCTGACATCCCAGGCTCCAACCTCTTGTCTATCTTTCTTTCATATTCTATGTTTCCTGAAAGCCATCACCTAGGCTCTCTTTCAAATTGCATTTGGACAATGGATAATGGGAGGCAATATCAGGAGATGAAAGAGTGGGAGGAGAGGGCAGGGAATTTCTTCCTCCTTTGTTTCCCTCTAGCTCTACTTCTCTGGCTGCAGCTGAATTCCTCTACAACTTTAGCTCCAATGGGAAGCTTCTCCTCCATGGTTCCAGTTCTCATTGGGTTCCAGCTTTTACTGGGTTCTGGTACTTGGGTTCTTTCCCTTTGATAATAGCTTCCTGGTTTAAGTAATCCCTGGATGTATCAGTGTCCTTTATTTCTTGCCTTGACTCCGCTCAGACCTCTGTAAATATCATCACTTAAATTATCTGTGTGAATTCTCTTTTCTGCTGGGATCCTGTTTGATAATGTAGTTGGCATCAGAAGTGAGGAAGTCTCATTTCAGAGCTAATAACTTATTTAGAGAAGTTTTGCTTCTTGTCTCTGCAACTTGGGGCTGAACCGTTTAGAAAGCCTAGTTCTCAAGGAAGAAATGTTTCCAACGGTGATGGCTCTAATGGTATGTAAGCTGAGACTACTCCTAAACATTTTTAGTTCCTCATGACACTAAATTCTCAGATAGAGAAAGAGCTTACTCTTCTTGCCAGGGTGTTTGATCCTTTTACCAAGGGGTTTGGGGTTGCTGTTATGTCATGAAAAAGAAACAGTATCTCTGAAACTCAGGTCATTTACTAGAGCACCTCTTATTACAATGTTTGGTGATTGCCCTCAATGGAAAACTGTGGCAATGTATTTTTAATACCAGTACCATGCTGTTTCAGTGACTAAGGCTTTATAGTATAGTTTGAAGTCAGCTAATGTGATGCCTCCAGATTTGTTCTTTTTGCTTAGTCTTGCTTTGGCTATGTGGGCTCTTTTTTGATTCCGTATGAATTTTAGGATTGTTTTTTCTAGTTCTGTGAAGAATGATGGTGGTATTTTGATGGGAATTGTATTGAATCTGTAGATTACTTTTGGCAGTATAATCATTTTCACAATATTCATTCCACCCATCCATGAGCATGGGATGTATTTCCAATTGTTTGTGTCATCTGTGGTTTCTTTCAGCAGTGTTTTGTAGTCTTCCTTGTAGAGACCTTTCACCTCCTTGGTTAGGTATATTCCTAAGTATTTTATTTTATGGCAGCTATTGTACTGCATACTACTAAGTATTTTATTTTTATTTTTTGCTGCTATTGAGTTCTTGATTTGATTCTCAGCTTGGTCACTGTTGATGTATAGCAGAACTAATGATTTGTGTATGTTAATTTTGTATCCTGAAACTGCTGAATTCATTTATCAGTTCTAGGAGCTTTTTGGATGAGTCCTTAGGGTATATGATCATATCACCAGCAAACAGTGACAGTTTGACTTTCTCTTTACTGATTTGGATGCCCTTTACTTCTTTCTCTTGTTTGATTGCTCTGGCTAGGAATTCCAGTAGCACTATGTTGAATAGAAGTGGTGAGAGTGGGCATCCTTGTCTCCTATTCTCCAACTTTCCTCCATTCAGTATAATGTTGGCTTTGAGTTTGTCATAAATGGCTTTCATTATCTTAAGGTATGTCCTTTGTCTGCCAATTTTGCTGAGGGTTTTAATCATAAAGGGATACTGCATTTTGTCAAATGATTTTTTTGTGTCTCTTGAGATGATCATGTGATTTTTGTTTTAAATTCTGTTTATATGTTGTATCACATTGATATGTGACTCTTAAACCATCTCTGCATCCCTGGTATGAAACCCAGTTGATCATGGTGGATTATCTTTTTGATATGCTATTGAATTCATTTAGCTAGTATTTTGTTAAGAATTTTTGCATCTATATTCATTAGGGACGTTGGTCTGTAGTTTTCTTTTTCATTTTGTCCTTTATGGGTTTTGGTGATACTGGTTTCATAGAATGAGTGATACTGGCTTCATAGAATGATTTAAGGAGGACACTATTTTCTAACTTGTGGAATAGTGTCAATAGGATTGGTACCAATTGTTCTCATTTTGAATGTCTGATAGAATTCAGTTGTGAATCCATCTGGTTCTGGAGTTTTTTGTTGTTGGCAATTTGTAAAATTACCATTTCAATCTCACCACTTGTTATTCATCTGTTCAGAGTTTCTATTTCCTCCTGGCTTAATATAGGAGGGTTGCATGTTTCCAAGAATTTATCAATCTCATCTAGGTTTTCTCGTTTATGCACATAAAGGCATTCATGGTAGCCTTGAATTATCTTTTGTATTTCTGTGGTATTGGTAGTAATACCTCCCATATAATTTCTAATTGAGCTTATTTGGACCTTCTTTCTTCTTTTCTTGGCTAGTCTGGCTAATGGTCTATCAATTTTATTTATCTTTTTAAAGAACCAGCTTTTTGTTTCATTTATCTTTTGTATATTTTTGTTTCAATTTTATTTAGTTCTGCTCTGATCTTTATTTCTTTTCTTCTGCTGGGTTTGGGTTTTGTTTGTTCTTGTTTCTCTAGTTCCTTGAGGTGTGACCTTAGATTGTCTGTTCATGCTCTTTCAGACTTTCGGATGTAGGTGTTTAAGGCTATGAACTTTCCTGTTAGCACTGCCTTTGCTGTATCCCCGAGGTTTTGATAGGTTGTATTATTATTATTCAGTTCAAGTAATTTTTAAATGTATATTTTGATTTCATTGTTTACCCAATAATCATTCAGGAGCAGGGTATTTAATTTCCATGTATTTGCATGGTTTGAGGGTTCTTTTTGGAGTTGATGACCAATTTTAGTCCACAGTGATCTGAGAGAATATTTGATATAATTTCAATTTTCTTAAATTTAATAAGACTTGTTTTGTGCCTATCATATGATCTCTCTTTGAGAATGTTCCATGTGCTGATGAATAGAATGTAAATTCTGCAGTTGTTGGGTAGAATGTTCTGTAAATAACTGTGAAGTCCATTTGTTCTAGGGTATAGTTTAAATCCATTTTTTTGTTGTTGTTGACTTTCTATCTTGATGACCTGTCTAGTGTTGTCAGTGGAGTATTAAAGTCCCCCGCTATTATTGTGTTGCTGTCTATCTCATTTCTTAGGTCTACTAGTAATTGTTTTGTAAATTTGGGAGCTCCAGTGTTAGGTGCATATATATTTAGGATTGTGATATTTTCCTATTGGACAAGTCCTTTTATCCTCTTTGTATAATGTCCCTCTTTGTCTTTTTTAACTACTGTTGCCTTAAAGTTTGTTTTGTTTGATGTAAGTCTAGCTACTCCTGCTCACATTTAGAGTCCATCTGCATGGAATATCTTTTTCTACCCCTTTACCTTAAGTTTATGTGAGTCCTTATGTGTCAGGTGAGTCTCTTGAAGACAGCAGATAGTTGGTTGGTGAATTCTTACCAATTCTGCCATTCTATATCTTTTAAGTGGAGCATTTAGGCCCTTTACATTCAATGTTAGTATTGAGATATGAAGTAGTATTTTATTCATCATGCTGTTTGTTGCCTGAATATCTTGGTTTTTATTTTGTTCAGTGTCATTCTCATGATATAAATACCTTTTATTAAAAAAAAAATAGGCACATAAATCAATGGAACAGAATAGAGAACCCAGAAACAAACCCAAATATTACAGCCAACTGATCCTCAAGAAAGCAAACAAAAACATAAAGTGGGGAAAGGACAGCCTATTTAACAAATGGTGCTGGGATAATTAGCAAACCATATGCATAAAAATGAAACTGGATCCTCATCTCTCACCTTATACAAAAATCAACTCAAGATGGATCAAGGACTTAAATCTAAGACCTGAAACCATAAGAATCCTAGAAGATAACATCAGAAAAACTCTTCTAGACATTGGCTTAGGCAAAGACTTCATGACCAAGAACCCAAAAGAAAGTGTAACAGAAACAAAGATAAATAGATGGGCCTTAATTAAACTAAAAAGCTTCTGCATAGCAAAATAAACAATCAGCAGAGTAAACAGACAACTCACAGAGTGGTAGAAAGTCTTCAAAATTTGTACTTTCAACAAAGGACTGACATCCAGAATCTAAAAGTAACTCAAACAAATTAGCAAGAACAAAACAATCTCATCAAAAAACGGGTTAAGGGCATGAATAGACATGTCTCAAAACAAGCTATCCAAATGGCCAACAATCATGAAATAAATGCTCAACATCACTAATGAACAGGGAAATGCAAATCAAAACCACAATGCAATACCACCTTACTTTTGCAAGAATAGCCATAATCAAAAAAAAAAAAAAAAAGATGTTGGCGTGGATATGGTGAAAGGGGAACACTTTTACACTGCTGATGAGAATGTAAGCTAGTACAACCAGTGTGAAAAGCAGTGTGGAGATTCTTTAAAGAACTAAAAGTAGAACTACCATTTGATCCAGCAATCCCACTACTGGCTATTTACCCAGAGGAAAAGAAGTCATTACACAAAAAAAAATACTTGCACACATATGTTTATAGCAGCACAATTCACAGTCACAAAAATATGGAACCAACCCACATGTCCATCAATCAATGAGTGGTTAAAGAAATTGTGATTAGGACTGGGTGTGGTGGCCCATGCCTGTAATCCCAGCACTTTGGGAGGCTGAGGTGGGCGGATCACTTGAGGTCAGTAGTTCAAGACCAGCCTGGCCAACCTGGTGAAACCCCATCTCTACTAAAAATACAAAAAATTAGCTAGGACTGGTGGTAGGCGCCTGTAATCCCAGCTACTCAGGAGGCTGAGGCAGAAGAATCGCTAGAACCCAGGAGGCAGAGGTTGCAGTGAGCCAAGATCATGCCATTGCACTCCAGCCTAGGCAAGAAGAGTGAAAGTCCATCTCAAAAAAAAAAAAAAGGGAAATTGTGATTATCTATCTATAGACATATATATATACATACATACCATGGAATACTACTCAGCCATAAAAAGGAATGAAATAATGGCAGTCACAGTGACCTGAGTAAAATTGGAGGCCATTATTCTAAGAGAAGGAAGTAACTCAGGAATGGAAAACCAAGCATTGTATGTTTTCACTTATAAGCAGGAGCTATACTATTAGGATGCAAAGGCATAAGAATGATACAATGGATTTTGGGGACTCAGCGGGAAAGGGTGGGAGGGAGGTGAGGGATAAAAGACTACAAATTGGCTACAGTGTATACTGCTCAGGTGATGGGTGCAGCAAAATCTCAGAAATCACCACTGAAGAATGTATTCATATAACAAAACACCATATGTTTCCCCAAAGCCTATGGGAATAAAAAAAGTGTGGTAACATATTAGGGCCACTAAGGGCTCAGATCCAAAAAGAATGAAGTTTGGGTCACTTTGTGGCCAAAGTGATAAAAGAGGAAATGAGCAGTGGAAAGGGGTAGTTGTGATTGCCAACTTTTGCTTGGTAATCAGAGACAAAAGGGTCATTAATCAGTGTAATTCAAAAGCATAATCAGAGGAAGAACAAAAGGAGCCATGGATATCTTACAGCAATTGATGGTTTCTCTTTTACTCCTCTTTCCGGTTACCTTTCATCAAGAGAACAGGTGGAGGCTAATATTTGAAGTTAGGTTCCAAGTGGGTGTATAATTGAATTAACCTCATCCCTTGATAATACTGTAATTGACTGGATTATGTGAATCACCTGTGTGGAGAATTCAGTTGTTTTGTTTTGTTTTGTTTGTTTTGTTTTAAATCCAGTAAAAGGCAAGAATAGATGCTGAATGGCAAAAGAAGTGGACTGTGCTGGTGACTCCCACCCACTTTTTCTATCCTCTACTTACCCCTACTTAGCTCTGCACTATGGGAAGCTGAAATCTACAGACTGCCTACTGGGCCTCCCTGACCTCTGGCTTCACTTTGGATTTGACTGATGGATGGCACCTGCAGAGAATCAGAGGGTAGGAGGAGATTCAAGATTGCTTCTAAGGCAGCAGCTCTGTTTCTCTGCAGTTACAGCTTCTGTTGGGCAGCCCTCCTCCAATACACTGCTCTCAGTGGGATCCAGTAACGCTAATTCCTCCTTTTCCCTTCAGTGCTAAGGGTGGAAAGGACTTCCTGCTGTCACTGGTTGCCTCCATACCACTGTTTGTTTTCCTAACCCTGTTCTTATCTCCCTAAATTGTCCCCCTCATTAAAGACGTTTAAGGCACCTGATCAAATCCTCTTTTTTGATGAGGCCTTTACAACATACATACATGAAAATTTAATTTATATCTGAGATAGCATTAGAAATTTGTGATGAAGGACTGGATTATTCAATAATTGTGCTCTGCTAGGATAAATAATTTTCCACATAAAAGTAAAATTAGATCTAGGCCTCATTCCACACACACAAATTAATTCTAGATGGATTAAATCCCTGAATGAGAAAAAACTTTTAAATTTAAAAATAGCATATGTATGAAACCAGAATAGGGGAATATGTTTTTCAACAAGACACAAAAACCGTAAGCACAAAGGGAAAGGATGATAAATTTGAATGTGTTACACGAAATTTTTTTGTATAGACATCAAAAAACACCAATTATAGTCATGCCACAGACTGGGAGAAGATACATGAAACATATATAACTGACAAAGATTCGTATCTAAAATGTACAGGAAACTAAAATCAACAAGAAAAAGTCTAACAGAAAAATTGGCAAAGGATGCAAAGAAACAACTCATAGGAAGAACATCATAATGGTCGAAGTCATGTGGAATGATGGTCAGCTCATTTGCAGTCAAATAAATTTTTAAAACTCACTAACTTCAGCAGGGTAGCATTTCTTAAATATCAGCTTGGCATTTAGTCTGATAAAATCTAATGTTTCAAGAAAATGAGGAAAGTGGAACTCTCATAATGTGCTGGTGGGAGTATGACTGGCCCAACCTGTTTGAAGAGGAGCTTGACAATATCTAGTAATGTTGAAGATTTGCATGCCATCTGACCTCATGATTCCTCTTCTTGCTATATAGTCTGGATGAAACTTTTGCACAGTGTACATAAGCATACGTGTACAAGAATGTTTACGGGTGTATTGATTGTAATAGAGAAAAATGGAAAACAATCCAAACAAATTATTATGAATGAATTATATCATACAATGTATTTTACCATATGGCAATTAAAATGAATGAAATGAGAGCTCTATGTGGCAAAATGGATAATCATATGAAGAGAATGTTGAGGAAAAAAAGTGCAAGCTGCTAAAGCGATGAAAACTATTAGAGATGTATCTGAAATCTAGATTCAATACTTATATTATGCCCATGTTCCAGGTTTACCCATGACAGTTGTTGAGTAGTTTGGTTAAATTCAAAATGTGTTGCCTATTCTGGGTATATACTCCTTCAAAACCAGAAAACTGAGAAGTAAATATTAGAATGTGCTACATTTAAACTTTTATTAAAAATTTGTAATAAAGTCATTTTCTCTATTGATTCTTCCTTGGGTAGATTATTTTTTAAATTACTTTCATTTTTAAATTTTTAATTATTTATATAAATTTAAAGGGTACAAGGGCAATTTTGTTATCTGGATATATTAGGTAGTGGTGAAGTTTAGGCTTTTAGTGCAATCACCACCCAAATAACGTACATTATACCCATTAAGTAATTATTCATCCCTCGCCCAACTGTCAGCTTCCCACCCACGTGAGTCTTCAGTGACTGTTATTCCACACTCTATGTCCATGTGTGTGCATTATTTAGCTCCCAGTTATGAGAACATGCATTTTTGGACTTTCTGTTTCTGAGTTGTTTCACTTAAGATAATGGCTTCCAGTTCCAACCATGTTGCTGCAAAAGACATGATTTCATTTTTCATGGCTCAATAGTATTTCATTATCTATCTATCTATCTATCTATCTAATTATCTATCTATCTCACATTTTCTTTATCCAGTCCTCTGTTGATGGACACAGGTTAATTCCATATATTTCCTACTGTGAATAGTGCTTGATATAATGATTTCTCTTCCTTTGGGTAGACACCCAGTGGTGAGACTGCTGGATTGAATGGTCATTCTATTTTTAGTTCTTTGAGAAATCTCCATACTGTTTTCCACAGAGGTTGTACTAGTTAACATTCCCAACAATAATGCATGTGTTCACTTTTCTCCCCATCCTCACCAACATCTGTTACTATTTGTCTTTTTAATAATAGCCATTCTGACTGGTGTAAGATGACATCTCATTGGAGTTTAATTGTGTATTTCTCTGATGATCAGTGATGCTGAACATTTTTTTCATATGCTTGTGGGCCATTTGTATGTCTTTTTCAGAAACATATCTATTCATGTCCTTTTCCCACTTTTAATGGGTCTGTTTGTTTTTGTTGTTGTTGTTATTGTTGAGTTATTTGAGTTCCTTCTAAATTCTGGATATCAAGCCCTGTCAGATTCATAGTTTACAAATATACCATTTCATTCTGTAGGTTGTCTATTTTTAAAATACTTTATTTCTTTATTGCAATTTTGGGTTCACAGCAAAGTTGAGAGGAAGGTACAGAAATATCCCACGTATTTTCTGCCCTGACACATGAATAGCCTCCCTGAGGTAGATTATTTTTAGTGTGACTTAAAATGTAAAGAAAATTAAGAATAACCCATTGGCCCAGATAGTAATTGGTGAAGACTATTCTTCCTGACAGACTGATGGCATCACTGTCACTGTGTTTCCAAATGCAGACGTGGGAGCCATATTAGAGTCTTCCCTCCTTTTCACTCTCTTCATTAAAATCCAATTGCTTCTATGTTCTAAACATGTCCAGATTCCTCCATTCCCACAGATACAGCCTTAATTCAGATGATATCATCATTTTTTATTTGAACCACTGCAATAACTTACATGTCTTCTCTTTTTTTTTGAGACGGAGTCTCGCTTTGTTGCCCAGACTGGAGTGCCATGGCACAATCTCAGCTCACTGTAACCTCTGCCTCCTGGGTTCAAACAATTCTCCCTGCCTCAGCCTCCAGAATAGCTGGGATTATAGGTGCCTGTCACAATGCTCTGCTAATTTTTGTACTTTTAGTAGAGACAAGGTTTCATCATATTGGCCAGGCTGGTCTTGAACTCCTAACTTCAGGTGATCCACCCACCTTGGCCTCCCAAAGTGCTGGGATTACAGGTGTGAGCCACCACTCACATGGTCTAATTTACATGTTTTGTTGTCTCTGGTCTCAACCCTTTTCAGCTCATTTTCCCTACTGCTAACAAAGTAATCTTTCCAATACCCCAAATGGGACCGTATCTTAGCACCAACTAACACCCTCCAGTATCTTTCCACTCATTTTAAAATCCAAGCATCTTAGCATAGCACACAGATGTCTTCAGGATGAGACTCTATCCCACATTTCCAGTTTCATATGCTGGCCCACCCTTTCCTACTTTCCCAGTTCCAAACTTTCCGAGCTACTGTTTTATATCTCTTAGTCTTTGGGCAAGCAGCCACATCTGCCTACAGTGCCATGATCTTTCGAAATTTAACTTGTTAACTACTTCCAAGAAGTCTTTTGTTGCACTCCCAGGTGAAGCTCCCACTTCTGTGCTTCCTCTCCATCGTACAAGCCTCTGTTATAACAAGTTTTGTTATAACTATTGGTTTGCACGTCTGTCTTTTCTTGTTTCAACTGTCTTGTTGAACTCTCTAGTAAATTCTCAAAATGTATGGTGACTGTTGGTTGCTCTATGTAGATAATCACGTTGTTTGTAAATAAATAGATATTTTTCTCTTCCTCTTAATCCTATTTCTTTTTTCTTTTAATATGACATTCCTTCTGCCTTCCTATCGTAAAACAGATGTGTTTTTCTATTAATTGCTGCCAAGCTGCTCTAGGCTTTTGTGTTATAATTTTGACTGAATTGATGAATTCCTTTTTATTCTTATTTGGTAAGAGCCTTACAAACTTAATATATGTAGAATTTTGTGTGTCTGTTTAGAAGTATCTCTTTATTAGACAAAGACATAAACTAAAAGTTTCCAACTTCCTATACGTGTTGAAAGGTTTAAATAAAGATTCTTGGATACAAAATATGGTCTACACGGCTCAAAATTAATTCAGTGACATAATATTATGCTAAAGTTATACTTATTTTGAATGTCTAGAATTTTTTGTTAATGGTTATAAAAATACCACCAGCCTAGACATTTTTATTTTGCTAAGATAGAATAGAATTACAAATCGAATTACTACAACAGTCCACACATTCTAAACATTTAAACATTAATGGTTTCTGGAAGATGCTGTTGTCCTTTACAGTTTAGAGAAAGTTCAGATGGCTTTGGTGAAAGCCAAACTTTTCTTCCACCCACAAAATTGTCTTTTCAGAAGTCTTGCTGGATGTTTTCTTTGTTTGCCTCTCCATATTGCTACTTAATTTGATAGTTTTCATTTTCTAGTTGAACAATTGTCCAATAGTCTGTTCAGTCTTGTAATTCTTACAGATCAGGGATATCCGATTTGATTCGATTTCTCTTGATTTAGCTCCAGCTGTGAGTTGCATGTTCTTTTGCTGCGAGTTTAAATCTTGAATATGTTTTCTTAACTTCTGAAGCCTTCTTCCTGTGTGTGTGCGATCACATGAACTAGATTTTCATTATATACCTTCCAGGTATTACATCCACACTGTGACATTCGTTCCAGATTCTCAATTTGAATTGCTTGATGCTCTAGCTGGGCCATAGAATTGTTTACACATTCTTGCCATGCAGTAATGTCGTTTTTCTGGCCGGAGGAAGGGGCTGGAAGCTCAGATCATTTCATATGAAGCAATTCAATTGGCTGTCGAGGGGCCAATCTTTCAAATCCATTTTTCATTATGTCTTCAAAAGCAGAATAATCCAAGGCTGTCAGGTAGCTCAGGTAGTTCTTAGTAGTTCAGTGTCTGTGAGTGTCCTCTTCCACAAGCACTGTACACCAGGGGCTTCAGAACCTTGATCAAAATACAGCAGCACATCCACCACAACCTCTCCGGCCACCAAACCCGTGACTGTCATTCTGGAGACCTTCGGTTTCTATGTATTATTTTGATACAGTATTGATACAGGTAGGTAATATTTTATTTTTGATATTCATATCTGTGATAACAAGATAATAGGCTTGTGATTTTCTTCAAGTGCTCTGGCTTGGTTTTGAGATCATATTTATAGCCTTATAAAATGAAATGGGTGGCCTCTCATGGTCTCTCTAGTTTCTGGAGCAATTTAGATACGTCTTAATAGATTTCTTGAAAATTTGGTAAAACTTGTCTATAAACCTGTATTTGAGGCTTTTTTATTTTTATTTTTTCTTCTTCTTATTTTTTACAAAGGAAGTCTTATATTACTACTTATATTTCTTTATGTTTATTGTTCTGGTCAAGTTTCTATTCTACTTTTTTAGATAGTTCATAGTTTTTAGATAATTCATATTTTAACCTAGGTTTACAAATTCGCTCACAGTTGCTAATAATATCCCTTTAGCATTTTAATGTATTGTATTTGTACTTATTAACGTTGTTGCACTTTGAATTTATCTTTCTCACTCAAAATAAATTTATTTTATTACATTTTCCGAAGAACCACATTTTGGTTTTTGTTAAGCTCTTTCTGTCTCTCTCCTATATTGTAATATATATATATATATATACTTTTTTTTTTTTTTTTTTTTTTTAGACAGTTTCTCTCTTACCTCCCAGGCTGGAGCACAGTGGCATGATCTTCGCTCACTGCAACCTCTGCCTCCCAGGTTCAAGCAATTCTCCTGCCTCAGCCTCCTGAGTAGCTGGGACTACAGGCACCTGCTGCCACGCCTGGCTAATTTTTTTGTATTTTTAGTAGAGATGGAGTCTCACCATGTTGGCCAGGCTGGTCTGGAACTCCTGACCTCAAGCGATCCACCCACCTTGGCCTCCCAAACTGCTGTGATTACAGGTGTGAGCCACCACGCCCACCATATATACAAATTTGATGTTTCTCCTTATCTCTTCAGGTTTGCAATATTGCTTTTTTGCCAACATCTTGTGAACACTGAGTTGGTTGTTTTCCGTCTTTACCTTGTCCAATAAATGTATTTATATCTGCATATTACTCTAAATATTATGCCTACAAAATTTCAACAAGGAACATTTATATTGTCATCAACTTGTAAGTAGTAATTTCTCTTATTTTATTTTTAATTATAGCATTTTAATTTCTAAATACACAAGATGTTTTAGCTATATATCTGTTATTTCTAATTTTATTACATTATGATCAGAAAACAGTTTATACAGTATTCAATTTCTAAGAATTTTTTGAAGTTTCCTTATGGCCAGTAGGTAGCCAATATTTATAAATATTTTTGTGTGCTCAAAAGCAATATATCTTTTTTGTTTGTTAGATTAACAATTCTATATGTCATATATAGTTTGAGCTAATAATTGCATTTTTTAGATTTGTATTATAGCTTTTTGATATGCTTGATCTATGTATCTCAGAGATATGTTGATTTTTCTCATTATAATAGTTGATTTATATATTTTGCTCTGCAGTTCTTTTTAAAAATAATTAATCATTATTTAAGTTTTATTTTCTGTTTGGGGTGCCTGTGAAGGTTTGTTATATAGGTAAACGTGTGTCACGGGGGTTTGTTGTACAAGTTGTTTCATTACCCAGATATTAAGCCTGGAACCCAATAGTTGCCTTTTCTGCTCCTCTCCCTCCTCTCTTAGGTAGACCCCACAGTGCTCTGCAGTCCTATTATTCCTGCTTTACACATGTAGAGACTCTATTGCTTCTTATCAGTAAATATTGTCTCTCTGTTCTTATTAATATTTTATGTTTTAACTACTACTTTGTGAGATATGATGATTGCTATATGAGCTTTATTTTAGTTAATATTTGTCTAGTACATCTTTTCACAACCTTTTATTTTCAAACTTTCTGCATCATTTTGTTAATCAATATGTCTTTATAGATAAAATATTGGTGAACCTTCTTTATTTAAAAATCTAGGCCAATAATTTCTGTCTTTTAATTAATGATAATTATTTTAATTGCTGTCACATAATGAGTATTTTTTTGACATACTTTTTTTTGGGGGGTGGGGCTCCAAAGTTGTTTTATTTTATTTTATTCTATTTTTATATTATTATACTTTAAGTTCTAGGGTACATGTGCATAACGTGCAGGTTTGTTACATATGTATACTTGTGCCATGTTGGTGTGCTGCACCCATCAACTCGTCAGCACCCTTCAATTCGTCATTTATATCAGGTATAACTCCCAATGCAATCCCTCCCCCCTCCCCCCTCCCCATGATAGGCCCCGGTGTGTGATGTTCCCCTTCCCGAGTCCAAGTGATCTCATTGTTCAGTTCCCACCTATGAGTGAGAACATGCGGTGTTTGGTTTTCTGTTCTTGTGATAGTTTGCTAAGAATGATGGTTTCCAGCTGCATCCATGTCCCTACAAAGGACGCAAACTCATCCTTTTTTATGGCTGCATAATATTCCATGGTGTATATGTGCCACATTTTCTTAATCCAGTCTGTCACAGATGGACATTTGGGCTGATTCCAAGTCTTTGCTATTGTGAATAGTGCTGCAATAAACATACGTGTGCATGTGTCTTTATAGCAGCATGATTTATAATCCTTTGGGTATATACCCAGTAGTGGGTCATATGGTACATCTAGTTCTAGATCCTTGAGGAATCGCCATACTGTTTTCCATAATGGTTGAACTAGTTTACAATCCAACCAACAGTGTAAAAGTGTTCCTATTTCTCCACATCCTCTCCAGCACCTGTTGTTTCCTGACTTTTTAATGATTGCCATTCTAACTGGTGTGAGATGGTATCTCATTGCAGTTTTGATTTGCATTTCTCTGATGGCGAATGATGATGAGCATTTTTTCATGTGTCTGTTGGCTGTATGAATGTCTTCTTTTGAGAAATGTCTGTTCATATCCTTTGCCCACTTTTTGATGGGGTTGTTTGTTTTTTTCTTGTAAATTTGTTTGAGTTCTTTGTAGGTTCTGGATATTAGCCCTTTGTCAGATGAGTAGATTGCAAAAATGTTCTCCCATTCTGTAGGTTGCCTGTTCACTCTGATGGTAGTTTCTTTTGCTGTGCAGAAACTCTTTAGTTTAATTAGATCCCATTTGTCAATTTTGGCTTTTGCTGCCGTTGCTTTTGGTGTTTTAGACATGAAGTCCTTGCCCATGCCTATGTCCTGAATGGTACTACCTAGGTTTTCTTCTAGGGTTTTTATGGTATTACGTCTAACATTTAAGTCTCTAATCCATCTTGAATTAATTTTCGTATAAGGAGTAAGGAAAGGATCCAGTTTCAGCTTTCTACTTATGGCTAGCCAATTTTCCCAGCACCATTTATTAAATAGGGAATCCTTTCCCCATTTCTTGTTTCTCTCAGGTTTGTCAAAGATCAGATGGCTGTAGCTGTGTGGTATTATTTCTGAG
Source organism: Piliocolobus tephrosceles (assembly GCF_002776525.5). Lineage (NCBI taxonomy): Eukaryota > Metazoa > Chordata > Mammalia > Primates > Cercopithecidae > Piliocolobus > Piliocolobus tephrosceles. Next base: position 36,678,685 of record NC_045455.1, read on the forward strand.
GACTCTGTTCTGTTCCATTGGTCTATATCTCTGTTTTGGTACAAGTACCATGCTGTTTTGGTTACTGTAGCCTTGTAGTATAGTTTGAAGTCAGGTAGCGTGATGCCTCCAGCTTTGTTCTTTTGACTTAGGATTGTCTTGGCAATGCGGGCTCTTTTTTGGTTCCATATGAACTTTAAAGCAGTTTTTTCCAATTCTGTGAAGAAACTCATTGGTAGCTTGATGGGGATGGCATTGAATCTATAAATAACCGTGGGCAGTATGGCCATTTTCATGATATTGATTCTTCCTATCCATGAGCATGGTATGTTCTTCCATTTGTTTGTGTCCTCTTTTATTTCACTGAGCAGTGGTTTGTAGTTCTTCTTGAAGAGGTCCTTTACATCCCTTGTAAGTTGGATTCCTAGGTATTTTATTCTGTTTGAAGCAATTGTGAATGGAAGTTCATTCATGATTTGGCTCTCTGTTTGTCTGTTACTGGTGTATAAGAATGCTTGTGATGTTTGCACATTAATTTTGTATCCTGAGACTTTGCTGAAGTTGCTTATCAGCTTAAGGAGATTTTGGGCTGAGACAATGGGGTTTTCTAAATATACAATCATGTCATCTGCAAAGCAAACAGGGACAATTTGACTTCTTCTTTTCCTAACCGGATACCCTTGATTTCTTTCTCTTGCCTGATTGCCCTAGATTTCTCTTGGGCAAAAGATTTCACTTTCTCTTGCCTGATTGCCCTAGTGTTGCCCAGAACTTCCAACACTATGTTGAATAGGAGTGGTGAGAGAGGGCATCCCTGTCTTGTGCCAGTTTTCAAAGGGAATTTTTCCAGTTTTTGCCCATTCAGTATGATATTGGCTGTGGGTTTGTCATAAATAGCTCTTATTATTTTGAGGTACGTTCCATCAATACCGAATTTATTGAGCATTTTTAGCATGAAGGGCTGTTGAATTTTGTCAAAAGCCTTTTCTGCATCTATTGAGATAATCATGTGGTTCTTGTCTTTGGTTCTGTTTATATGCTGGATTACATTTATTGATTTGTGAATGTTGAACTAGCCTTGCATCCCAGGGATGAAGCCCACTTGATCGTGGTGGATAAGCTGTTTGATGTGCTGCTGAATCCGGTTTGCCAGTATTTTATTGAGGATTTTTGCATTGATGTTCATCAGGGAGATTGGTCTAAAATTCTCTTTTTTTGTTGTGTCTCTCTGCCAGGCTTTGGTATCAGGATGATGTTGGCCTCATAAAATGAGTTAGGGAGGATTCCCTCTTTTTCTGTTTATTGGAATAGTTTCAGAAGGAATGGTACCAGCTCCTCCTTGTACCTCTGGTGGAATTCAGCTGTGAATCCATCTGGTCCTGGACTTTTTTTGGTTGGTAGGCTATTAATTATTGCCTCAATTTCAGAGCCTACTATTGGTCTATTTAAGGATTCAACTTCCTCCTGGTTTAGTCTTGGAAGAGTGTAAGTGTCCAGGAAATTATCCATTTTTTCTAGATTTTCTAGTTTATTTGTGTAGAGATGTTTATAGTATTCTCTGATGGTAGTTTGTATTTCTGTGGGGTCAGTGGTGATATCCCCTTTATCATTTTTTATTGCGTCTATTTGATTCTTCTCTCTTTTCTTCTTTATTAGTCTTGCTAGTGGTCTGTCAATTTTGTTGATCTTTTCAAAAAACCAACTCCTGGATTCATTGATTTTTTGGAGGGTTTTTTGTGTCTCTATCTCCTTCGGTTCTGCTCTGATCTTAGTTATTTCTTGCCTTCTGCTAGCTTTTGAATGTGTTTGCTCTTGCCTCTCTAGTTGTTTTAATTGTGATGTTAGAGTGTCAATTTTAGATCTTTCCAGCTTTCTCTTGTGGGCATTTAGTGCTATAAATTTCCCTCTACACACTGCTTTAAATGTGTCCCAGAGATTCTGGTATGTTGTATCTTTGTTCTCATTGGTTTGAAAGAACATCTTTATTTCTGCCTTCATTTCGTTATGTACCCAGTAGTCATTCAGGAGCAGGTTGTTCAGTTTCTATGTAGTTGAGCAGTTTTGATTGAGTTTCTTAGTCCTGAGTTCTAGTTTGATTGCACTGTGGTCTGAGAGACAGTTTGTTATAATTTCTGTTCTTTTACATTTGCTGAGGAGTGCTTTACTTCCACTTATGTGGTCAATTTTGGAATAAGTGTGATGTGGTGCTGAGAAGAATGTATATTCTGTTGATTTGGGGTGGAGAGTTCTATAGATGTCTGTAAGGTCCGCTTGGTGCAGAGATGAGTTCAATTCCTGGATATCCTTGTTAACTTTCTGTCTTGTTGATCTGTCTAATGTTGACAGTGGAGTGTTGAAGTCTCCCATTAGTATTGTATGGGAGTCTAAGTCTCTTTGTAAGTCTCTGAGGACTTGCTTTATGAATCTGGGTGCTCCTGTATTGGGTGCATATATATTTAGGATAGTTAGCTCTTCCTGTTGAAATGATCCCTTTACCATTATGTAATGGCCTTCTTTGTCTCTTTTGATCTTTGATGGTTTAAAGTCTGTTTTATCAGAGACTAGGATTGCAACCCCTGCTTTTTTTTGTTCTCCATTTGCTTGGTAGATCTTCCTCCATCCCTTTATTTTGAGCCTATGTGTGTCTCTGCATGTGAGATGGGTCTCCTGAATACAGCAGACTGATGGGTCTTGACTCTTTATCCAGTTTGCCAGTCTGTGTCTTTTAATTGGAGCATTTAGTCCATTTACATTTAAGGTTAATATTGTTATGTGTGAACTTGATCCTGCCATTATGATATTAACTGGTTATTTTGCTCATTAGTTGATGCAGTTTCTTCCTAGGCTCGATGGTCTTTACATTTTGGCATGTTTTTGCAATGGCTGGTACCGGTTGTTCCTTTCCATGTTTAGGGCTTCCTTCAGGGTCTCTTGTAAGGCAGGCCTGGTGGTGACAAAATCTCTAAGCATTTGCTTATCTGTAAAGGATTTTATTTCTCCTTCACTTATGAAACTTAGTTTGGCTGGATATGAAAATCTGGGTTTAAAATTCTTTTCTTTAAGAACGTTGAATATTGGCCCCCACTCTCTTCTGGCTTGTAGAGTTTCTGCCGAGAGATCTGCTGTTAGTCTGATGGGCTTCCCTTTGTGGGTAACCCGACCTTTCTCTCTGGCTGCCCTTAAGATTTTTTCCTTCATTTCAACTTTGGTGAATCTGGCAATTATATGTCTTGGAGTTGCTCTTCTCGAGGAGTATCTTTGTGATGTTCTCCGTATTTCCTGAATTTGAATGTTGGCCTGCCCTACTAGGTTGGGGAAGTTCTCCTGGATGATATCCTGAAGAGTGTTTTCCAACTTGGTTCCATTTTCCCCCTCACTTTCAGGCACCCCAATCAGACGTAGATTTGGTCTTTTCACATAATCCCATATTTCTTGCAGGCTTTGTTCATTTCTTTTTCTTCTTTTTTCTTTTGGTTTCTCTTCTTGCTTCATATCATTCATTTGATCCTCAATCGCTGATACTCTTTCTTCCAGTTGATTGAGTCGGTTGCTGAAGCTTGTGCATCTGTCATGTATTTCTCGTGTCATGGTTTTCATCTCTGTCATTTCGTTTATGACCTTCTCTGAATTAATTATTCTAGCTATCAATTCTTCCACTCTTTTTTCAAGATTTTTGGTTTCTTTGCGCTGGGTATGTAATTCCACCTTTAGTTCTGAGAAGTTTGATGGACTGAAGCCTTCTTCTCTCATCTCGTCAAAGTCATTCCCTGACCAGCTTTGATCCATTGCTGGCGATGAGCTGCGCTACTTTGCAGGAGGAAATGCGCTCTTATTTTTTGAATTTCCAGCTTTTCTACCCTGCTTCTTCCCCATCTTTGTGGTTTTATCTGCCTCTGGTCTTTGATGATGGTGACGTACTGATGGGGTTTTGGTATAGGTGTCCTTCCTGTTTGATAGTTTTCCTTCTAACAGTCAGGAGCCTCAGCTGCAGGTCTGTTGGACATTGCTTGAGGTTCACTCACTCCAGACCCTGTTTGCCGGGTTATCAGCAGCAGAGGTTGCAGAAGATAGAATATTGCTGAACAGCGAGTGTACCTGTCTGATTCTTACTTTGGAAGCTTCCTCTCAGGGGTGTACTCCACCCTGTGAGGTGTGGGGTGTCAGACTGCCCCTAATGGGGGATGTCTCCCAGTTAGGCTACTCAGGGGTCAGGGACCCACTTGAGCAGGTAGTCTGTCACTTCTCAGATCTCAACCTCCATGTGGGGAGATCCACTGCTCTCTTCAAAGCTGTCAGACAGAGTCGTTTGCGTCTGCACAGGTTTCTGCTGCTTTTTTTGTTGTTGTTGTTTAGCTGTGCCCTGTCCCCAGAGGTGGAGTCTACAGAGACAGGCAGGTTTCCTTGAGCTGCTGTGAGCTCCACCCAGTTCGAGCTTCCCAGTGGCTTTGTTTACCTACTTAAGCCTCAGCAATGGTGGGCACCCCTCCCCCAGCCTCACTGCTGCCTTGTGGTTAGATCGCAGATTGCTGTGCTAGCAATGAGGGAGGCTCCATGGCCGTGGGACCCTCCCGGTGTGGGATACAATCTCCTGGTGTGGGATACAATCTCCTGGTGTGCCTGTTTGCTTAAAGCGCAGTATTGTGGTGGGAGTTACCCGATTTTCCAGGTGTTGTGTGTCTCAGTTCCCCTGGCTAGGAAAAGGGATTCCCTTCCCCCTTGCGCTTCCCAGGTGAGGCGATGCCTTGCCCTGCTTCAGCTCTCGCTGGTCGGCCTGCAGCAGCTTACCAGCACCAATTGTCCGGCACTCCCTAGTGAGATGACCCCAGTACCTCTGTTGAAAATGCAGAAACCACCGGTCGTCTGTGTGGCTCGCACTGGGAGTTGGAGACTGGAGCTGTTCCTATTTGGTCATCTTGCTCCGCCCTCGACATACTTTTTTTGTTGTTACTAATTATACTTTTTTAAAACTCTCTCTTCTTCATTTCTGTTAGATGAAACTTTATTTTGTTGGTTTAAAATTAATGCATTTTCTTATGGTGCTTGCATATATACTAAGACCAGTATTTATGTTAATTTGTTCTGTTATGTTCTTAAACATAAATATCACTATAAAAATACAAGTTCTTTAGCAAGATTTTCTTCTCCCATTCTTTTCTTATCTTTTTTTTTTTTTTTTTTTTTTTTGAGATGAAATCTTGCTCTATCGCCATGCTGGAGTGCAGTGGGGCAATCTCAGCTCACTGCAACCTCCTTCTCCTGAGTTCTAGTGATTCCCCGACTTAGCCTCCCAAGTAGCTGGGATTGCAGGCATGCACCACCACACCTGTCTAATTTTTTTTTGTATTTTTCTTAGCAGAGACGGGGTTTCACCATGTTGGCCAAGATGGTCTCCATCTCCTGACCTCGTGATCCGCCTGCCTCTGCTCCCAAAATGCTGAGATTACAGGCACAAGCCATGTGCCTGGCCTCCTTCTCCCACTCTTATCATCTTGGTATTATCTAGAACTTTAGTTATGGGTTATTACAGTTTTTTTTTTTGTTTTGTTTTTCTTTGGTTAATAGATTAATAAGCTTTATTATTTTCTTAACTTCCCTTATCTCTTGCAATATCCTTCTGGTTTTATCTGCTCATTTGAGTATATTTTGCAAGAGTGTTTTCAAAATGCATCTAAGTGAGGATTCCTCTGCTTGAAAATATGGTTCTAACATTTGAATGGCAGTTGGCTGCATATAATATCTTAGGTACCAAGTTTTTCTTCAATATTTTTAAAATATTGCTCCATCCTTTTTTGTATCCAGTGTTGTTGTTGAGAAATCTGTCTCTCAAATCAGTTTTCCTTTATAGGTGGTCGGCTAGTTCTTTGGAATTGTTGCATTTGATCTTATTTTTATCAGATACATTAGACAATGTGTCTAGGTATGGATCTTCCTCATCTGTACCTGTTAGCATTAAATGAGCTCTTTTAATCTCAGGTCTTTCTGTCACTACTACTGGGAAATGTAATTGTTTTTTTCTATTAATTGTTTTCTTTCATGCTTATATTGTTGCTATTCCATTAGCACTTCTGTCTCTATCCTTGATGTACTTTAGTTTTCTTTTTTTCTTGCTCTCTACTTCTCATTCTATCTTTTTATACCTTCCTATTCTGTAAGAGTTTCTCAAGTAATTTATTCAACTCATCAATTTTCCTTGGCTATATCCATTCCATTATTTATTGTGTCTATTAAGCCAATTATTTTTATTATATTTTGTATAGCTAATATTTTCACTAAGTTCCTTTCTGTGAATTTTTGTTTCAGCTGTGTATTACCCCTTTTATCCTTTTAAGAAAATGTACTCATTTTAAATCCTTGACATGTTTTAGTAATTTAATTTTATGTAGTATGTGTTTCTCAGTTTTTCTGCATTCTATATTGGTTGCATTCTTCAGGGTATAGTCAATCTGGCCTATAGACATCATGTTCCCTTGGATATATCAGCTGCCTTGTCTGGCAATATGCATTAGAGAAGGAGCTCATTCCCAGACCTCTGTTTGTGAATCCACAGGTGAGTTCAAAGAGAGGAGATGGAGGGCAGAACAGGATAGAGAGCCCTAGATACCACAGAAATCCTGGTGCTGACCATCCTCTGCTGCTACTCCACCAAACAACTCAGTGGTCAGAAATATTTCCTTAAGCACTGAGCAAAGCAGCCTGGAAAAAAGACAAGCTCCTTAGACTGTAACACGTTACAGCTAAGGGTTCAAAAGAAAAGTGGTGAGGAAATGAATGCCCCCAGACAAGGTACACTCCTAACATTTGTAGGGCCTAGGGCAGGAGTAAAATGAAGGCCCACATATTATTTATCTAAATATTTAAAAGTTATAAATAAAGTAAAAAAAACCAAACTGTTCAGTAAAATATACTCTATACCTCTACATTGACAAATGCACAGTCATAATATCCTGGAAGACTAGGTTAAATTTAGAATTCTTAGTCTCCTTTTAGTTTCATGCCACAGTGTGGCAGTGGAGCAAACTGACCCCCAGGGCATCTTCTTACTCTAGCATAAAGGAGTCTCATGCATGTCCATAGACACTGCAACTTTGCACGCCCAAACTCGGACCACATTCTCCACCAACTGTCACCCCATGGACTAGGGTTGTACACACTAATGATGAGGACCTGGTCTACCCTTGGAAAGATGGGACTGGGGAAGAGGCCTGCCCAGCCCCTATCAATGAGATCAGGACCATATTCCTACCTGGAATGTGGTCCAGAGGGGATGCATGGACTCTGGTAAGGACAAAGGGCAGGGGCCCCTCTTGCCTGGGAATACATGCAGTATTACTGAGGGTGGCTGATTTCCCAGCATCTGCTCTCTTCACTCCTTATCTTCTTGGAGCTTTGGTGCTACCCTAATGCTACTAAATTACCTTGGGAAGGCTGGGCTCTCTCCTGCGGATTTCTACCTATCAGTGACAATAGGGTAAGCCATCATTTCCCCAATGCACATGGGGGAAGGAAGAGCAAATCTGAAGACTTTCCCCATTCCATCCACCCGGTCTTCTGTCATTGTCCATCCTCCTCCCTCCATCCATAGTATAAGTAAACCTGACAACAGTTCATGATAGCCTTCCTTCCCTCAGGGGTTTCTTGCAATTTCCATCTTAGTTTCCCACATCCTTGCTTATTTCTTTCTTTATAATTTCTCCAAGGTATTTTTCAAGGAAAAATCCTGTAGCCAGTGCTGGCTCACCACCTTTACAGAAATCAAAGGCTCATTTCTTTCTCGTCTTTTCGACTGTGAGCTACTTGAAAGCAGGGATGGTGAATTATTCATTTCTGCATCTCAGCAAATACCATAAAAACTGGATCTCAATAAAAGTTTGTGGAATTGTCAAAGCAGACTAGAAAGCTGTAATAGTCAGGCTGGGGTCTGGCTGGACCATGAAGCCACTCTAATCAGTAGGGCTTCCTTTCACTGAAGTTCGAAGGAGTCAATGAGACCAGAAACATAAGACCAGTGATATAAATGTGGTTGTAGCCATGCACCCAGTGTGGGATTCTTTATGTGACTAAAAACTACTAACATAAGCATAAATTTAACGATGATCTAGATCCTTAAGATGTTGATTCTGAGAGCTGCCCCAAAAGGAAACAGATTAGCAGAATATATTGCATATGTTGATTGTAAAATTAGAGAGCACTCTAATTAAATAGTGCAGAAAGGAATAAAGCTCAATAGACAAAAAAATGAGTGCATGCAAAAGTTAGTGAAATCCCCGTAAGGTCTGTTGATTGTAATGTGTCAAGGTAATTTTCTGGATTTGACAATGTACTATAGTTATATAAGATGTTACTATCCAGGAAAACAGTGATGGGAACAGTAGACCTCTTTGTACTAACCTGGCAACTTCTTATGAGTCTATATTTATTCCAAAATGAGAAGTTAAAAAAAAAAAAAAAAAAGAGTCAAACCTTCATAGCTAAAACATGGACAAAATATTTTCAGAATAGTGTAATCAGGGGCAATATGCTTTAAATTTATGGGAAATAAGAGGAAAATGTTACTTAATATTGTGGGTGGTACATCTGCCAAACTCTTTAGGAGTTTCTAAGGCCTGAATATACAAATAGGTATAAGAAAAGTGTAGAAAAATTCACAAGTAATTAATTCATAATTTTTATGTAAAAAATGCTCTTTGGGCTATAACTTTCATAATTTCTTTGATGACATTCAAAGGTAAAATATGCCACTGGGTGAAAATACTGGAATCTGGTACCCAGCATGGCAACATTATCCAAAATGGAGAAATGATATCAGGTGCCGAATGAACTGAAAAGACAGGAACCTGGGTTTGAATCCAGACTCTGATAGCTACTAAATTAGTTCATCTTTCCAAGCTTGGTTTCCTCACTGAAAAATGTGGGTAGTAGTGGTATTTACCTTGTAGGTTTTGTGTGAAAAGTAAATGAGAAAATGTACATAAACCAGAGCTTTCCAAACTATTGTAGTAAAGAACCAGTTAAAAATAATTATTTCAGCTGTCATGGATTAGTCTTTTTGTAAAATACAGTAAAAATAAATTAATAGAAAAATTAAATTTAAAAAGACAGCTATAAACCTGGAATTTCAATTATTAGATCCAACAGATACAATATTACACTTTCAAATTGCTATAAAAATTCTTGCCAGCCTTTTAAATTTTTTGTCCTTCTGATAATAGTCATTTTAATGGGGTGAGATAATATGTCATTTGTGGAGAAAGTAACATCTCATTTGCAGAATTCTTATACATTGTTAGTGAGAATGTAAATTAGTACAACTATGGAAAACAGTATGGAGATTTCCCACTACTGGGAAGGAAATCAGCATATCCAAAGGAAAGGAAATCAGCATATCAAAGAGATGCCTGCACCCCCATGTTTATTGCAACAATATTCACAATAGCCAATATATGGAATCAACCTAAATGCCCATTAACAAATAAATGAATAAAGAAAATGTGGGGGCTGGGTGTGGTGGCTCACGCCTGTAATCCCAGGATTTTGGGATGCCGAGGTGGGTGGATCACCTGAGGTCAGGAGTTTGAGACCATCCTGACCAACATAGTGAAACCCCCATGTCTACTAAAAATACAAAAATTAGCTGGGCATGGTGGCACCCACCTGTAGTCCCAGCTACTCAGGAGGCTGAGGCAGGAGAATTGCTTGAACCAGGCGGAGGTTTCAGTGAGCTAAGATTGTACCACCGCACTCCAACCTGGGTGGCAGAGCGAGACGCGGTCTCAAAAAAGAAAAAAAAAAAAAAAGAAAATGTGGTATATACACACAATGGAATAGTATTCAACCATAAAAAGACTGAAAACCTGTCATTTACAGAAACATGGATAGAACTGGAGGTCACTGTGTTTAGTGAAAGAAGCCAGGTGCAGAAAGACAAATATTGCATATTCTCATTCATATATGGAAGCTAAAAGAGTTCATCTCATGAAGGTAGAGAGTAGAATGATGGTCAACAGAGGCTGGGAAGGGTGTGGAGGTTGGGAGGATGAAGAGAGGTTGGTTAATGGGTACAAACACAATTAGACAGAAGGAATACGTTCTACTGTTCAACAGCACAGTAGGGTGACTGTACCTAAAAATAATTTATTGTACATTTTAAAAGAGCTAGAAGAGATTTGAAATATTCCCAACACAATGAAATAATACATGTTTGAAATGATGGATATCCTAAATATCTCAATTTGATCATTACACATTGTCTGCATGTGTCAAAATATGACATATACCCCATAAATATGTAAAATTATTATGTATCTATAAAAATTTACAAATTGGTATACAGGTTCTTAAATGCATACTTTCAAATTCTATTGCCATGGACTGGTAACAAATAGAGTTCCTACGTCCTGAATATACAAATAGGTGTAAGAAAAGTGTGTGTGAAGCACTTAGAGCCTTCAGCACGGAGCTTGGTTATAATAATAAAGCCTAACAACAATCTCCTTGTAGACCACTTCATTTTTATTTTCCTGTTGAAGTTCTTCTTTAAAACACCGATTTATTTTTCATTGACAGATATACCTTGTATATTTATGGTGTACAACATGGTGTTTTGAAATATGTATACATTGTGGAATGACTAAATCAAGCTAACTAGCATATGTATTGCCTCAGATATTTTTCTGTGGTAAGAAAACTTAAAATATACTCTCAGCAATGTTCAAGTATGCACTACATCGTTAATAATTATAGTCACAATGTTGTACAATAGATCTCTTGAACTTTATCTCCTAAGTGAAATTTTGTGTCCTTTGATAAACATCTCCTCCAGGCTCTAGCACTGGTAATCACCGTGCTACTTTCTGTTTCTGTGAGTTTGACTCTTAGATTCCACATATAACTGAGGTCATGTAATATTTATCTTTCTGTGCCTGACTTATTTCACTTAGTATAGTGGTAGACCATCTTGTTTTATTCTCATATTTTTCTAGTTTTCTCTAAAAAGCAAAGTAAAATAGGGCTTCCCCTTTTTTTGATTATCTGCTTGTTTCCTAGCAAGACCGCTACCCTTAGTTACTGAAATTTCTTTTCCAAGGAGGACGTCTCACTCTTAGAGGCAATTCTGAGGATAGTAGGTCTGGCCTTTTCAGTGCCTGCAGTGGGGGCTTGAGGAAGTACTCTTCAAAAATATCCTTGAAATGTAAAATGTTAGCTTTAAGAGCTGATCTGGAGAATTCTGTGGACTGGAGCTCTATATAAGACCAATCTTGTAGGGAATTGGCATCTGGAAGATCCTCATTATGCATGTCCATGTTGAGATGCAGCCTATATTAACAAGGCAGTGTGGCACGTGGCTAGACATGCCAGAGGTTAAGTCTGTCTTTGTCTTTGGATTTTAACATGTTTCTTCTTTTTTTGAGTGCTGAGGTTTGTTTTTGTATTCATTGGGGAGAGAAAAAAAAATCATGCTTGTGGGAACTCTGTCGATTAGCTAATGGGTTTGTTTGTTTGTTTTTTTGAGACGGAGTTTCACTTTTGTTGCCCAGGCTGGAGTGCAATGGCACAATCTCGGCTCACCACAGCCTCTGCCTCCCAGGTTCAAACGATTCTCCTGCTTCAGCCTCCTGAGTAGCTGGGATCACAGGCATGCACCACCACACGCGGCTAATTTTGTATTTTAGTAGAGATGGGGTTTCACCATGTTGCCCAGCCTGGTCTCACACTTCCGACCTCAGCTGATCTTGGCCTTGGCCTCTCAAAGTGCTGGGACCACAGGCGTGAGCCGCCAACGTGCGGCCTCTTAACTAATGGTTTAAAAAATTTCATTGAACAGTGTTTACTGTTGAAAAATAAGAAATTATTAGGAATCCAAAAATAAACATTTTTAGAATTTATGTACATTTTCAAAATGCATTTATTAAGATGGAAGGATTAAAAACAAGTGGCTTGGTTGCAATATGATGGGTGTATTCACAATGCTTTGTTTAGCCTCTTGTTTAGTTTATTGATAAAATATTAATACATATTGAGCACAATACCATCAAAAATCTTTAAAATACAATTTCTCTAAGTATGTGAAAACCTATTTACACTTTAGCCAATAAAAGACCTAGAGAAAAGATTGCTTAGTTTGGGTTTTTGAAACTCTGTTTATCTGAAAATTGACATCTGAAGAATAGCATTTACTCATATGAAACTACCTTAGCACCTTGCCAAATTGCAATTTCCTAATTAACCACCAAAGATGCTGTAGTTTTTCTAAATTACGGAAAGTTACAGGTTTGTTTTCTGGGTACTATTTGTATTGTATAATAGTTTAGTTGACAAATGATTTGAAATTGCATTAACACCATCATAAATCACACATCTCTTTCATTTCTATTTTCAATTCATATGAGCTTATTATAAGTACCATGAAGCAAAACCATTTTCCACGTGAAGATACTTGAAACTGAGAAATTTTAACATTTTGTCTGAAAACAATATATTTTTCTTGTTACCATTTGAAATTAAGTTACTTTTAAATAATTTTAACAGAAGAGTTTCTTTAGTATGATTCATCATTGAACTATATAGATAATCCAAAGTTACTGTATTACATACTTTGTAAATGCCTTGCAAAGTAATTAAAGGCTTAGTCCTGAACATTTATAGAAGTGGGCTTATTCTACAAAGTTGAAATTTGCTTAAAATAAATGTAAAAGTTTTTGACAAGATGACATATAAGAAGAGACAGAAAGATAAAACTAAAAGATGATATTCATGTAATACAAAAGTCAGTTTATATTTTAAAATCGTATTTGAGATGAAAAAGAAATACATAATAAAAGATTGACTTTTATTTTGGGGGGAAAAGCAAAACAGTCATTTGAAATCATAAACGTCTTTTTGACTCAGAAAACGCATAATTTAGGAATGACTTAGTAGTGAAGAAGGATCCCCTTCTGTGTTTAGCTTGCCCCTAGGTGGTGATAAAAGCCTTGCAAAGTAGAAAAGACAAGCCAAAGGCAAAACAAAACAAAAACAAATATAGGCAGGATACAAAGTTCTTCTCTGAGATTCTGGTTTTGATTCTTAAGTGTAAGTTGACTCTAGTTATGTGTTTCTTCTTGTACTTTTGCTCATATCGACAAGTGTAATGATTTAGAGTTTTGTATCTGGTTGTTTTCCTCATTCCTTCTTCCTCCCCTCCATTTCCCCACCCAATCAGGCACAAATACAGCTTGGAACACTTATTTTCTCAGCTATCATCTTTGACTCATCAAGCTGCAGTTTTGATAGAGATCTACAAAAATGATAATGATGGTGAAATAACGAGGGTTATTCAGTTAGGCTATGTTAAAGTTTGTTTACTGTGAGCTTATATTGCATATTCAATTCTTTGCTTACAAGAATAAAAAGTAACCTGCTAAATAACTACGTATCTTGATTATCACATCATAAATTAATGCCAGTGTTTCATATGCACTTATTTAATGTGAAGACATACCATTTGGCAAGAAATTACCTGAGAACTGAAGAAACTTATTTCCAATATATATTCCCAAAAATTGAACACAGTTTTCTTTTTAACAAACAAATGTTTCTAAGGGAAAAGCACAGTATTCTTTTTTTTGTTTTGTTTTTAACTTCAGATGCATTTCCATTTTGTATTTTCGATAAAGCATTTTCATTGAGGTTTTTCCGTGTTGGTGATAAGCCTGATATATACATTGTGAGAGTAACAAAATTATAGGTACTTAACTACTTCCCCATATGTTTAATATTCACTCTGGGTAAAGAGGCATACTGCTAAGATTGCAAGTCCTATTCAATCAGAAGGAAAAAAAATCAACACTACTAATAAATATTCTGTCAAATTCAAAATTAAGAACACTTATTTGATGCCTATTTTAAAAAGAAAACACAGACAACAAAAAGTTGAATTGATATTTGGTATTCTGATACAGTAGTAATTATTGTTTAAAATGAAGGTAACACTAAAAGAGTAAAGAAGTCATCTGCATAAATCAAAAGCAGAAGCAGATCTGTTATACACAGGCTATATACTGTACAACTCCAAGGAGCAACATTTCTACAGAATACAATGTAAATGGAATTCTGGATTTGGAAAAGATGGTTCCCTGAGCTGGAGGCCTTGAGAGAATGACCAGTAAGATGTCTGTTTTCCAGAAAAGGTTGTAGACCTGTTTTCTATTGAACACGAATGTAAACTTATTCTTATTACATAGAACAGTCCAATTTCTTGAGATTAGGAGTTCTATACAACAAGGAAATGAAATTGATCATTACCTCCACTACCTCCACAAACATTAATTGAGCATGTAGTGTGTGCCTGACAAGATGTTAACTAATTTAAATTTTAAATTTAACCCTTACGATAATCTTATGAGAAAATGAAGGTCTAGAAAGATAACTAACTTGCTCAAGGTAATACAGCTGGTAATGTTCTGCTCAAGCTCAGAAATTGGAACTAACCCAGGTTTCTCCATTATGAAGCAGGTGCTTGTACATGCTATGCTGTGATACTATGATGGCACATTAAACAATTCCTGCTGGCCCATATTGAAGTTTGTACCATGGACTTCTTGGCCAACAAGTACTTGTACTGTTACTGTGTCTGAAATTTGAGTACTTTTATATGAGAATGTTATGAAAAAGATCAAACTATAGAAATCTGAAAAATACAAAATACAAATAAAAAATGTCTTGCTCCTAGATGCCAGAGTAAGATTTTTGCAACTTCTTAGTAGTATCATTTCAAGTACTATTACTCCTTTCTTCCATTTATTCACTCTTCTTAAATGCAAGCTATAGAAAAAGACTCTGACAGACTTAAGTAGAACAGGTATTTATTGAAAGGTTATTGGATCTTATGAAATTGGTATTAAAGGTGGAGAATTGAGCTCAGAGACTGCTCAGAGGAGAGATATTATGCAATCAGAACCACAGCCAAAATCAGGTCCTAGAAACAATCAAGGGCAGAACCCACAGCTAATAATAATTTTTATCAAGTGACATTTAGATGGTAATGCCCAGGGCAGAACTAGGATGAGGCATGTGCAGCACTAGCCTTGTGCACATAACTTAAGGGACTTCAAAAAACTAGTAATCAAGACAAACAATATTTTGATAAATATGTTAAAAAATCAAAATCAATGCAAAAACCCATTATGAGCAAAATATCAAAATTTTACATAAAGATGGGGTGATGATAAAATATAAAAAACAGTATGAGGCACAGAACTGAGGGGTGTGTGTGTGTGTGTGTGTGTGTGTCTATTAGCAAGTTCAGTTCAAGGTAGGATGAGTTTGATGCATGTACAGGACTCCAAAAAGTGGAAATACTTAATGACAGCTTGAAATGCTATTCTGCTGGTCATTATTTAAAAGCTGAAAAATAATAGAGGTTGGTGTGGATATGGTGAAAGGGAATGCTTACACACTGCTAGTGGGAATTAAATTAGCACAACCTCTATCAAAAACAGTATGGAGATTTCTCAAAGAACTAAAAGGAGATCTACCATATGATCTAGCAATCCCACTATTGGGTGTCTACCCAAAGGAAAAGAAGTCATTATATCAAAAAGACACCTGCATGCATATGTTTATCACAGCACACTTTACAATTGCAAATATATGGAATCAAACTAAGTGCTGATCAACCAATGAGTGAATAAAGAAAATGTGATATATATGTATATATGAGAGAGAGATACACACACACACACACATCATGGAATATTACTCAGCCATTAAAAAGAATGAAATAATGTCTTTTGTAGTAACTTGGGTGGAGCTGGAGACCCTTCTAAGCAAAGTAACTCAGGAGTGGAAAAAATAAAGACTGTATGTTCTAACTTATAAGTGGGAACCAAGTTATGGATATGTAATGGCATACAGAGTTGTATAAAGCAGTGGTTTCCTACCTTTTTGGCACCAGGGACTGGTTTTATGGAAGACAACTTTTCCACAGACTGGGGTGGGAGGGATGGTTTGGGGCTGATTCAAGAGCATTACATTTATTATGTACTTTATTTCTATTATTATTGTATTGTAATATATAATGAAATAATTATACAACTCACCATAATGTAGAATCAGCGAGATCTCTGACCATGTTTTCCTGCAACTAGATGGTTCCCACCTAGGGGTGATGGGAGATAGCGACAGGTCATCAGGCATTAGGTTCTCATAAGGGGAGTGAAACCTAGATCCCTCACATGCACAGTTCACAATAGGGTTTGTGCTCTTATGAGGATCTAATGCCCCCGCCAATCTGACAGGAGGTGGAGCTCAGGTGGTAATGCTCGCTTGCCTGCCACTCACCTTCTGTTGTGCAGTCTGGTTCCTGACAGGCCACGGACTGGTACCTCCATAACCTCGGGGTTGGAGACCCCCAGTATAAGAACATTGGAGAAAAGGGAGGAGGGTGGTGGCGGATGAGGGATAAAAATCTACCTGTTGGGTACGATGTACACTCCTCAGGTGACAATCCCTGACTTCACCACTGTACAATTCATCCATGTAGCCAAAAACCACTTATAGCCTTAAAGCTATTGAAATAATAATAGAAAAAGAAATGCAATTCTGGAACTCAAGATAGGCTAGAACTAAATATATAAATTTAAGGGTCTTTGTCAAGTAGGCGTTGGATAACAAAATAGGAAAGGAAAAGACCTACAAAATAGCCAGAGAAGAGAATGGAGGACTGAGACCTAGAGGAAACCCACATTTAATGGGAGAGAGAGGAAGGAGAACCCGTGGGAGAGTCTGAGAAGTTAGGGAGGCAGCAGGATAACCACCAAGGTCCTCTGAGAGCCCACAGGAGGAGATACTCGCAAGATTAAGATGGGTGGAAGCAATGAAGAGCATCAGACAAGTTGTAGAGAAGCTGAGCAGTCATAAAAGCTGTCCTTTACAAGCCCTGGACACATCCCGTGCACTGCACAACTTACTTAACGTACATATGTATGTTAAGCCCATCAAGCAGGTATTATCCTTGTTTTCCTATATGAAGAAATTGAGATGTGAAGATTTTGAGAGGCAAATAACTTGCTCAAAGTCACAAAGTACTAAGGGACAAAGGGATGTGGAATTCAGGTCTGTCTGAATACAAAACTTGTATGGTCTGGTATTTCTTGCCAGACCCATAGTTTTCATCTCTGCTTGAAAGCAGCTTTTTGGGCTTGCCAGAAAATGCAGGTTCTGAGGCCCCAGCCCTGAAAACTCTGATTCTACAAGTGTCAGTAAATGTCTTTGAGACTGTGGTGAAATCACAGTTTCTCTTCAGTTCAACTACTTTATCTGTAAAATAAGAAGTTTAGACCAGATGATAAATAAATTCAATGATTTGTGACTAATGTCTTTGAGAAAAGCAGATAGATGGCGATCTAATGAAGTATACATGCATTTTTTCTATCGAAAAGGGAATTTATATTTTCAGTAACAGACATTTCATATTCTTTTGTAGTATAGAAACTCTTTATACCAATAGTCAGAAAAGTAGTATTGCAATGAAATGACTGTGCATATTATTCTCAAGCCCTGGGAATCTGCAAAACAAAACCTCTAGCAAATCATCTTAAGTACTTGAGTGTAAGATAATGCACAACACATCCCATCTCCTTTATTATTTAATCATTTGAGTTATCATTTGCTGCAAATCACCATTTTGCTCATAAAGGAGAGTATCTGCTTTATTAAAGAAGCAAATAGGAGCAAAAAAATATCTTCATTGGTCTTGAAATGATTTTTAAAAACTCTTCACTAAATGAGGTTATTTATTGTAACATCTGGTTTTAATTATCTTAGTGTAGTTCAAAAAGTAGCCCATATGTAAGTCACTCTAATAATGTGCTACTAGTTTTATTTGGCACTGAGCACAAGGACCTGCACTGAGTGGATGCTCAATATTATTGAATGCTTGCTCGATGACATTTATAAAGCAGAAAAAATTCAAAATAATATGGCTCTTATTTATAAACTATTTACTGGATGCTGAGGAAACTTGATTTCTGAAAATTATGAAACTACAATTAGGTAGGGACAAAATACTTATATACAGAATCATAATTATGTTTTACAACTTATGAAATAAATACAATAGACTTTAAATGATTTATATTTTATCAATACTATAGATTCCTGTAACGCACCAAATTTGAAAAGACAACTATGTATTTTGGTAAAAAATTAGAGGTTACTTATATCAATATTGCTCATGCATGCCAACAAAAAATCTTAACAATAGAATTACATGTACAAATTACACATATTGACTTTTCTGATGAAATTTATCATTACCTTTGGGATTGTCTTATTAAACCATAACACTTGTGGTCTGTATGTATCTTTTATGGAAGGGACTCAAGACACTTTGCAATCACTGAATATCATTGTGGATATCAGTGACAAATGACACATTAGTAATTAATTCCTATGGTAATACCCACCAGGCCACTTTCAATCATGAGACCTTATAAGATTTCTTGCAGGCTCCTTATTTCACAGTGGAATAAAAATCACTTGCTTTGTGCCACAATTTCCTCCAAAGGCTAATGTCTGCAAGAAAAATTAACAAAGAGTAGCTACTGAAAAATCCTCATCTGAAATACGTTTTCATTCATTTTTGTTATACAGACTTGAGTCTAAATATTAATTATTGGCACAAATCTTAAAATAACAGCACACTAATTATAAGAACTACCATTTTGTGAGAGCTTATTACTGTTAGGCACTTTATGTGTATCTCATTCAATTCATACAACCACTTCAAGTAGGTTTTGTTAATCCTCTTTTACAGAGAGTCAGAGGCTCTGCCCCAACTTGTGGAGTTATTAAGTGGAAGAGCCAGAGTTTGAACCCAGATCTTTCTGACTCAAAGTCTGGACTGTTAATCACTAAGATCAATGCATCTATAACTTCATGGAAATTAGTAGAACTGACTCCTATGATTCTGGAGTGATGAGAAACCCAGCTAGTTCTGCTGGCTGCCCTGAGGTTTTAAACCATGCTCTAAGTAGTCTGCATTGTCTTAAATTTGCCCAAGGGTCATAAGATATTCTTCATATAAATTATCTTAAAACTTGAAAAATTCCAATCTATAAATTCTTTAATTTGACCAATGCAAATACAGACCATTTCCAGAAATGATGTTGTTGGAAAAGTTGTATCTTATAAATAATGACTGAAAAGCTCTGGCAGAGGTTTTGGAAGAAATAAGGTACTGTTTGAGTTATGTCCTTTTAGCATTTTAAAGATAGCACTCCATTGTCTTCCAGCTTGCATAATTTCTGATGAGAAATATCCTGTAAGTCTTGCTTTTGTGCCCAGCCTCATTCATTTTTTCATATAAATGTTTGAAATCTTTATTGAGAACCTACAGTATATAACATGGCTTCTCTCTCTGACAGCTTTTAAGATTTTCTCTTATCTTTGGTTTTCAGTAGTTTAGTATGACATATACAGGGGTTTTGTAACATATATAGATTGTTTTTTAAAATTACTCTTCTTGTTTCTGAGAAATTATGTGATCAGTGGTTTGATGTGGTTTATTAATTTCGGAAAATTCTTAGCTATTATCTCTTCAAATACTTTTTCTGCCCTGTTCTTTTCCTTTTTTGTCTTCCACTTGTATGATAGCTTCACCTTTCTCCTGTGGGCTGCTACAAATGAGGCAGGACTATTGCACCATGTCTCCCTGGAGACACTTACTTACATGGTACTTACTTACCTTTCTTTAGATTTCAGACTGACTGATTACCCTGCAACTTCTGGTGTCTGACAGAATTAAGAAAAAACATAGCTTTTTAGATTATATGGCTTTTTTTTGTTGTTGTTAGGGTGGGAGGGAAACTACCTTTTTTTACTTTTAGGTTAAAGCTGGAAGTTTCTTTGAGTTATTTTGAAAAGTTGATGGCAATTAAGAGATTTCCCTTAAAGATGGCCTGGAGTCCACTGTAGAAATTTTATCAAAACCTTTGGTTAGCTTTTGTGGAGAAAAGGGTTCAGTTGATGTGTTATTCTGGCATATATTATAGCTTTTGACAGGTGTTTCTTCAGCATCATTTTCAATTATACCTCACCAAACCTAAGAGTAAGTAGTCATTTTTTTTCTAAATAAAATCCTAGATATCCTGCATTTGGGGTTGTCATGGAAACATGATGACTACCTTCTACAATAACTATACAATTTCTCCATAAAATGTATTCAATATAGAAAGTTAACAAAGGTGACATCTTATGAACAGTTTGAATTCCACTGGCAATATTTTATTCCTTAATACCTCCTATCAAAGGAAGAGCCCACCACTCAAATATATCTGTAAGAAAGCTGAACTTATTATAATTTATCATTAGTTGCTATGCAAAAGGGAACTGTATTTATGAAACACAATGTCTCTGAACAAAGCAAAGAGTAATCTTTTAGTAAGTTTAGAGGAAGTATGGAGTGTAGGGATTTGCTGACATTCAGGAGCACTGGAAAAAAATCTATGTTTGACAGATTTGGGTGGTCTTAAAACTGTTCTGTTGTTGTTTTTGACTTGGAATAGATGCAAAAAACAGTATGTTTCCTTTATCAAAGTTGGAAAATAAGAACTTTTTATTCTCCTCTTATACTCTATTGAAGATAAAACTAGTTTCAATTTATACATAGCTAATTATTTGATCACATTTGCTCAGTTGAGGAGGAGGGTTCTGAGAGATGGATGTTGTACAGTAAATTTGGGAGATGGTAGAGTATATTAGTGTATCATCAGGGTTCTTGTTTGCAAGCAATGAAACCAACTGGATTTTAGGAGAAAAAGAGAGGGAACTGATTGGAAAGATTTTGAAGATAACAGAATCAAAGGGAAGTTAGAGGATTACATGTGGAAGATGGTCAGCAATCAAGACAGTTTCAAAGGTACCAAGAAGCAGTATTTGGGAAGCACAGACAATCTGTCCAGGATGAAACTGCTTCCACAGGCCACTGCCACTGCTGCTATAGAAAAGCCATTCATTCATTTATTCTTTTATTCTGAGATGGAGTCTTGCTCTGTAGTCCAGGCTGGAGTGCAGTGGTGCGATCTTGGCTTACTGCAACCTCTGCCTCCCGGGTTCAAGCGATTCTCCTGCCTCAGCCTCCCGAGTGGCTGGGATTCCAAGCATGCACCACCATGCCTGGCTAATTTTTCGTATTTTTAGTAGAGGCAGGGTTTCACCATGTTGGCCAGGCTGGTCTCAAACTCCTGACCTCAGGTGATCTGACCACCACAGCTTCCCGAAGTGATGGGATTATAGGCATGAGCCATTGTGCCCAGCCTCATTCATTTTTTCATATAAACGTTTGAAATGTTTATTGAGAACCTACTACATGCCAGATTCTGTTCTAGGTACTGGAAAAACAGCTGTCACTACCTTCTTGAAATTTACATTCTGAGGAGAGAGACAGACAATAAATAAACAAGTAAATATACGTCAGATAATAATGAAAGCTCTGAAATATGTTTTATCCCCAGTGTAAAGGAATTGTGTGTCAGGGTTTGCAGACATTGGGTTACAACTTGACATACGATACCTAGGGTGGCTCCTACAGACTGGGTGAGATTTTAAAAAATCAGACACCTGAAGAAAAACAAGTAGAAAGCCATTTGGATATGTGGAGGAAAAGTATTTCAGATTGAGAAAAAAGCAAATGCAAAGGCCCTAAGGCACAAACGTGTTCAGGGAAACACAAGGCGGCCAATGTGGTTGAAACAGGATTAGGGAGGGAAAGAGGGGGAGCAGATGAGGTCAGAGACCAGAAAAGGTGGGGAGGGGTTAAGTCATGTAGAATTTTGAAATCCATTATAAAGACCTTGGCATTTATTTTGAATGAAATAGGAAGCTATTGTAAGGTTTTGAGCAGAGGAGTAATGTGATATCACTTATATTTTGATAACACTGCTTTGGCTACAGTGTTGAGATAAGAAATGTATATGGGAGTTAAGCCAGGGCTCAGTCAGGAGCATATGGAGGCCATTGAGTAATCCCAGTGAGTTGTGATGGGGCCTGAATCAGGAAGAAGCTGTGGAGTGGTGAGATGTGATTAGTCCCCAGATATATTTTGAAGGTACCTCTGAAAGAATTTGCTGATGAATTAAGTGTAAAAGAAAGAGAGGAGTCAGGGAATGCAAAAATAATTTCAAGGCTTCTTCTCCTTTTTTTCGCAAATCACTATCTGCAAGTACCAAGTCTTCTGGTCTGAGCACCTGGAATGTTGGAGCTATATTTACTGTATTTGTGAGATGGAACAGACTGCTGGAGAAGCAGGTTTAGGGGTAGAAATTAGGAGTTTGGATTGAGATATATTAACTTTTAGACATTTGCTATAGTCTGAATGTGTCCTCCGAAATTCATATATTGAAACTTAATCACTAATGTAATAGTATTAAAAGGTGGAACATTTAGGAGGTGATTAAGTCACAAGGGCAGAGCCCTCAGGGATGGGGTTAGGGTCCTTATGAAAGGTCTTGAGGGAGTGGGTTTGTTTTCTCCTGCTTTTCATTCTTCTGCCATTTGAAGATACCTAGATGAAGCCATCTACAATGAACCCAGAAATCAAACTTGCTGGTTCCTTGATCTTGAACTTCCCAGCCTCCAGGACTGTGAGAGAATACTTTTCTGTTCTTTATAAATTACCCAGTCTTAGGTATTTTGCTAGAGCAGCACCAATGCATCAAAACAACATTCATGTGAAGATGTCAAGCAGGTAGTTGTTTACATGGCCAGTAAAATAGGTGGAACAATGAGAAAGTGATTTTCTAGAAGGTAAATGAATAACTTGTTATAAGGATGAGGATTAATCAGTTGTGTTAAGATGATAAATGAAACCTGATAACTCACCATGGGTATAGTATGCAGTCCAGTGTTCCTTGTTTTGCCTCACTTTCTGAAGATTCAAAGTCCCACCTCCCATTATGTTCCAAGACGCTAGTAGTCCTGTGTGTGGAGGAGTAAGTTTTTGTATCACAAACTGGAGAAGGATATCCCACTGAGACTTTGTAGTTGTAACAATGAAGAATTCTCCAAAACTAGAAACAGGAGTTGGATACTGTGTAGACAAACACTAATACATGCCTACTGCAGTCATCAATTATAACGTTCTTTCAGTTTGTTTGTCATGGTTCTAAAAGCATATAAAGCATATACTACGTGTGGTCAAGATTTTTCCCATCCCTGTAAGCACACTTCTTTTTCAGGATGACTTTGCATCTATTCCCATCAAGAGTTAGTACTTATGTCCCTACTCCTTGAATCTGAGTATGTAAGATTATTTTATCTGGTGGGTCATTTAATAAATACCTCACAAGGAGTGGCTTGGAAAGTGCCTGTCTATTGGGGCCTGCATTGTTGTTGTATTTGGAACACTGTAAGCTCAGCTATATAAAGAAGCTCAAGCTAACCTGCTAGAGGGTAAGAGACATGTAGTATAGTCAATTAGCCCTTTACTACACTGACATAGCCAAATGAAAGACATGGGGTGAGACCATCCTACATTATCCAATTCCCAATTGATTCATCAGCTAGCTCAGTAGAGAAATCAGTGAAATTGGCCCAGCCAACTCACAAAATTGTGAATGAAATAAAAGTGTTGTTGTTTTAAGCCACTAAGGTTTGGAGTGGTTTGTTATACAGCAAAAGCTAACTAATGATGTATAATTCAATGAAATCCCAACCATAATCGCATCACAGCAAGTTATTTTATGGATATAAAAAAACTGATTCTAAAGTTCATATGGAAAAGCAAAAGACCCAGGATGGCCAGCACAATATTGAAGAAGAACAAATTGAAGGATTACACTACTCAGCATCAAGACTTACTATAAGCTACGGTAATTGACAGTGTGGTTTTGGAGACAGAATAGAAAAACGGATCGATGGAACAAGATAGAGAAGACAGAAATAGACACACATAAATGTAGTCAACTGATCTTTGACAAAGGAGCAAAGGTAATATAACGTAGAAAAGATACCCTTTTCAATAAATGGTGCTGGAACAACTGTACATCCACATGCAAAAAAGTGAATCTAGACACAGACCTCATACGCTTCTCAGATATTAACTCAAAGGATCACAGTTCTAACTGTAAAACACAACACTATAAAACTGCTAGAAGATAATGTAGGAGTAAACCTAGGCGACCTTGGGTTTGGTATTGACTTTTTGTGTACAACAACAAAGACGTGATCCATGAAAGAAATAACTGATAAGCTCGACTTCATTAAAATTAAAAACTTCTGATCTGTGAAAGACAATGACGAAAGAATGAGAAGACAATCTACTGAGTAGGCGAAAATATTTGCTAAAGACGTATCTGATAAAGAGCTGTTCTCCAAACTATATAAACAATTCCTAAAACTAAAAAATAAGGCAACAAAAACCTGATTAAAAATGGGCAAAAGGCCTGAATAGACACCTCACCAAAGAAGATTTACAGATGGCAAATAAGCACATGAAAAGATGACTAACATCATATGTCTTATGGAAGCAACAATGAGATACTGCGACAAACCTGTTAAAATGGCCCAAATCCAGAATGCTGACAACACCAAAGGCTGATGAGGATGTGGAGCAATAGGGACTCTCATTCATTGCTTATGAGAATGCAAAATGGCAATGGCAATTTAGAAGATAGTTTGGTAGTTTCTTACAAAGTTAAATGTACTCATATCAGACTATCCAGCAATCATGCTTGTTAGTATTTACCTAAATAAATGGAAAACTTATGTTTATGCAAAAACCTATACATGTTGTTCATAGAAGATTTATTTGTAAATACCAAAACTTAGAAGCAACAACATGTCTTTCAGGAGGTGAATGGATAAATAAACTGTAGTACACTAGACATCAGAATGTTAATCAACAATAAAAAGAAATGAACTATCAAGCCATGAAAGATATGGGGGAATCTTAAATGCCTATTACTAAGCAAAAGAAGTAAATCTGAAAAGGCTGTATATGATATGATTCCAAATATATGACATTTTGGAAAAGAGACAGTAGAAAGGCCAGTAGTTGCTTGGTGTTGGGGTGAGGGAGGGTTGAATAGGCAGACCAAGGAGAATTTTTAGGGCAGTAAAACTACTCTGTGTGATACTATAATGGTGGATCCATGCCATTATGTTTTTATCCAAATCCACATCATGTACAACACTGAGAGTGGACCCTTATATAAACAATTGGCTTTAGGTGATAATGTGTCAATGTCGGTTCATCAGTTATAAAAAATGCCCCACTCAGGTGTGGGATGTTGATAGTGGGGGAGGCTGTGTGTATATGTGTGGGGCCCAGTGGTATATGGGAACTCTGTACTTTCCACTCAATTTTGCTGTAAACCCATAACTGTTCTAAAAAATAAAGTTTATGTAAAAGGAAAAAAAACAGGTCGGGCATGGTGGATCTCACCCGTAATCCCAGCACTTTGGGAGGCCAAGTTGAGAGAATTGCTTGAGCCCAGGAGTTCGAGAATAGCCTGAGAAATGCAATGAAGCTGTCTCTATCAAAAATAAAAAAGTTAACCAGGCATGGTGGTGTGTGCTTGTAGCACCAGCTACTCGAGTGGCTTAAGTAGGAGGATCACTTGAGCCTCGGAGGTGGAGGCTACAGTGAGCCTTGACTGTGCCACTGATGACAGAGTGAGACCCTATCTCAAAGGAAAGTAAACAAACAAACAAACCCAAAAAGCTGATACTTGCTTTTACTTAAAAATAATTGCTGAAGTATCGTGTGTAAAGATCATCAAGTCCTAAACTTAGAAGTGATTGTATAGATTATTAACAGGAGCAAGATAGCCTTTTTCAACTTGAGAGAAGAATCTGTACAGATTTTGGTTCAGAAAATTGTGAAAAAGCATGTTAGTTTATTGATTTACAAATGTATTTTGTGCCTGATACTGAATAGGAAGACCCCATACTGGTGACTGAGGAGATGATGATTTGTTTTCAAGGAAAAAAGAAAAAATAAAAGATAAAAATGCAAAGTCTTGGGATAGCAAAATATTAATGTATTCACTTTGGGTTTTTACCTATTAGCAGTGCTGAGCAAGCCATTAAGCAGAGGTTCTGGGACCAGAAGATCCAGTTCACTTCTTTCCTCTCTTTACTGTCCCTGGAACACATTTCCAAAATCCGCATTACTTCATATGCTCTTAGAAGAGACTGAAACTTCTGGGACAATTTCATTCTGAGCAATTAACCTAGAGCCCTCTCTGAGTGAATGAACACATTGATTATCATGTTATAAACTCATCAACTTTTTGAAAACCAATTCAAAACTAATTCAAAGTAATTTTCTAATGAAAAATATGATTTGTTAAATGGTTTGTTAAACCAATTGAACAATTTTTTTGAGGGAATTCCGTTTTGCAGACTAGGAAAAGTAGTATTGTCCTATTTGGAACAAGATTGCTTCCACAGATTCTGAAGTGCTCATTCTCAAAGAATTATAAGATCAAAGGGGACTGGCCTGCTAACTAACCCAAAGAACATGCCATCGCTCCCCTCGGAAAATCAAAGTATTAATGCCTTTGCTGGTGAGAACTTTGACAGAGGAAAGACACACTATCGCATGATGCCAGTCTCAAAATAATGTTGAAAGTGAAATTTGCTTCAAATTCTTGAATTAAAGGCAGTCAGTATTTTAAATCATGATATAATTTGTGCCAAATCTATTGGTATGTATGACTTTACCAAAATAACATTATACTGTTATTATCTGTATATAATATATGTATATGTTATATATGTATTTTACACAATATATAATATGCAAATATACTCTATTCCAAATTTTTCTGTTATCCATTTATTGTGCAAATTATCTTCTATATGCTAAATATAGACTCTCATCTAGGCAAGCTACTTCAGACTTGTCCTAAGATGATTCAATTTGTTTTTTTTTTTAAAAAAAAGAAAGAAAAAAGAAAAAACAAAGAAAAACTGTGTGTAATGTTCCGGCAACAGAGGCAGTTTACCATCTCAGAGGTATTTGGGCTAATATTCTGCCTAATGCAATCTTCCTGTTATCAGCCCATCATCAGCTCATCATCTCTTCAATAATGTAATATAAGTGACTAAACCCCTAGAGCTGATTGTATCACAAAGGGATTACCCCAGTCCCATTCTGGGAATTAAACCTGCAGACAAAGGCCAGACAGCTGGGCAGCTGCATCAATTTGACATCGGTTATTTGCTGTGTACATTAGTACAATCTGCTGCCACAGTACAGAATTGTCAGCATTCTAGTTGTGTTCTCAAGACCCTGTTTTGAAAATGTGAACATCCTTGAGTGAACTTTAAGTACTCAATAATATAGCCAAATTCACAGCAACTGAGGATATAGAAGGAAAACTTAATGAAACTGAAAGGGCTCTGGATTCTGCAAGACGTGTCTGTGAGTCTGAAAATTGCAGGCGCTGAGTTGAATCTTGGCAAAGAACTAAAAGTGTGGTCCATAATCATTCCACAATGACACCTTTTCCCTTACTCAGCTTCTTAAGAACTTTTTTCTTCCTGTTAATTGCCTTACTATTTGGAAAACTTGATTCGATTTGAAATTAGAATTGCAGTAAACGACACCACTTTTTAAATTATTATTATTATACTTTAAGTTCTAGGGTACGTGTGCACAATGTGCAGGTTTGTTACATATATATACTTGTGCCATGTTGGTGTGCTGCACCCATCAACTCGTCATTTACATCAGGACGATACCACATTTTTACTTCTATTTCCTGATTGTCTTATAACCATTTGAGCACAAATTCATGTATTAAAAGGTTTCTGCTTTGGAAGCATAATATCCAAGGGGAAGATTTTCAGATGTAATCCAACCTTATTAGATTATCAGAATTTACTAGTTGTAAGTAACTTACATATTTGCATGCAAATATTAGGGCAGAGTCTTAGGACGTTTTTGCTATTGTCCAATACGAGAGTCTGAACTTCTGAAAGGCTGTCAATTCCATGCCTTACAAAGATGCTGCGTATATACCCTTTTAATCATTTTTCAGTCTCAGTGCTTCCTGTGTGACTCCCTTATCAAATGGGATTATGTATTAAAAGAGACTACATTTGAAAACAGCTTTCCCAAGTAACACAATTTGCTGGTGCCTATGATGTGCCTGGTAGCTAAACACGAATCTTATTTCAATTGAACCCTGTTTGGACTCTGGAATCAGGATGTTACCCAGTTTGACTTTAACACAATCAGTCAAATTAGCGTAGTCCTAGAGGCCAGGACCTGATAGATATTGGGTGAAAGCGAAACTAAATCATGTTAAGAGTTACAATAATACATTAAACCAAAAATTGTACTTACATTTTAGTCTAGAATTTAGAAAGTCTAGAATAAATGTAACTTTAGGTATAAGTTAGGCAATGCATATTCTTTGTATCACTGATAAGCAAAGAGATAAATAATAAAATATACACAAGGGCCATAAAACATTTACTGGAGATGAAAGTTTTTTGAAAGCTAAGTACCCCGAAGTCTAATTTAAGCCCCATTTCCAAAGAGGGGTGCTAAATATTTCATTCAAAATTTGTTAGAATTTTACCAGCACAGGTGACAAATGTAAAATCGAATTTTTCCCCTTAAACTGGTTGAATATACTAAATTTTATTTGTAATTATGATTTAAACAACATCCTTGAAAAGAATCACAAACATGCACCTCAGTGACAGCTACCTCATACCAGTAATATCAGGTGCAATTTGTCCTTTATTTCCCAGAATTCCTCTGGTTTGTAAGGGATAGTCCTCAATTAGTTGTGCTATGTTTCCTCTTGCTTGGTAAGCATTTTTGGTCAAACAAGGAATGGCAGAGTTCCACAATTAGATCAAAAGATCAATCCTAATGTACCATTTTCTCCTCACCCTCCTGCTGTAATAAAGTGGCTGCAGTTCTCCAGGGGACAACTCAAAATCCTAGGACTGATATTTCTAAATTAGCTGACTCTCTGACCTTGCTGGTAATTGCGTTAGTTTATCAATGTTCAACACAATTTATTACTCTCCAATATGTACCAAAGTGTTTATCTCTCAACACTAACAATATTAAAAAATCTAAACTATCTATTGCTGCACAAAGAAGCACCCTTTCATTAGGGAAAAACATAAATAAGGGGGAAACATCACATGACCTGCCTCAGCACAGAAGAGTTGCGAATCCTGAAAGGATGGGGGCAGCTACCTCGTTCTCTGATTTAGCAATGTTATGTTACTGAAATCTGGAAGAAGATAAAATAAGTTTTATTTCCATTTGTGTGTGTGATGCTGAAATAAAATGATGCTTCCTGCATTACTAAAGTAATGGCTTCATTACTTCATTACTCCAAGAAAAATGAATGGCATTGATAAAGCCTTATCAAAGCATTTGAAAGTAATGTGGGCATTGACAGCATCTCACTCTGGCTTTAAACGTGGTGCACTTTGATGGCGAAAAGCATTAAGTTCATGAGTCCCATTTTGGCATAAAGAAAATCAACAGCATTCATTTAACCGCCTTCATCTTAATCATTTTATTATATGTTATTTAAGCCTTCTGTTTGATTATGGTGGTAAACAAGCTATGACAAACTCAGTGTCTATTAGATTAACTAAAGGTAATATGATATCAAAGTTTTGCAAAAACAGTATGATGTCTGTTTTCAACATGCTGTGGACGAGGACATGTGGCATATCCTGGCTATGAACAATGTTAATAACGTGCTCAGCCAGAAGCAGGTGTGATAAAGATCGTGCTGTCCAACTTTAACTAATGTGCTGTCTTTTATCTACCTTACTCCTTCTCCCCAGAGGTAGACTGCTCTTTACTGTTTCTTCACAGATGATAGAGAAGTGAGGAGACATTCTCTACCCATCTACCCACTCACCCACCTACTATCTCCCATTGAACCGAATTCTTGTGTTTGTTCTTTGCTCATGAGGAATGAGTTTTAAAGGCAGCTCGCACTCAAATAAAACTGGTCTGGAGGCTTGCAAAGCATTTGATGTCTTCATCTAAAATCTTGGAGTCTTTAGATTATAGGTCATATTATTATTCCTATTATGATTTCACTGTATTAATACTAGTTAAGCTGATGTTCTTTCAAAGGCAGATATGTCTTAATTTCTTTTGCTCCTTAGCAGCTTGTTTCAGTGCGAAGAGCAAAATCTTTTTGGTAAGGGAATGATGAGATTTGAATCCTCTATGCAATTTACCTTAGTTTTCCACAGCACTTAAAAAAAAAAAATCTGTATTTGGGAAACTTTATTGTTTTCATCACATGCCAAAGTTGTGGAAATTCTTTTAGTTTTAAAAAGTCCTTAACTTCTCTGTCACCCCTTTAGTGTTTGGATGTTGTTTACACCACATTAATGCTGCCAACCCAAGTCAAGAAATCCCCAAAGTCTGTCCATTGTGTGTGTTGCTCAAGCTAAACTACAAATGCAGTTTACGCTGTTATAGATTCACACTGAACACTCACTGAGCACCTCCCAGGAGTCACATTCTGTCCAATCCATCTCATGTGCACATTGCCTCCTTTCATTAGATAATATAAGAAATGAATTTTTGTCCATTTTAGTAAAAATCGTACTCAGATTCTTTGATGAACCTTATAGCACTTTAAGTAAATAATTAGACTATTTTCATTCAGGTAAAAATAAAGGATAAATATGAGTCATAATTTTGAGCAATAAAAATCATTTTTGAAATTGAAATAGCAGATTTTGTAAATATAAAAGGCCTCTGTCTCAGTTTGTTCAGGCAGCTATAACAAAATGCCTTTGACTGGCTGACTTACAAACAACAGGAATTTATTTCTTACAGTTCTAGAATCTGGAGAGTCCAAGATCAAGGTGCCAGCAGATCTGGTGTCTGGTGAGGGCTGGTTCTAGGGTCTATAGATGGCGTCTTCTCAGGCTTCCTCACTGGGTGGAAGGCAAACAGCGCCCCTTGGGGCTCTTTTATAAGGACACTGATCCCATTCATGAGGGTAGCGCCCTCAGGACCTGATGCCTCTTCAAGGCCCGATCTCTTAATACGATTGCACTGGGGATTAGCTTTCAACACATGCACTTAGAGGAGACACATACTTTCAGACCATGGCAACCTCCTAGTTAAAAAGGGTGGTGAGCATTTATTGGCTGCCTACTGTGTTCCCTCAGTACTGCAAATAGTTTACCCACTCTCCAAAAACTATGAATCGAGCATTTACTTTGTGACAGGCACTGTGATTATCACAAAGGATGTGAGAGTGAATAAAGGAATACTCTGGCAGGATGCTGTGGCTCACACCTATAATCCCAGCACTTTGGGAGGCTGAGGCAGGAGGATAGGTTGAGGCCAGGAGTTCAAAACCAGCCTGGTAAACATAGTGAGACCCCGTCTCTAGAATAAATAAACAAATAAATAAAAATGAAAAAATTAGCTGGGTGTGATGGCATGCACCTGTATTCCCAGCTGCTCAGGAGGCTGAGGCAGGAGAATCCCTTGAACCCAGGAGTTTGAAGCTGCAATGAGTTATGACTGTGCCACTGCACTGCAGCCTAGGTGGTGGAATGAGACTCTGTCTCAATAATAATAATAATAATAATAATAAAATAAAGTAATCCTGCATGAATTCAAGAGGATCCAGAGAAGTGATCAGGCCCTTTATACACAAAAATTACAGAAGTATGACTTGATTTCTGAATTACATCTAATAATGCAGATAGAGGCCGGGCACGGTGGCTCACGCCTGTAATCCCAGCACTTTGGGAGGCCGAGATGGGCGGATCACGAGGTCAGGAGATTGAGACCATCCTGGCTAACATGGTGAAACCCCGTCTCTACTAAAAATACAAAAAAAAAATTAGCCAGGCATGGTGGCAGGTGCCTGTAGTCCCAGCTACTTGGGAGGCTGAGGCGGGAGAATGGTGTAAACCTGGGAGGCAGAGCTTGCAGTGAGCTGAGATCGGCCACTGCACTCCAGCCTGGGCAATAGAGCAAGACTCTGTCTCAAAAAATAAAAAATAAAATAATAATGCAGATAGAAAGCAAAAGTTAGGCTGGGCGTGGTGGCTCACACCTGTAATCCCAGCACTTTGGGAGGCTGAGGCGGGCGGATCACGAGGTCAGGAGATGGAGACCATCCTGGCCAACATGGTGAAACCCCGTTTCTACTAAAAACACAAAAAATTAGCCGGGCGTGGTGGCGGGCGCCTGTAGTACCAGCTACTTGGGAGACTGAGGCAGGAGAATGGCGTGAACCACAGAGGTGGAGTGTCACTGCACTCCAGCCTGGGCGACAGAGCAATACTCTATTTCCAAAAAAAAAAAAAAAAAGAAAAGAAAAGAAAAAAGAAAGCAAAAGTTAACAAGCTCCTCATTATACATTCTAAATATGAATTCTCTGAAGTAACTAAAGAGAAGACCTTTTTTTATTATTATACTTTAAGTTCTGGGATACATGTGTAGAATGTGCAGGTTTGTTACATAGGTATACATGTGCCATGGTGGTTTGCTGCACCCATCAACCCGTTATCTCTTAATTAGGTATTTCTCCGAATGCTATCCCTCCCCTTGCTCCCTACCCCTGACAGGCCCTGGTATGTGATGCTCCCCTCCTTGTGCCCACGTGTTCTCACTGTTCAACTCCCATTTATGAGTGAGAACATGGGGTGTTTGGTTTCCTGTTCCTGTGTTAGTTTGCTGAGAATGGTGGTTTCCAGCTTCATCCATGTCCCTGCAAAAGACATGAACTCATTCTTTTTTATGGCTGCATAGTATCCCATGGTGTATATGTGCCACATTTTCTTTATCCAGACTACCATTGATGGGCATTTGGGTTGGTTCCAAGTCTTTGTTATTGTGAATAGTGCTGCAATAAACATAGGTGTGCATGTGTCTTTATAGTAGAATGATTTATCATCCTTTGGGAATATACCCACTAATGGGATTGCTGTGCCAAATGGTATTTCTGGTTCTAGACCTTAGAGGAATTGCAACATTGTCTTTCACAATGGTTGAACTAATTTACACTCCCACCAATAGTGTAAAGGTGTTCCTATTTCTTCACATCCTCTCCAGCATCTGTTGTTTCCTGACTTTTTAATGATTGCGCTTCTAACTGGCGTAAGATGGTATCTCATTGTGGTTTTGATTTGCATTTTAGAGAAGAGATATTATATGTGTGTTTTTTTCCAAAAAATGGGATCACCCTAAACAGGTTATTCTGCAACTTGCTCTTTCTCTCAAAACTGTGTTTATGAGGCCATATTAAAAACCAAATAAAACTTCCTTAAAATGCCATGCTGAAAATCAGATCTGTGTTTTCATTTGTCCCTATAATTTTTATTTTCATCCTTTTTTTACTTTCTCAGTTAATGTTATACCATGCAAACTCCATTTTATGACTATTTTTTTCAGCTCCTCCCTCCCTGCTCTCCCCTCCTTCTGATGTTAACTCTTAATGACCGCCTCACTTTGAACACCTTTTCTTCATTTGATTCATTCTCTGAACCAAGGTATTTTCTAAGCTCATACTAATCAATTTATACGCCTCCTAACATATGTATTCAAAGACATTAATAGATCCTGTTGTGAAGATTTTATAAAAATTTGGTCATATAAGCTTCTTGATATTCCATAATGATTGTAATAAAATTCACTCAACTATTACTCTATGAGTGAACAATTTGGTTGCTTTTAGGACATTACAAAAAAATCTTGCAACAAACATCCTCCATGTATCCTACATATGACAACTTGTGTTTATGAATAATAAATTCTCCAACTGAAGATTGCTGGGTTCAAATTTAGGTGTACTTTTAGCTTTCTAGCCATTGCCAGATTGCTTTAAGGTTATGAAAGTATTGACCAGCAATATACGAGCTTTCTGGTTTCTTCATCAACACAGGATGTGATTGCTCTTTAATTTTGCCAATATAAGAGTAAAAAGGAGGTGTCTATCTCATTGTTTAATTTGAATTTCCTCTGCTGTTAGTGAGAACACGCATATTTATATGCTTATTATTTATTTATTTTTACAGTGTTCCTGTTTATATACTTTGCTCAGTTTTCTTTGAGCTGTCTTTTCTTTTTTCTTCTTAAAACTCAATTTGTAGAAGCTCTCTCTGTATCAGAGATATTTGCTCTTCGTTTTGGTCAGGGCTTTCAGTTGATAACAATGGAAACTGGTGGGCTGAGGTTGTCTGAGATCTGTTGAAGAATACTGAGCAGCTGACAAATCAGTGGAAAGAGGGTCAGGCCGAATTTCCAGGAACAGCACACAGCATAGCACTGAAGGACTGGCCGGGGGAGAACATTCAGGCCCACAGTTATGACTCTGCTGCCCCGCACTCCTGCAAAATCAAGTAACTCTGCAAGGCTGTTCCCTCAAGTGGTCTAGTTAGGCATCAAGAAGCTGCGTATCATTGGCTGAGCATGGGAACATGGCTGTGCCCCATCTGCAAGGGGGGCTGGGAAAATGAGTTTTTTGATTTCTACTATGTAAAGGTGGGATTCAGAATGAGGTAACACATTAAAAATGTAGGGAGGATATTCGAAAGAGTTTGTGCACCACAAATGACAGGTGTCTACTGCATCTGTTATCTGTCTTACGAGTTACAGATAATTTTTTCTAATCTATATTTTGGCTTTGTTAATGGTATCTTTTATCAGATAATTACAAAAAAATAGTTTCTCTCCCTTTATGGCTTTTGGGTGTTCTGTCTTGCTTAAGGGATTCTCTACCATCCCAAAATTATACAAATAATTTCTTAAATTTTCTTTTAATATTATTTTATTTTATGTATTTGGATCTTTAGTTCATATGAAATTTAGTTTTGAATATGATATAAATTGGAATCTAAGCGTTTTTCTTCAGCTTGACATCAGCACCAAAATAAAAAAATGCTTTCCTGACCCTGTTCAGTGGAAATGCCAGTTCTGTAAAAGATTAATTTCCCATATAAACTTGTACATCTCAACTTTTATTTTACTTGTCTGTCTTATTCTTGTGCAAATCTATGTTGTCTTGAATTATAAGAGCTTTAAGTACCTCTTATAGTCTTAATAGTTATAATATACTTTAGTCGTGGTTTTATAATATTGTATTGCTTTTTATGATTATCTTAAACATTTTAAATATAAAATATAAAATAGTGTTACCCAGTTCTCAGAAAACAAATGCACATATACACCATGGAATACTATGCAGCCATAAAAAAGGATGAGTTTGCGTCCTTTGTAGAGACATGGATGCAGCTGGAAACCATCATTCTTAGCAAATTATCACAAGAACAGAAAACCAAACACCGCATGTTCTCACTCATAGGTGGGAACTGAACAATGAGCTCACTTGGAC
The DNA here is from genome assembly GCF_002776525.5 of Piliocolobus tephrosceles. Classification (NCBI taxonomy): domain Eukaryota; kingdom Metazoa; phylum Chordata; class Mammalia; order Primates; family Cercopithecidae; genus Piliocolobus; species Piliocolobus tephrosceles. Next base: position 36,714,009 of record NC_045455.1, read on the forward strand.
TCGGGAAGGGGAACATCACACACTGGGGCCTATCATGGGGAGGGGGGAGGGGGGAGGGATTGCATTGGGGAGTTATACCTGATATAAATGATGAATTGATGGGTGCTGACGAGTTGATGGGTGCAGCACACCAACATGGCACATGTATACATATGTAACCTGCACGTTATGCACATGTACCCTAGAACTTAAAGTATAATAAAAAATTTAAAAAAAAAATAAATAAATAAAAAAAACAAATTGGAATTCTGGTCAAAATTGTATTAAATTTCATAAGGATAGACCACATTATGAGACTAAGTCTTCATATCCAATAATATACTCTCCATTGAGTTCTTTAGCTTTCCATAGGATTTTGTAACTTTCTTCATATACGTCATGTATCTTTCTTGTTAAATTTATTCCTGTATTAAATTATATTTTCTATTGCTATTGCAAATGGAATATTCTTCTACTTCAAATAATGATTGTTGACTAGTATTATAGACAAAAGCAGTGAACTTTTGTGTATTTTCCCTGCATTAGATATCTTCCCAAGTTCATTTATTACAGTTTGATAGTAAGAGTTTCATGGATCAAATGTAGAGATTTTTATTGCCTTTACTCTAATATTTATACCAATTATTTGATATTTTTATTGTAGTAAGTGGAACCTGTCAATGTTGAACATGGTAGAGGTTGGTATCATTCCTGTCTTATTGCTAGTTTTAGTAACAGTGATTTAAGTATATATTTAATTGTGATCTTTGTAGCTTGTTTTATAATAGACTGTATCGCACTTAAGCAATTTTCTTCTAGTTCCCTTATATTTCAAATACATGATGAAATAATTGCTGATTTTAAAAATAGTGCCTATTTGGCATATGTCAGTATAATCATATGGATAATATTTAATTTTTTGATGTGATCATGTTGTTTAATCATTTATGAATTTCTGGACTAAATACTATATGTCATATTTCTTATGGATTCAATTACTTAGTATTTTATTTAGAACTTTTATCCACATCGTAAGTCAAATTTTTATATATATTTGTCATTTTATATTATTGTATCAAGTTTAGGTATCAAATATTAGCAACTTTTACTAATGTTTTCATCATTTTCATACCCCTGTTTATTTGGACCTCTAATTCCGAAGAGTAGAAGCTACATGGAAGGCAAGTTTTTCTGTAAATGTGGAACTAGATTTCTTTAATAACAAATGAGATGTCCTTTGAGGTATTGTTTCTTTTCATGAGTTCTGCTAGAACTTATTGAAGAGGGATTATTCTTCTGACTTGGAGATTTGAACTAGACGACTTCTAAGGCCCCTCCGACCCCGACATTCATAATTACTGAATTATACAGGTGTTAGGATTGTAGCCTCCAGAGCCAGATTCCAGGGTTTGAAAATAAGCCCTAAGACTTAAGAGTTGTGGCAATTTACTTAACTTTACCAAGCCCAAGTTTCTTCATTTTCCAAATGTGGTGGCATAGTGTTTGGCAGATGAGAAACACTCTGTAAATGTTAGTAAGTGGTTTCATGAGTGTGGAAACTTTCCACAAATTTATCAAAAAGAATGTTCTCCACTTTAAAGATGTGGTTTATGTAAGAAAAAAATTCTCTTCTAACATTGTGATATTTTAGAAATTGTCCTTTTTCACATAATTCATTGCCTTTTTTTTTAAACTACCTGTTTCTTAGGTGGTCTTTTCTTCATTATTTATTTTGGGCCTTTTTTTGGGTGGGGGGCTCTGCACACATTCTTTGGATGGTTTCAATTGCTGTTTAGTTATCATCTCTTTTCTGATGACTCCCAAACAACTGTCTCTTCTGAGCTTTGGATTCACGTATCTACCTGCCTGCTAGATGTTCCCACCTGGAGATCCTACAGGCACCTCCATCCTGCTACAATCAGAATGAATCTACCATTTCTCCTAAGATGTTCCCCCTAACACGCTTTTTCTTCATTGCTACCCGTCTCAAGGAATGATGCTACCATCCTTGCTCATGCCAGAGATCTGGAGTTATCATTGATTTTTCCAGTTTCTCCCCACTCCTCACCTCTAATTCCCAAGTTCTGAAATATTCCTCAAAGCAATCTATTGCACTCCATCTCCACTAACACATCTCTAGTTTTGGAAAGCATTAATGAGAACTTTATTTGAGTAATAAGACACTTCTTTGAAAATGCAAATCTAATGGCCCAAGACTGCTACTTCCAAATCATTTCTAGTCTCAACCTTCTAAATTTGTATCCCAGCCATTTTGAATTTCTTTTAGTTACTTAAACATACCATCTTCATGACAAGCTGTGAACGAGGAACTCTTATTATCCCATTCTCACACATGTAAAATCTAAGGCTTAGAGAGTTTAAGTAATCTTCCTGAGATCATGGATCCTGTATGTGAAGGAATTAGGATTTCAATCCAGGTCTCTAACTCTGGAGCCTGTTCTCTTTAGATATTATCTGCTCCAGAAAGTATCTGGCACAACTGTTCTTTCTCGTTATGTTCATCTGTATATCACACAGTCTCTATTCTAACACTTACTACTCTTCATTATAATCACTTGTTTCATTCTGTGTGTCTCCAAGTAGTTTGTAAACACTATGAAATCAGGGACTGTTTGTTCTTGTATTCTTAGCACTCAGCACAGTGCCTGGCACATAGTAGGTACTTAATAAATATTTGATATGTGACTACCATTGTCTTAATGTTTGTTCCCCCTGTCAAAATCACTCATTGTAATCCTAATCCTCCAGGTGATGGCATTAAGAGGTGATTATATCATGATGGTAGAGCACTTATGAATGAGACTAGTGTCCTTATAAAATAAACCCGGAAGAGAACCCTCACCCCCTTCACCAGGTAAGGACACAGTGAAAAGATGGCTGTCCAGGAATTAAAAGGTGAGACCTCACTACAGACCCCCAAACTGCCAGTGCTTTTCTCTTAGACCACCCAGCCTTTAGAATTGTGGGAAATAAATTTCTGTTGTTTATATGTCTCTCAGTATATGGTATTTGTTATAGCAACCTGAACAGACTTAAGACAATAACCCAGATGTATGGGGCCTCCATGTACCTTGGTCATCCATGGCCTTTGAATAGCTAGCACTCTCTGCAATTCCATGCGTGTTTCTTATTTACTCATTGTTTCTTCTTTCTCTATTTCTCCATGGTAGTCTGCCATATTGGTTAACCCTATGTATCATCTTTTGGCATTTTCTGTCAAACACTCCTACCTCACTTAGGATATTGTGAATTTGTTAATTTTATTGAAATCTTAAGGACTTATCGGGAGGACTTTGTTACTCATAGCCTCCCTCTCTTCCTTTCTGGTATTCCTTTTGTCTATGCTCTCCTGCGTTAAATCCTCAATCCATGCTTCTCCCTGTCATGCTCAGCATCCAGGAAGGTAGGCCTTTCCACGATTTCCTGAAATTCTGGTAATAGATATTTTGCCACTCCATTGTAGTTGAGTGAATGAATGAATGAATGGATGGATGAATGAATGAATGAATGAAGGTGTGAATGTGTCAATAAGTCCAGGCTGAAGATTTGAGATTAGACCCACCTTATATGATTTTAAACCACCCCAGAAAACTTTCTTTGAGGGTGAATCATTGAATATATTGATACACTATATCTGACAAACCTGTTTATATTTTGTATGTAACTGTTTGGCTATCTTTTAGGTACTGTATTATGAGAAAGAATTGTTTAATTTTTTTCAAAACGCATGCTGATTTATTTTGGGCTCTGAGACTGTGGGAGAAGGTGTCCTCTACTTCTTTGTGTCTGCCACATGATTTAGCAAAATGCCGTGTGCAGAGTAGGCACTCATTTAATAGCAAGTTGATTGATTGAATAATTATTCCACCTATAAACACTGCTGTAGTGCATTACCTGATGAGTGTCTATTTCAGTATGACTATGGCTATGACCTTCGTGTAGTTCATTAGCAAATGAAAAGTATGCTCATTTCCATGGAAGGAAATGAGAATATAAAAAATGTGGTTCTATTTGTAGTGCCATTACTGTCTTACTATTTGATTAAGAACAAATTCTTAACCTTTTAATGCTACCAGTTACCTATGACTCTGATCTCAAGGCTACTGCAGTACCAAAATCCTGGAGAGGATAATATAATAACCCTGACCTATTTGAAGGGATAAAAATAGGCCAAAAATGAGGGAACTCATTGACCAAAATCAATCAGTAGTAGAGGAGAGGTGATGTCTTAGAAACAAACAAACAAACAAAAAAGCAAACAAGCAGTTTCCCAACCACATTTTGTAATCATAACAGTTCCCAGTGAGAATATCACAATTCTGCTGATGAGGACACTGAAGCTGAGAAATTTTAAGAAACTTGAGTCAAATCATATAGTTGGTAAGAAGTAGTCATTTCTGATTTACTGTTTTCCCTCCTCATATCAACCCACTGTTCATTGTATCTTCTCAGTTTTGAAATGCTTATGGTAGGATACCTCAATCCATGACACCCTATTCTAACAAAGGAAAATGAAATTACACTGATTGGAAGTAGCAGCAGCAACCAAAAAACCTGCTAATAAAATCTTTGAACATTACTTGTGATCATGCCCCTGATGTATATTTACTGAACATTCTCTGGGACAGACACCCTCGTATGTCCTAGAGACATGCAAAAGAGAGAAAAACAAAGCTCTGCCATTGACAGGATTCTGGGTCATGAAAAATGAGAAAGTTCCCAGGTGGACAAGGGGAGGAAGGATGTTCCAGGTAGAGAGAAAAGCAGTTACAAAGTCAGCGAAGCATTCAGGCCTATACTTTTAGGAGTTTTGAATGTTTCAGTCTACCTGGAGGGTCCAGAGTCATTGCAGAAGGCAGAGTAGAAAAGCAAACGGAGGCAAAATCAAAGGGACTCGAGCTGAGGAATTTGACTTTATTTGGGCTTTGCCTGTAGGTGATGGAGAAACTGCAGGAAATTTTAAGCAGGAGAATGCTAGGGTTAAATCTGGGTTTTAGAAACAATTTATTGAGGCCAGGTGGGGTGGCTCACATCTGTAATCCCAGCACTTTGGGAGATCAAGGCTGGCACATCACTTGAAGTCAGGAGTTCAAGACCAGCCTGGCCAACATGGCGACACCCGGTCTCTACTAAGAATACAAAAAAATTAGCTAGATTTGGTGGCACACCTGTAATTCCAGCCACTGGGGAGACTGAGGCAGGAAAATCACTTGAACCCGGGATGTGGAGGATGCAGTGAGCCGAAATCATGCCACCGCACTCCAGCCTGAGTGACAGCATAAGACTCAGTCTGAAAAATTAAAAAAAATTAAAAAAAGAAACAATTTATTGATATTGAAGAGGAAATGTATCAGGTGTAAGTAATGGGAATGGGAGAAAGAATGGAGACTGATGTAGGCACTATTGCTGTGAATTGAAAGCTGAAGCCACTTTTCCTTTGGTAAAGAAGTGGGAGATGCTATGTTATTAACTTTGCTCAATGATTTGATTTGGGTTGTAATCACATGAAAATTGGTACCTTTGATAACATTTGAAAATTATCACTAACTAGTAATTCTAACTGCTCTTCCAAATTACAGCTTACTCTAGTGATTTTATGGCTGTCTTTGTGCTAAAATTGCAATGTTTCTTTTCACTAATGCCTTTTCCTTATTTGCTTCCATTGACTGTTTAAATCCTTTCCAGCCCATTTGCCATTTATATCATAACCCTCCTGTGTTTGCTCCTAATGTGTTATAATTCTTTATAATCTGGTCCTCACGTGTTTCTGATTCCTGCCAATATTTCTTTTTCCTCCCTTGAGGAAAGTATATCCACTTTTGGTTTCAAATGCTCTTCACCTTTTGTAAATATTAAGGCAACGATTCAATTTAATGTTAAAAATAATGTTTTTCTATTTCTTCTTTTGTCAATAAATTACCTTTGCCAGCTTTAAAAGCTGTATTGTCTCATAATTTTCTTATGTGCTCTGCTGTTTCATTTTGTTGTTCCCCAGAGGATGTGGGAATATATATTGATATAATGAATAATGTGAAAATAAAAAAAAGAAGAATTTAGGGTCATATTCATACTCTATAGTGTTTACTAGTGATCTATTTCAAAATAAGTCATAGATTTCGGTCCTGATAAATCAAATATTTAAGAAACATTCTTTAAGTGGAGAAATATACATGGAAAAAAATTACTAGTGACCCTGAGAGGCCTCCTTGAATGATTCTTGCTGTGGATGATTTAACTTCAATTTCAGTCCTGCTTCTGCTACCAAGGGTTATCATAGTACACATTGCTCATGAGGGTTCTGGGAGTACAAACGAGGGTCAGAGATCAAAAAACATAAGATATAATATTAGATAAAATATTAGCAGCCCTGCAAATATTCACAAAGTCATACATCATGTTAGAGCTACTGTATTCCATGTAGGAAAATAAAAATGGGAAATTGCACTTGCTACTTTCTTTTTTATTACAGAAATTAAAGGTCTAATTTAGAATTGTAAATTTATGTAAATAGCCATTAATACCATTTTATTAGTTCAGGTACTTGGGGTATGAACAAATAAATATAACAGGATTTTTATAGAGTCTACAGTAGTAGTGATTCACAGTATACATGTAATATGAGGTATTTAAAATTTATAGAACTACAAAGATGCTCTGAGAAGCCTTCAAGTTCATATTAAACCATGTTTATATAAATTACTTAATAGATATTTTTTTCTTCCTTTCTACTAATTACATGATGATGTGTGATGATACTAATGTTAAAAATGGCAACTCTCAGTTCTTTGTGCCGTACAAGTACTTCGGCACTTTTGCCATGTATGTGTTGTGCCACTTAACCTTCCTAACCCTGTAATGTAGGTGTTATTCTCATTTTACAGATGAGGAAAGACACAGGGAGATAGAGGAAATTGCCCAATGTCATGTAAGTGAGTAGTAGAACTGGGAATGAAAGTTAGGTTTGACTGTGACCAAAGCCTGTGCACTCCTGTTGACCACAGGACATTAGTCATAAAGGAGCACTGAGTATGAACAGAGGTGGAGTGTAACTGCATTTAACTCATGGTAAGATGGTAGCTTTTCCCCCCACACTGGGAATGTTTACACAAAATCCTGCTGATAATTCTGCATGGCTTTTCTCTGTGTTATAATCTGAGGGCCATGATATACTTCATAAATATCCAAGTCTTGGACAAAATGTCACATCCTTTTGTTCTTTCTCTTTGGCATCTCTCCTAAACTTGCTTGAAAATTTGTGCCTCCAGTACTGAAAGTAAAAAAATTAAAATCACAATTGATTCAGTAAACTCGATCAAACTGAACTGTTTATTTTCTTGTTGTGTTTTTGTCTTTGCCTTCAACATTGATAAAAGGAGTATGTGTGCAAAAAAGTATAAATTATATATAAGTGCAATTTAAAGAAGAGAAAAGCCATATACTTGCTAACACATCTTACCAAATACGACCATGCCAATTTCGTAAAGCCACTGTTTGCTCTTCCTGGAACCCATCTGTCTCCCCCTTCCTCTCAGAGATAACCATTAGTCTGAGTTGTATGCTTAGCACTTTCTTGTTTTCCTTCAAGATCTTACCATATGTGTAGGTGTTCCTATATATTTAAAGTGTTTTATTTTTCCGGTTCAGCATATAACTTTTAAGATTCATCCATTTTAATGTTGGTGATTATAGTTTTTTCTCTTCATGGCCCAATATTTTACTAATATGTCACAATAAATTCACTTCATTATCAATAGGGATTTAGATTTTCCCTGTATTTTTTCTGCTACAAATATGTTTCCCATGAATATTTTCATACACGTCTCCTGATGCACATATACAAGTGTTTCTTTCTTCAGATCTAGGAATGGAATTGATGAGCTATTTATGTAATTCTTCTAATTTGGTAGGCAATGCTTAATTATTTTCTAAAGTTGTCATACCAGTTGTTATTTCTATGAATCCAAGCCACAGATTCCCCATGTTCTTGCTGATATGTTGTATCATCAGAGTTCATAACTTGCCTGACTGGTGGGTATGAAATTGTATCTCCTCGAAGGTTTATTTTGCTTATCTTTTATTTCAATACCTTGATTATCTTTTAAAATAATTATTGGTTATTGGCCATCTGTTTCCTCTTCAGAAAAAAATGCTTGTTCTCAATTTTTCTAAAAATTGTTTTACTTATTATCTCTTTTCCAAAAGTTAAAAATAAAGTATCTGGATAGTAATTCCTTGTCAATTATATGCATTGTAAACACACTAATTGTTGCCCAGGTTTTGGCTTGTTAATTAAGACCTTTCTTGCTCCAGTTTCTTCTCTTCTTTTCCTACGGCTAATTGCCAGAGTTGTCAGAAACCTTAGGTAACAAGCTGGAAAAGGAGAAGCAGGAAAAGGCAGAAAAAACTGACTACAGTCCTTCCCTGATTCAGAGCTTTCACCCTGTAGCAGGCCGTGGCTGGAGAAGATATAACTTTAAATGAGGATGAAAGCTTTGGCAATTGCACTGATCTTTACATTCAGAGTACAGAGCTGAGAGTCTGCCTGGTGACTTAAAATCAGAGTGGGACTTTGAATTACTGAAGAGTGACCAGCAGAGTTATGGGATTGCCCATGATTTTTATCCAGATGAGGGGAAACTCTTTTCTGTCATGTATATCTTCAAGAGATAGAAGAATACAAAAGTAAGTTACACTATGATTAAATCCCACAAGTCCCAATTGTTTGATATACACATTCATTCAACACACATTTGCTGAGCACCTATTAAGTGTTGGATGCTAAGCTGGGCTATAGGGATAGATAGTGAACAAGATAAGCATTACTTTTGCTCCGTGGAAACCTGTTGTGTAATGTAGCTCAGAATACCTTTGGGAAGGAGAATGCAATTGCCCAAAATTTTCTTCAAGTCCCTCACAAAATTTTGGCAATCCTGCCTGTAGGGAATATAGCATCAATGACTAGTCACCTTACTCTAAATTTGTATGAGGGTAAACTTAGGAAGAAGGTTAAGGTGGTCTTCCATGTCACCCACATCTGCAAATTATGCTTCTCTATACATGAAAGAAATTAACCAATGGTATGTGAATGTATTCATTATCATACAATGATTCAGTTTTAGCTGTATCATGAGTTAACAAGTTGCAAATCTCAGTGGAACTGTGAAAATAGAACATAAATGTAGCTAATCACTTTTCCAGAAGCTAATCATATTTAATGTCAATAAGCATGACCCTCTCTGCAGATAACCATACTTTAATTTCAAAAGTAAGAATACTAATAGAATTAAGTGGGAAACCAATAATAATTTACTACTGACAGGTTAATGTAGGATAAAGTGACTTGGTAGTAGCTATAAGTGGAAAAATCTACAAATATCTGTCATTTAGGATAATTAAAATACTGGAAGATAAAATTCTATTAGCATCAATGTCATTGAAATAAATACAGTTAGATATGTACCATGTGAAACTTCTTTGTTCTCATTTTTAATTTAATTTAATCTTTTGAAACAGAGACTTTCTTTGTTGCCCAGGCTGGAGTAGTGATGCAATCATGGCTCACTGCAGCCTTGAACTCCTGGGCTCAAGACATCTTCCCACATAAGCCTCTTGAGTAGCTGGGGCTACAGGTATGTGCCACCATGCCCTGCTAATTATTCTATTTTTTTGTAGAGATGGAGACTTACTTTGTAGCTTACCCTTTTGGATCTAAGTTAAATAAGACTATTAAAGTTTTGAGCAAGATGCCAAGTCACAATAATTTCTGTGTCCTGTTGGATATGGTGGACAATATACAGAATTTACGAAGGAGGCATCAGAAAACTAGTTAGGAGTCTCTTGAACTACTTTACCCACTGAAGATACCTTAAAATATGAAGATATAAAAGTATTGAGAGATAGTATACTGAGATGATGAGTTTTTTTTTTTTTTTTTTCTTTCCCGGAGAGAGCTATCCTGTGTATCCTATTCTCCGCAAGAGGGAGGAATGTAGATAAGTGCTATTTTCTAAGCCCTGGTCTGAGGAGAAGGGCTTCTTGACATCTACCTATAACACTGCACAGCTCCTGCAGTCAGCTATGACATACTGCCTTGGAAATCTAGATGGCAAGAAAGAAGGACCATTGAACCGTTTTGGCAACAGAGTGAAGAAGAGTGCTGCTGGAGGATTGACTTGCACCCCGAAGTTGGTCAGCACAGAAAGGTTGTGTTTCCTTTGGGCCAGATGAGGGCCACTTGGGAGAAAGAGCTAGCCTGGAGCCATTTTAAATTCTACCCAATGGACTGGGCACAGTGGCTCATGCCTGTAATCCCAGCACTTTGGGAGGCTGAGGTGGGCTGATCACCTGAGATCAGGAGTTTGAGACCAGCATGGCCAACATGGTGAAACCCCATCTCTACTAAAAATGCAAAAATTAGCTGGGTGTGATGGCATGCACCTGAAATCCCAACTACTCAGGAGGCTGAGGCAAGCGAATCACTTGAACCTGGGAGGTGGAGGTTGTAGTGAGCCGAGATCACACCACTGCACTCCAGCCTGGGTGATACAGTGAGACTCTGTCTCAAAAAAACAAAAAGAAATTATACCCAGTGAAATACAGAAAATCTGAAATTTGCTTAAAAATACCCCCAGGAGAATAACAATATGTAAAAATGCTGATAATTGTTGAAACTGAATAACTGCATGAAACTTCACTGTCTCATTCTCTCTTTTTCGGGAACGATTACTCATGTTCCTAAAAGAAAGTTTAGAAAATTTTACTCAAGAGGATCTCTGTGGAAAGGCAATGAGATTCCCACGGAGAAAATTTGTTTGGCATTTACCAGTCAGCAAACTGGGGACCAAGGTAGCACAACAACGGAGGAAGTCGAATGCACCGTTACTGTTGAAAGAACTTCAGGAGAGGTACTCAGTGCATGGGACTGTCTGTCGAATATGTGAAAGTACTCTATGTGAGAATAAGTGCTCCTTAAACACTTCCCCAGCTCAGACATTGAGAAGCCTTCGTTGATAGTACCAGTCAAGCAGTGACTATTCTATCCTAATGCATTTTTTTCTTTCTCTCTTTCAAAAACAGGTCTGGCAAGTAAAGGAGAAAATTAGTAAGATAGAAGAAATGGGAGAGGGGATTAGCAAGAGAGAAGAAGGCAGAAGAGGTGAGTGAGGGAGAGAGAAAAGCTACATACCCCATTTCAAGATGTGGAGAAGCTGTGTGTGATCAGCTCCAGTGATCCCACCTGCAGGCAACAGGGTGCTTCTGGGGAGAGGAAAAGGTTCTTAATTCTAAATCAAGTTTAAAGTGTTGATTAATAAATGAGACTGGAAATTTAATTAATTAATGTTTGGTTTTTGAATTAAAGCATCTGCAAGACTTCACACTATCTAGGTGTGACCTGCAAAGTCTTGGGCTTTGCCTGCATTTTTATCCAGTGACAGGTGATGAGCTGCCTGTGTTGAGTTCACTGAGAAGTTTTTGTTGTTGTTGTTGTTGTTGTTTAGAGGCAGAGTCTTACTCTGTCGCCCAGGCTGGAGTGCAGTGGTGCAATCTTGGTTCACTGCAACCTCTGCCTCCCGGGTTCAAGCGATTCTCCTGCCTCAGTCTCCCGAGTAGCTGGGATTACGGATGCGTGCCACCACGCCCAGCTAATTTTTGTATTTTTAGTAGAGACGGGGTTTCACCTTGTTGGGCAGGCTGGTCTTGAACTCCTGACCTGGTGATCCACCCACCTCAGCTGCCCAAAATGTGGAGATTACAGGTGTGAGCCACCACACCTGGCCCCACTGAGAAGTTTTAATGAGGCAGATTGAAAACAAAAAAGATGCAGAAGATGCTTTTGGCTCACGTTGAAAGCATTCTGCTTGTTCAGTCCATTTTGTATACGTGTTATCCCATATTAACCTTGTAGCAATCCTATGGATGCTCAAGGGAGGCATTGTTCACTGCATTCTGTTAATACCAGTAGATAAATTAAAATGTTAAGGAAGTTGAGTGATTTGCTCAGGATCACAGTATTGCTAAAAGATTGAAGCAAAGCTGGAACCTGGTCTTTCATTACTTTATTGGTGTCACATGCGTCCGTGTGAAGAGACCACCAAACAGGCTTTGTGTGAGCTATAAAGCTTTTTAATCACCTGGGTGCAGGTGGGTTGAGTCCGAAAAGAGAATCAGCGAAGGGAGATAAGGGTGGGGCCGTTTTATAGGATTTGAGTAGGTAAAGGAAAATTACAGTCAAAGGGGGTTCTCTGGCGGGCAGGAGTGGGAGTCATAAGGTGCTCAGTGGAGGAGCTTTTTCAGCCAGGATGAGCCAGGAAAAGGACTTTCACAAGGTAATGTCATCACTTAAGGCAAGGACCAGCCATTTTCACTTCTTTTGTGGTGGAATGTCATCAGTTAAGGCGGGACAGGGCATTTTCACTTCTTTTGTGATTCTTCAGTTACTTTAGGCCATTGGGCGTATATGTGCAAGTCACAGGGGATGCGATGGCTTGGCTTGGGCTCAGAGGCCTGACAATTGGTCCAGCATTTTTACCCTTTCTCACCTAAATCCAAACCAGTCCGAAAGATTTAGAGAAACTCTGAGGAATGGACTAAAAGTGTTAAAGACTTGTCTTAGATCATGGAGAAGCATCAGGGTTTACCTGGTGGGTTCTACATTCTAATCCTGTAACTTGGTTCCGCCAGATTCCAGGGCCTCGTCACTTTTCTGGGGATCTCAGAGACTGAAAGTTGCTTCATGTTTAGAGAAATCTGTTGGGGCCAAAAAGCCCAGCCCTTATTTTCTGGAATTTAAACAGGTGTCACTTTTCTGTCAAACAGAAAAGACACTTGAAGGCTGTGACTTTTTTTCCTTGTGGCTCAAGTTTGATCAATCAATTGGTCAAAACAGTGACTCTCATTCAAATGTATCCATTAGGGTCTCAAGGTAGAGACATAGACATAATTAGTTAATTCATATATAGATTATTGTTGGGTTAATTAATGAGCACCTACAATGTACCACCTCTGTGCTTGGCATTAGAGATGTGATGGTTAGAAAAAAAGAAAAGAAAAAGAAGAGAGGAAAAAAGGAAGGAAAAAAATGCAGTCTCTCTTGTCTCATGAGACTTAGAATCTAGGAGGGGAAATGGACATTAATGAAAGAATCATGCAAATACAAATTAAATATCAGCTATGGTAAGTGGTAAATAGGAGAGGATATGGTGTTATAAGAATCAGTACAGGGGTTTGTGGCCTACCTAGTGAACTTAGAGTAATCTAGAGGAGTTTAACATTTCACCAACAGAGATTAACTCAGTACATTCAGTTGGGGTCAGGGAGAGAGAAAGGGAGATAGTTTTTAGAGATGTTCCTTCTAGAAGTGTTATCTTTCTTCCCTGAGAAAAATAGACTATTAATATAAATAGAATTAAAATTGAATTAATTTCCACAGGGAGAGCCTCTTCCTTTCATTGATCTAGGAAACATGAAAAACCTGAACTTAGTACTTTCGTAACTTCTGTGCTTTTAATTTTTGTAGAATAAGCTCTTCGTTATGCTCTAGGCTTTGAGGGAGCAGGAATTAAGTCTTGGACTTAATTTCTTTTTAATGAACATGGTGACAAAAAGAAACTTTAGCAGGACTCAGCAGCAGGCTTGACTTCCTGAGGCGGAGGAAGACTGACAGGGAGGATGGGAGACTGTGAATCAGACAGCAAATGGGTCCCCATAATAGCCTCACTCTGGAGCGGTGTGAGGGTGGCAAATAAAGGTGAAAGGGAGCAGCAGGCCTTTAGGAAGAGGACACAGCTCTAAAAGACCCAGGGTCTCATCAGGACTGTTGGTGACCCAGGAGTGAATCTCCTTGAGCACTGGGATCTTCATGTCTCTCTCTGTTATTGATTCCCATGTTTAGTACCAGGCATTGCACAAACTACTCTGCAGAAAAAAATGTTTACTGAACAAATGATGAAACTTGAACCAAGAACTTTGATAAAGTAAAGTTATCAATAGAAAGTGAAGACCTTGGAAATAATGGAGAAAGAACAAAGTCACCCAAAAGAAGGGTGGGTACTGTAGTTGTAAATTGCTGAACACCCAAATTGGCCTTCAGCTTCCTGCACATGGTCAAACCTTGACTTCATGCTGCAGTGAACTGGGGGAGTCTCTACCCTTTTTTCTCAATAGTGTTTATGTATGATAGTTTTTTGCAGATTTTGAAAGCCCAGTTCAGTCCTGTGGGTGGGGATAGCAGGCTGATGAGTCAGGATGACTGCTATCAGATTACTGATCTTGGAAAGTGGCACTGTGCGGGGCTGTTGCTCTGGTTACACAACAATACCCAACTTTTCTCCTGCACTCCAGGTAGCAGGAAAGAGGGTAGAAAACTGATGAGGGGAAAGGATTGAGAGCACCCTATACGTCTCTTGGTTTTGGTAGGAGGGATGGTAACTTAGCTCTACCATTTCCTTTAAGACTTCTGTATATGCTAACTGTATTTTTGATTATTATGACTGTCACACATTGGCAGCATTCAATGAGGTGTCATATGTGCACCAAGCCATCAGTATTACATCAAATCAGTGATTTTTCTATGCTATCTGAGAACAGTCTTAACTGTACTGCAGCCTCTTATCACGTGCATTAGTCAAATCAGAAAAATACATTGCAATAAATAAAAAGGCAAATTGCAAAAATAGTAGTGTAACGGTGTGAAAAAGGAGAGAACAGTTGCTCATTCAGGTGTGGCAACAAATTTCAGAGTCTACCAATTTGCTTTTCTATCTTAAAATAATTTTGTTGCCTAGAACATTGCCTAATGTATTTAGGTGCTCAGTACATATTTGTTAAGTGAATAAATGCATTTTCAGGCAGTGCCAGTACTCATTCTACAACGTTGTTGAAATTATAATTACTTCCTTGGAGTAATAATGGATTTACAGAAATGAATCCCAAACTTTCGAACTTGGTTTTAGGGCAATATGAGGCTTTCTCTTCAGGGTTGAGTGAGATAAGTGTTATCCTCAGGGTGTTCTTTATTTAATCTTATTTTTGTTTGATGGCTTTGTTTGAAATTAGTCTGGGTATAGGAGTAGTTTAAATCCATAATATCAAAAAAAGTTACTTGAATGCATATATCTGGGCCATTAAGAGAAGAAACTGGAATCAGCTACTTCTTTTTTCTTGATTTTGTTTTTGTTTTTTGTTCTTTTTGAGATAGAGTCTTGCTCAGTTTCCTAGGCTGGAGTGCAGTGATGCAATCACGGCTCACCATAGTCTTTCTTTCTTTCTTTTCTTTCTTTTCTTTCTTTTCTTCTTTCCTCCTTTCCTTTCCTTTCCTTTCCTTTCCTTTCCTTTCCTTTCCTTTC
>NC_045455.1:36729362-36948965 GCF_002776525.5 Piliocolobus tephrosceles
TCCTTTCCTTTCCTTTCCTTTCCTTTCCTTTCCTTTCCTTTCCTTTCCTTTCCTTTCCTTTCCTTCTTTCCTTCCTTCTATCCTTCCTTCCTTCTTTTCTTTTCTTTTCGTCATGTTGGTCTCAAACACCTGGGCTTTGTTTCAAACTCCTGGGCTCAAGCGATCTTCCCATCTTGACTTCCCAATTAACTGAGATTACAGGCATGAGCCACCACACCTGTCCTTGGAATCAGCTGCTTCTGATCCTGACCTAAAAACTGGGTGGATGGGCTCACACTTTAGGCAAATATCAGGCTATTGGGCCTCCTTAATCCATACCCATACCTAATTGTAGGTAATTTCTAGGGTTCTTGCATGACCCAGGAGGAGTGAGGTTAGCTAGACAGGAAGATTCCCCACAGCTTGTCTCCCTTGCTGTGTCCCAAAGGGAAATTCTAGGTAGGTTAGGGAATTTTTGTTTCACTATGTTGATGTAAACCCATACAGCCTATCCCACTCGCTGAGTACAACTAAAAACTCTGGATAAAATACAAAAAATATCAAAGGCTCAGATATTAAAGTAAACAAAGGTAGGCAGATTGTGAAGAGGGAACTCACATGGGGAAGGGATAGTGAGCCCTTGTTTTCTTTTTTCTCTCCTAGCTTTGCCCTGAGAGTGAATCTCAGTGTGGAGTTACTTGGCAGAGGTAGCTGAAACTTTGGAAAAATCTTGCTTCTCTGTCTGGGAGAATTAGGGAAAGAAGCATCTGTGGGCCAGAGAGTGTGAGAAGAATTTTGGAAAGGAGAGCCTAGAGAAAAAGACCCCTATGTCTCTGAATGAATCCACAAAAGTATCAGACTAACCCCTAAGCTATACATGTATGGCTCAGTTGCAAATGAGGTAGCACAGCCTGGGAGACCTAACCTGAGATTTTAACCGCTGCTCTCAGATGATGAACCTAAATGGCTTGAAAGTGTGCTAAAACAAAAGCATCAACCCTTCTCAGATAATTACAGTAGGACTCAGAGTCTACTGAACATCACATTCATCCATCTAAAATTACTCAAATCAAACAAACAAACATAGCAGAAAAAGAACTAATTTTCAAGGGAAAGAAGAAAGAACAGATGCCAAACCCTAGATGACTCACATGTTGAATTAATAGACAAAGATATTAAAGAAGCTATAATATCTATGATCTATGAGGTAAAGAAAAACATACATTTCAGCAGAGAAAAATTATAAAGGACAACCAAATGGAAATTTTAGAATTGAAAGTTAAATATCTGAAATAAATATTTCACTGAGTGGGTTCAATAGCAGAATGGAGATGACAGAAGAAAGAGTCAGTGAACTTGAAGACTTATCAATAGAAATTATTCAGTCTCGTACACTGTTGTTGGGAATGTAAATCAGTATAGCTACCATGAAGAACAGCATAAAGGTTCCTCAAAAAAAAAAAAAAAAAAAAAAACTAAAAATAGAACTACGATATAATCCGGCAACCCCACTACTAGGCATTTACCCAAAGGAAAGAAAATCAGTATAGCAAAGAGACATCTGCACTCCCATGTTTACTGCAACATCATTCACAATAGCAAAGATATGGAATATGCCTAGGTGTCTAACAATAGATGAGTGGATAAAGAAAATGTGGTATATATACACAATGGAATACTATTCAGCCATAAAAAGAATGAAATCCTGTCATTCACAGCAACATGGGTGGAACTAGAGGACATTATGTTTTTTTTTTTTTTTTTTTTTTTTTTTGAGACGGAGTCTTGCTCTGTCGCCCGAGCTGGAGTGCAGTGGCCAGATCTCAGCTCACTGCAAGCTCCGCCTCCCGGGTTTACGCCATTCTCCTGCCTCAGCCTCCGGAGTAGCTGGGACTACAGGCGCCCGCCACCTCGCCCGGCTAGTTTTTTGTATTTTTAGTAGAGACGGGGTTTCACCGTGTTAGCCAGGATGGTCTCGATCTCCTGACCTCGTGATCCGCCCGTCTCGGCCTCCCAAAGTGCTGGGATTACAGGCTTGAGCCACCGCGCCCGGCCTAGGGGCAGAAAGACAAATATTTCATAATCTTATTTCTATGTAGTAGCTAAAAAAATTTAACTCCTTGAGATAGGGAGTAGAATTATGGTTACTAGAAACTAGGAAACTAGTGACGAGGGAGGATTAAAATGATTACTAGAGATGGAAAGGATTAAAGAGGGGCTGATTAATGGGTGCAAAAATACAGTTAGATAGAAGGAATAAGATCCAGTATTTGATAGCACAACAGAGCACTGTAGCCAACAATAATTTATTGTGTATATATATGTATATATGTGTATATATGTGTATATATATATAGAGAGAGAGAGAGAGAGGAATTGAGATATTCCTAACACAAAGAAATGATACATACTTGAGGTGATGAGTATTTAATTACTCTGATTTAATAATGAAAAATGAAATGTTTATGTAAAAATATATTTACCTCATAAGTATGCATAAGTATTATTTTTATAAAAAAGACATTATTCAAAATGAAGATAACAATGAACAAAGCAGATTGAAACAAACAAACAACAAAAAACACAGAAATTCAGGCACCTGTGGGACAATGTAACAAGGTCTAACATGTGAAAATTGAGTTCCAGGGGAGAGGAGAAAGATTGAAACGATAAACATATTTGAAGAAATAATAGCCAAACCCAGCTTGGCGAACAGTAAAAATGTACAAAACAAAGCTCAGTGAAGAGGAAATAAGATGTATTTTAAAAATCGGGCTTTGACACATTGTAATTGTATCACTGAAAATCAAAAATAAATAAGATGTCCTAAAAGCAGTTACATAAAACAACAGCTTGCGTATAGGTGCACAATGATTTGAATTGCTGTGTATTTCTCATCGGAATCTATGGAGGCCAGGAGACAATGAGACATCTTTAAAGTGCTAAAAGAGAAGGGCTGTTAATTTATTAATAAAATTCTAAGTCCTGTGAGATATCTTTCGGAACTTTAAGTAAAAATATTTTTGGATGAAGGAGACAAGAAAATTTGTTTCTAGCATACCTGCTTTATAAGAAATGCTAAAGGATGCTTTTAAAATGAAGGGGAAAATGGTGCTAGGGGTAAACTTGTCTTTAGGAATGTGAAAAGAACAACATGATGGTATATAGTTGGATAATTATAAAATATTACCATTTTTCTTTTTCAGTTCTTTAAAATACATATGACCAATTGAAGCAAACAGTATAACATTGTTGGGTAAGGTTTTCAATATATGTAGATGTAATTCATGTGGCAACTATAACATAGACTTCGGCCAGAGGGGGACTATTTGATTTCAAGACTATTCTATTTTACAGGAAGTAGTACAGTATTAACTCTATGAAGACTGTGAAAGATAAGATACATACATTATAATCCCTAGAGAAACCCCTAAATATGATAAGAGATAGCTAAAAAAGTAACAGGTAAATTAAAATTGAATACTAAAAATATGCAAGTAACAAAAGAGAAGCCATGAAAGAAACACAGAAACAAAACAGAAGGAACAACAGAAAACAAATTAAAAATGGTAGACCTAAATCCAAGCGTATCAGTAATTATATTAAATGTTAATAGCTGAAACACTAAAATTAAAAGGCAGAGATTGATATAGTGGATAAAAAAGCAAGAACCTAGGATGTACTCCCTATAACAAATGCACACTAAATATAAGGACATAAATACATACTTGAGGTGATGAGTATCTTAATTATGTAAATGTAATGTAAATAGATGGAACAATATATGGCATAAAAATTACAAACATATCAAGGTTGGAGTGACTTTTTAAAATTTTAGGTTAAGATGATTTCAAGACTCAAAGTATTAGAGATATTTTATAAGGATTAAAAAGACAATTCCTTAGGAAGACAAAACAATTATAAATGTCTATGCATCTAATCATAGCTTTTTAAATGTAATTTAATTTTTATTATATTTTACTTTAAGTTCTGGGATACAGGTGCAGAACATGCAGGTTTGTTACATAGTTATACATGTGCCATGGTGGTTTGCTGCACCTATCAACCCATCATCTAGGTTTTAAGCCCTGCATGCATTAAATATTTGTTCTAATACTCTCCCTCCCCTTGTCCCCCACCCCCCAACAGGCCCCAGTGTGTGATCTTTCCTTCCCTGTCTATGTGTTCTTGTTGTTCAGCTCCCACTTATGAGTCAGAACATGTGGTGTTTGGTTTTCTGTTCCTTTGTGTGTTTTAAGAATGATAGCTTCTACTTCATCCATGTCCCTGCAAAGGACATGAACTCATTCTCTTTTATGGCTGCATAGTATTCCATGGTGTATATGTGCCACATTTTCTTTATACTATCATTGATGGGCATTTGGGTTGGTTCCAAGTCTTTGCTATTGTAAATAGTGCTGCAATAAACATATGTGTGCATGTGTCTTTAGAGTAGAATGATTTATGATCCTTTGGGTGTATACCCAGTGATGGGATTGCTGGGTCAAATGTATTTCTGGTTCTAGATCCTTGAGGAGTTACCACACTGTCTTCCACAATGGTTGAACTAATTTATACTCCCACCAGCAGCGTAAAACCATCCCTATGTTTCCATAGCCCCACCAGCATCTGTTGTTCTCTGACTTTTTAGTAATTGCCATTCTAACTGGCATGAGATGGTATCTCATTGTAGTTTTGATTTGCATTTCTCTAATGACCGGTGATGATGAGCTTTTTTTCATATGTTTGTTGGCCACATAAATGTCTTCTTTTGAGAAGTGTCTGTTCATATCCTCTGCCCACTTTTTGATGGGATTGTTTGTTTTTTCTTGTAAATTTGTTTAACTTCCTTGTGGATTCTGGATATTTGTTAGATGGGTAACTTGCAAACATTTTCTCCCATTCTGTAAGTTGCCTGTTCACTATGATGATAGTTTCTTTCACTGTGCAGAAGGTCTTTAGCTGACTGGATCCTATTTGCCAATTTTTAACCATAGAGTTTTAAAGGTACTGTTCAGATCACCTGGTCACCTTGGGAAAGTCATTGCCAAGTCTGCTTTGTCTCTGCGAGGTATCCTCACTAGCATGGCTTCAGTGGTACCTGATGCATGTGGCTCCTGAGTCACAGTTGAGTCTGGCGTAGTTACGAAGGCTATGTTCTCTCACCATTAGCTAAATAGTAGTCAACTTTTCATTTTTAATTGTTCAGGTATTTTAAAGTGATGATCACAAATATAATATAATTTTTCAGAGAAATTCAAACTAAAGATAAAATATAAATGAAAATCTTAGCTTTTGAGTTCAGTCTACACAGTCTTAAAAATTTAACAGGCTTTTCTGGTTGACAAAATACCATGTCCAGTGATATAGAGGCAGATAATATAACTGTATGTAACTGAAAAATAATCTCCAGGTGTTATTGGCTGATTTATGTTCCACCAAAATTGATATGGTGAAGTCCTAACCCCCAGTTCCTCAGAATGTGCCTGTATTTGGAGACAGGGTCTTTCAGTAGATAATTAAGTTAAAACAAGGTGAAACAAGGTTGTTAAGGTAAGGCTTTAATCTGATATGACTGATATGTTCATAGAAAGAGGATGTTGGGACACAGACATTCATATGCAGAGGGAGACCCATGTGAAGACGAGGGAGAAGGTGGCTAACTGTAAGTCAAGGGGAGAAGCCTCAGAAAAAAACAATTTTGCTGATGCCTTGATCTCAGACTTCTTGCCTCCAGAATTGTGAGAAAATAAAATTGCTGTTGTTGAAGCCACTCAGTCTTTGGTGCTTTGTTACGGCAACTCTAGCAAACTAATACACTAGGCAAATGCCAGGGAAGGAGCAGGAGTAAAGTGAGATCCTTTAGGGATTAAGCAATACCTGAACTGTCTGCAAGGGAAAGCATTTCCTGCTTTGCAAAGGTGGTCACTCACATCCCAGGATTTGATTATTAATATGTGTGAAGTTTCTCATATGTATAAGTACATATACAGGATTTTCTCGTGTAATGAGAATAATGGAAGTAAGTTATTACTTCCATAAAATGTTGGAGTGGATGTAATTGTAGCTGAAAGGATGATTTTATTATATAAGAAAGATACTGTTGGCTAAAGCCAATTCATTAGAATGGTACACTAGTCTGTTGTTATTATTTTTATTTCTACTCCTTACAAGATTTCATTCTTTTAGATAAAAACATGCATATCAGCTTTGGAGTTTGATTGCCTTATAGGCATAAAGCTTTGCATATTTACTGCCCATGAATCATACTGGTATGTGAAATCCAGAGAAGATTCAATTTTTTCCTGCTAGATGCACCTCCAGCCGTTTAATTAAAATATGTATTATTAATAAAACTATATTTGAGTCATATTTTTTACAGATATGACTGAAACATTAAGTGCAAATTGTTTCATACTTTCATAGTAATTTGCTTTTAACGTTTTGTGCCTTAATCAAGGTAGCACACTAGTCAAAGGTTTGTGGTACTGCAGACTTCTTGATGGCAAAATTGAGAAAAACAAGTGGAAAGTCGTGATTAATGAAAGGACACATTTACTTTTCAGAAAGACTCTGGTTTTATTGCAAAAGGGTTCTGTACTAAATTGGAAAGAGCAATAAAAGAAAGAGCAGAAAAGAATATTTAATCTCTTTTAGTGCATAGCAATGCCATTTGCCATGTGCCTGATAGCTTTGTGCATGTTTCCAACACTGTGTTTCAGCCTGGCGGTCTGCCTTTAGATGTCACAGTTGTTCTGCCATTGAACTGAACTGACTTCATCTCTGTGTTTTCACAATTCTTCCACTTTCCAGAAAGCTTGTATAATCAGTAACACTGATTAGAGGCGTTATAGCTCACTTACATAATTCTTAGCATGGAATTGATTCACAATAATTTTATTAAATAGGTGATGAAGGTGATGGCTGAGTGGCTTTGTTAGACACTACGTAGCTTGCTCTAAGAATGTAGCCATGGTGAAATGGAGTTTGTTATTACAGATGACAAAATTTCCCAACTCTTGAATTTGGTACAAGTGACGATGGTGGGGAGTGGTGCAGAGTTAGGAGAAAGGAAGAAAGTATGTAATGACTTCCTACTATGTGCCAGGTCCTGTGCTAATCCATTTGCCAGTTGTTATTTCATCCTCATGACAAAACTTCAAGGAAGAAATATACATCTCATGGGGTTCACATGAGGAAATGTAGGCCCTGGGAAGTTAAATAACTGCCCCAGTTTCGTAGCTGGAAAATAACTGAGTCTGGGATCAAACTTTTGGCTTTTTAGCTCCAAAGCTCCGGTGGGATCACTGTATAGTCTCTTGCATGTTGAGCCTCTACGAATGTATGCATCTTTTATGTCTGTTTCTAACTAACTGTATGAACATCACCACCAAGCCCTCGCCCCACCATGAGGTCCCCAAAAAATCAACACTGCTCCTTCCTGTGCACTTTCCTACTCCTTTCCTTTCGTAATCCTGCAATCCTTCCCACTCTCACTGCTTTTCTCTCTACCCACACAAGAAAGTTCTACATTACGTCAAATGGAGCAATGATGACCTTCCTACTTTGACATATTCTTTACCATATAGAGTTCAAATTAATGAAGCCCCCTTCTTTACTTTAAAATGAGCTAGATGGGAAGCCATTAGCTCCGCTAAAATGAAGACAGCATTTTAGCAAGTTTTCTTTCAATAGATAGATAGAGATTCTGACTTTATGACATCTACTTAAATGGCATTGGATTGGATAATTCTCCTTCGAGAAGAAGAAACAGCATGGAGCTGACATAGGTCATAGAACAAAAACCCTTACTGAAATGTGTTTACTGTAATATAGACATCTCTTTTAATACTAAATTCCCATTGCAGAGATACTTAAATATGACTTTTTGCTTTCAATTTTCCCATTTCTTTATGCTAACTATAGAAATTGAACTTAGCATCATGTTGCCACCAGAAAAATGGATGCTTCTGTCTTTTCCCTAACCAGTGGGAGAGTTTACCTGTGTTTAAAGTAACAATGATGGCTGTATTAGTCAGGGTTCTCTAGAGGGACAGAACTCTCTCTCTCTATATATGTGTGTGTGTATATATATATATTTAATAATACTTAATGACATAATACTTATATTTAATAAACTCATATGAGTTTATTTTTATATATATACATATATATGTGTGTGTACATATATATAAGTTTATTAAGTGTTAACTCACACTCACAAGGTCCCACAATAGGCCATCTGCAGTGAGGAGCAAGGAGAGCCAGTCCAAGTTCCAAAACTGAAGAACTTGGGGTCTGATGTTCAGGGGAAGGAAGCATCCAGCACGGGAGAAAGACGCAGCCTGGGAGGCTAGGCCAGTCTCTCTTTTCACATTTTTCTGCCTGCTTATGTTCTAGCCACACTGGCAGCTGATTAGATTCTGCCCAGCCAGATTAAGGGTGGGACTCCCTTCCCCAGTCCCCTGACTCAAATGTTAATCTCCTTTGGCAACACCCCCACAGACACACTCAGGATCAATACTTTGTATCCTTCAGTCCAATCAAGTTGACATTCAGTATCAACCGTCACAATGACCATGCTTGAAAACAAAGGAAAGCTAAGCAAAATTAGGTCTGAGTTTCAATAATAGTAGAAGAATGTTTAGGCAAAGAAACAGAAAGCCCCCATAGTCCAGGGCAGCCTAAATTCCAAGAAACAAGTGGCAAATCCCGAGTCTGGTTTTGCAGGTGCTGGTGAGTTTCTGTGTTCTGTATATTTTAAAATTTTATCTTTCACTGAGCATCCCTGAAGAGAGTTCCATTGGTTTCACAGTGGGGGTGCTGCCTTTTGACTCCACAGAACTCTTGGCATGGAAATTAACCAAACTTCAAAAGTTCTTTGTGTTCTAGAAAACAAACAAAACACACTCTGAGGGACTTATTTGCAACACTTAAATTCTAAAACACATGCGCGTGTATACACATACTTACACATATTTCAAAATGTGATGACCTATCTCGAAAATTTTGCAACTACCCACCCCCTGCCAAAAGCAGCATGATCTCTCTCAAGCCAGTTCAACCCATACAAAGTAGAAAATACCTAAAATAAATAAAATTAACTGGGCACCACAGTTGCACAAACACAAATCTTCGAAGAAGAAAAGCTGGAGAGGAAATAAACTAGAGCAAGCCAGCAACTCTGGCAGGAATGGGTAATGGAGAAGCCCTCTACAGAGTGGCAGCTGTTAAAACACTCATCATACCAGACGGTCCAGTTGAGCAAGGCTTGGCCTCTGAAAATATTGCTGGCTTAGGTGATATTTTTTTCTAAGGTGCCACATACATTTTTAGAACTGAAAGTGACCTAGGAGGACCTCATGACAGCAAAGTGACTGAGATCTGTTAAACAATGTGTTATCTGGTGCTTTCTTTATTTGTAAATTTTCATTCTGGTTTTAGAGCCAGGGGAGGTTTAGTAAGTCTCATTTATGGGCAGATACGGATGAGACCAGACATGGAAATTTTACTTGAGCGAATTTAATCAGTTTTGCTTTTAAACTTGCACATGGTTAAATAAAACTTTTCAAATGCGGCAGTCACTTTCTTTAGGCCTTGTGACAGTCAGCCTTGTGAGGTTGGACCATGATCTTCTGATCAATCTGTCTGCCCCGTGTAAGTACCTACTGTTGTGCTTACACCCAGAGGGCAAGCAGCAAGCAGACATCATAATGCTTACCTGCGTACTTGTCCTCTCTCAAGTCTGGTTTTTGGAATGCTAATTTTAAGACTGAAACTTAAAAAATGTAATATTGTGCTGTTATATATTGGTGCTTACCCTAAACGGCAGTTTCCATAAACTCTACAAAGTTTTAGGAAGGGCCTTGCAGGAGATGCCCCGGTGAAGTCCTTATTTCTGCTGATGACTCCTAATACCAGTAACTAATTTTTTCTCTTTCCCCTTTTTGGAATTGTCTTGAGCAATGCACTCGAGAAGTTGATAAATTACTTGTGAACTTGTTCTAGCTACTTCAGAAAAAATTCAGAGACATTAAAAATTTTTAGTACATTTTGCTTGAATTGTGAGGGTTAGGTCATGTATAGGAAAAGTGATTTGATGCTTTAGGAAACCTGCATAGCCTTTTCTTTCAAGAGCCATTCTTGAACCCCATGCTGAACTAAGTGTCCATCCTCCGTGGTCCCACAACACATAGGGCAAAGCTTTGCACTTCTCACACTTGATTCAATCCATACATTTGTAGACGTATCTCTCTCAGTAGTCTAAAATCTCCTCAAAGACAGGCACTATGTCTGATTCATCTGTGTGTTCCTATTACCTATTTTGGTGTTTACACATCTTAGCCTTTACGTATTTATTTAACAGAACTGAAATGGGGGCAGAGGATATAGATAACTACATTTCCATGTAAGAACCTACATTCATTTAGAAGCATTCTTTATTTAGAAGCTGAGATAGATTTGGCTGCAAATACTTGATAAGTTTTTGCCAGACTTCTCCTATCTCTGGGCATTTGCTGTATCTATTGATTTTTTTTTTAATTCTCTGGTTGGACAATTTGTTGTACAATAATGATCCATCATGAAAATTGACTTCTAAATCCTGAAACATAAATTTATAAAGGATTCTTCCACTTAGAAGCACCGCTACTGTGTTCCTAGCACCTCTAGGTGGTCTCTACCATCTGTTGAATCCAAGTATACTTACTCGTCACATTCACTTCTAAGTATTTTCCAATTTCTATTATTTTTGTAACCAGTAAATTATTTAGCATATTTTTCACTCTTCAAATGATTGTTTATTTAAGCAATGTTTTACTACTGATATTGCTATTTATATTGTTAGAGAATATCATCCAAGTGATATGGATTCCTTTTTTAACAGACTTTTAAAAAAAATTTTACTTTACGCTCTGGGATACATGTGCAGAATGTACAGGTTTGTTGCATAGATATACATGTGCCATGGTGGTTTGCTGCACCTATCAATCCATCATCTAGGTTTTAAGTCCCACATGTATTGGGTATTTGTCTTAAGGCTCTCCCTGCCTTTGACCACCACCCCGCCACAGGCCCCTGTGTGTGATGTTCCCCTCCCTGTGTCCATGCATTCTCATCATTCAACTCCCACTTGTGAGTGAGAACATGTGGTGTTTGATTTTCTGTTCCGGTGTTAGTTTGCTGAGAATGATGGTTTCTAGCTTCATCCATGTCCTTGCAAAGGACATGAACTCATCCTTTTTTATGGATGCATAGTATTCCATGGTATATATGTGCCACATTTTCTTTATCCAGTCTATAAATGATGGGCATTTGGGTTGGTTACACATCTTTGCTATTGTAAATAGTGCTGCAGTAAACATGTATGTGCATATGTCTTTATAGTAGAATGATATATAATCCTCTGGATAAATACCCAGTAATGGGATTGCTGGGTCAAATGATATTTCTGACTGTAGATCTGAGGAATCATCACACTGTCTTCCACAATGGTTGAACGAATGTACACTCCCACGAACAGTGTAAGAGTGTTCCTATTTCTCCCCAGCCTCTCCAGCCTCTGTTGTTTCCTGACGTTTTTAGTAATTGCCATTCTAACTGGTATAAGATGGTATCTCATTATGGTTTTGATTTACATTTATCTAATGACCATGTTTTTCATGTTTATTGGCTGCATAAATGTGGTAGACTATTTTTTTTAAACAGTTTTAGGTTCACAGCAAAATGTAATGGAAAGTACAGAGATATCCCATACATCCCTGTCCCCCAACATGCATAGCCTCTCCTGTTATCAACAACCCTACTGGAGTGGTTCATTTGTTACAATCAATGAACCACACTGACACATCATTATTATCCAAAGACCATAGTTTACATTAAGTTTCACTCTAAATGTTGTGCATTCTATGCATTTGGATAAATGTATAATACCATGTGTTCACCATTGTAGTATCATACAGAGCAGTTTCACTGCCCTAAAAGTCCTCTGTGCTCTGCCTATCTATTCCCCCTTCCCCTCTAACCTCTGGAAACCATTAATCTTTATACTGACTCCACAGTTTTGCCTTTTCTAGAGTGCCATGGAGTTGGAATCATGTAGTAGATAGCCTTTTCAGACTGGCTTCACTTAGCAATATGCACTTAAGTTTCCTTCATATATTTTAGTGAC
Source organism: Piliocolobus tephrosceles (assembly GCF_002776525.5). Taxonomy (NCBI): domain Eukaryota; kingdom Metazoa; phylum Chordata; class Mammalia; order Primates; family Cercopithecidae; genus Piliocolobus; species Piliocolobus tephrosceles. Next base: position 36,741,511 of record NC_045455.1, read on the forward strand.
TTGATAGTTCCCTTCTTTTTAGCACTAAATGAATTCCATTGTCTGGATGTGTCACAGTTTATCCATTTACCTACTGAAAGATAATTTAGTTGCTTCTAAGTTTTGGCAGTTATGAAGAAAGCTACTATAAACATCTGTGTACAGATATTTGTGTGAATGTAAGTTGCCAATTCCTTTTGGGAAATACCATAGAGTAAGATGGCTAGATTGTATGGTATGAGTACGTTTAACTTTGTATGAAACTACTAACCCAATTTCCAAAGTAGCTGTATCATTTTATGTTTTGCCCAGCAGTGAATGAGAATTCCCGTTGCTCCACATCCTCATCAGCATTTGGTGTTGCCAGTGTTCTGGGTATTGGCCATTTTAATGTATGTGTAGCTTTATCTTATTGTTGCCTTAATGTGAATTTCCCTGATGACCTATTTCACTGATTTTAAAGTTTATATGAAGGGGAAAAACTCCCAGAATAGCCAACACAGTATTGAAAGAGAAGAACGAAGTTGGAGGACTGACATTACCTGATTTCAAGACTTAACTATAAAACAATAGCAGCCAAGACAGTGTAGTACTGAAGAAAGAATAGGTGAATAGATAAATGGAACAGAATAAAAAGTCCAGAAATAGACTTACACAGATATAATCAATTAATCTTTGACAAAAGACCAAAGGCAATACAGTGAAGAAAAGATACTCATGACATCTACATGCCAAAATTAAGATGTACCTAGACACAGACCTCACACTCTTCACGAAAATTAACTCAAAATGGATCACAGACCTAACTGTAAAATACAAAACTATAAAACTCCTAGAAAATAACATAGGAGAAAATCTCAATGACCTTGGGTTTGGCAAGGAGTTTTTAGATGCAACACTAAAGGCGTAATCCATGAGAGAAAAAGAATGGATAAGCTGGCCTTCACTATAATAGAAAGTTTCTCTTCTACAAAAGACACTGCAAAGATAAGAAAAAGATAAGCCACAGACTAGAAGAAAATGTTTTCAAAAGACATATCTGATGAAGAACTGTTATATAAAATATCAAAATAACTCTTAAAATTCAACATAACAAACAATTGACTGAAAAAAAATGGTGAGAGACCTTTACAGATTCCCCATCAAGGAAAAGGTATAGATGGTAAATAAGCATGTGAAAAGATGCTATAAATCATATGTCATCAAGAAAATCTATTCTTTTTTATTTGCTGATACTTCATACATGCTCCAGAACATAGCTGATTTTTTAAAATATTGCGTGTATGTCTTAAAAAAGTGTGTGTCCACTGATTGTGAGATATGAGGTTCCATATACGCCTAGTGTTGTTCAAATCTTTTACACCTTTGTTGTTTCTTAAATGCCTGAATGTACACATTTTTGGAAGAAATGTGTTTTTTAAAAAAGACCCTGTTCTGATAGTGGCTTGGCCCAGCTCTCCTTATAATCAGGAACTTTTGACTTTATATATTTTGTGGTTCTATTGTTCGATGCTTAAGTATCTGGGATTGTTACATCTGTCAGGTAAATTATTTTATCTTTAAAAAATATATATCTTTAGCCATAAAAATTGGTTTTGCCTTAATTTTTACTGTGTTTTATTTTAGTATTGCCTGACTAGTTTTATTGTATTTTAGTTTTTACCAAATATATATGTATATTTCATTTCTTTATACTCAGTATTTTTGTTTTGTTACATTTTGGTACTTCTGTTGTAAATAGATCCAGATTGTGATGTTTATGTTTAGAATTTTATTCTAATCTGAGTACAGATGCTTCATGAATTATGATGGGGTTACATGTGGATGAACTCCATCATAAGTTGGGGAGTATACTGAATGCATATTACTTCTATACTATTGTTGAATAAAAAACTGGTAAGTCAAACCATCATAAGTCAGGGAGAAAGTCAACAAGGTAGTTTAATCCATTTACATTTAGTATTATTACTGATTTGGGGAGTACTAGTTTATAACATCTTAGTTTGTGTTTTGCACTTATTATGCTTTTTAGTCTTTTTCTGTTTTTAGTTGTATTGAGGCTTTTATTGTTTTTGTTTTTGTTTTGCTTTTTATCTCCTCTTTTAACTTTGGAAGTTATATATTCAATGTCTGTTCTTGTGGCAATTGCCCTTAATTGCCTTTTACCATGTGTAGTTGATTTAATAATATCTGAAACAGTAAATATTTCTAAACCTCTTATTGAACAACAATATTCTTATAATATTTTAATTGTAATCTACTACTGACATTTTATATTATTGTTGTTCAATATTGTACTTTCATCTTGTTTATAATGCCTTCAACATACTTGATTATTATTACAAGTAGTATTCCTGGATCTTAGGGGTTATTCTTTCTTCAGATTCACTTACATTTTTACAATTCCTTTACATATCATTTTCTTCACATACTACTCCTTCCTTCTGAATTTAATTTCTTTTTAATAGAAGTATGCCTTTTGATTTTTTTTTGTTTTTTATTGAGTATTGTCTCTAAATGCTAAAATTTTTAATGTTTCTTTGTCTTAAAGTATCTTTATTTTTGTTCCTTTAAAAATTATAGCTTTGCTGGCTATAGAATTTTAATTTGACAGTTATTTTTACCAACTATTTGAAGTTATTATTTCAATGTCTTTTGGCTTCTATCAGTGTAATTTCTTTTCTGGCCTTTTTAATGGGTAATTTCCTCCTCCCTCTTTCTAGCTTGCAAGATTTTCTTCTAGAAATTCTACTTCATTAGTCGTATTTTATCATGGTTTCTCTTTGTTACATGCTTATTATATTAAGCATATTTAAAATTTTTTTCTTCAAATTATTTTTTTATAGTGCCATTTCTCATTTGTTCTATCTGCTGACCCTCCCTGTTTCCTTGTGTTTTATTGTGTTTGGCAGATAATTTTTTTCTCTTTGTTTTCTTGGAAAGTCTCATGTGCCTTGGGTTGAACATATTTTCATATGTTACAACCTCACAATTTTTGCCAAGATATCAGAGATTTTAATTTCTCAGTTTGGGATTCCAACACCACAGGGATAGCATTTAGCCTTCCATAACCGTGCAAAGTATAAGGTTGGAATTTTCATTTTTATGCATATTTTTTTCTCAATCTTCCATGATGTCAGCACTGAGACTGAACTATTCTTTAAAAGAGAAAAGAAAGTTTATGCATAATATTTTATTCAACTATATTAAGAAAAAATATCTGATCATTTGCTTCTGATTCCTTTTTTTCTTGTTCTTTACCCTTTTATTAATGTAAGCTATAAAAACAAACTGTAGTAGCATAATGAAACTTATTTATTAGTTTAGGATAATGACATTGCACAGTTATGTACAACACATTCTCATTCCAGACCTGGTGAAAAATAAATGATAAGTATCAATATAAATTATGTTCTATGGTTAGCAGAAATTAGGTGAGAGGGTTATAAGAAAAACACACACATATGCAATTTGTCTTCAAATACAGTTTGCTGTTTTTGTTTTTCTTATCATAACTTCATTGGTAATTAAACTAAAGAACTTCTGCACAGAAAAAGAAACTATCAACAGAGTAAACAGACAACCTAAAGAATGAGAGAAAATTTTTGCAAACTGTGCATCTGACAAAGGTCTAATATTCAGCATCTATAAAGACCTTAAAATGACAATAAAAAAACCAAACAACTGCACAAAAAAAGTGGGCTAAGGACATGAACAAACAGTTTTCAAACAAAGACATACATGAGAAAATAAAAATTCAACATGAATGATCATTAGAGAAATGCAAATTAAAACCACAATGAGATACCATCTAACACCAGTCAGAATGGCTATTATTAGAAAGTCAAAAAATAACAGATGCTGGTGAGGTTGTGGAGAAAAAGATTCTTTTTTTTTTTTTTTTTTTTTGAGACGGAGTCTCACTCTGTCACCAGGCTGGAGTGCAGTGGCACAATCTCAGCTCACTGCAACCTCCGCCTCCCGGGACCTCCGCCTCCCAGGTTCAAGTGATTCTCCTGCCTCAACCTCCCGAGTGGCTGGGACTACAGGCACCTTCCACCATGTCCAGCTAATTTTTTGTATTTGTAGTAGAGACAGGGTTTCACCATGTTGGCCAGGATGGTCTTGATCTCTTGACCTCATGATCCACCTTCCTTGGTCTCCCAAAGTCCTGGAATCACAGGCATGAGCCACTGTGCCTGGCCCCCTTAAAAAAAAAAAAAAAAAAAAAATCAAGAATTCACCAGCAACAGGGATGTATAGCAGTCTTAACTACATCTACAAGCCAATAGTTAGAATTTTAAAAAATTTCTTTTCAGTGACTGGGTGAGCTTTTAAGGATATTGGCTGTATTAAATGATCTTCATTCCAGTTCTTCTCCCACGATAACATTTCTTGTCTTTGCATTGTCACTAAAACTGCAATCCTACAATTCTTATGATCATACCTGGCTTTAAAATGCATCCAGCAGTTTGAATAAAACTGTTGCCCTGGCTTTGAGTTTCCTCTTCACTCTTGCATCTAGAGGTCTTACCTTCCTTTTCACCTTGGCTATGTATTTAAACATAATTTTTAATATTAATCTAGTGTCTGGATTTTTATCGCATCTATAAGTTGTAACTGCAGAGTGTGCCTACTAACCCAGTCTGATGTAAGGTTAGCACTGAGGCTAAACTATTATTTAAAGGAAAAAAGTTTATGGAAAATATTAAAATAAATATATTAAATATATGTAATAAGTTTATTAAACATTAAGAATACATAAGAATAAGTTATTAAACATATTCATTGAAAAGTCTAGTTCTGATTCCATTAAACAAATTAACAATTCACCTTGCTTTGAATATTTGCTAAAATTGTTTGCTTTTCTTCACTGAGAACAATTATCCTCCTCAAGTTCACTTGAGAGGCAAAAAATATTTACCGTTTTCGTGGGGTACAAAGGAACTAATTGGGAGAAATTTGCTGTTATGTTACATTCTGCACAAGAAGAAGGAAGAAAGAAATATGTTATAATTTTATATTTGTTTTCTTATTTTAAAATTGCTATCTGAAATCCTCAGTAGTATTTGCCGACAGGAACCATTGGAAGAATCTGTTTTCCAACTGAAGCCAGTGATCCTAAATACATGCCTAGACTCAGGGTTGTGCCCATTTGTTTACCACTCTAATTGCATAGGTGGTACAGTTCTAGCACATGGTAACTTCGAGAAATATGTCTTAAATAAATACCATTGCATAAATGGATGAATATACCCACAGCAATTGTCCAAGTACAGTAGCAAAAATGTGGTACATAAGCGAGTTACTGCCAGAGAATTGCTGCTTAAGAAACTGTCCCCACAACTCGGTAGTATAAAGTGATATTTATTTTTATATTAGTGTGGTTTTGCTAATCTAGACTATGTTCAGCTGGGCACACTTGTGTATCTGTGTGTTGAGGATTAAAAAAAATCTCGGCTGGGCTCACTGAAGGCAGCTTGTATGGGCATTAAGTGTCTTTCTTGGAGCTTCAGTGATGAATCGGCTAGTCCATACATTTCTCTTAAGGTCAATGGCAGAGGCTAGGAGAGCAAGCCAATTACTGGACTGTTAAGAGACTCTGTTTGCCTCATGTTTGCTGACATCCCATTGGCTGAAACAAGTCACATGGTCAGGTCCAGTGTCAATGAAATGGGAAATATGACCCTCTGAAAGTAAGGTGGAGGAAGAGAAAATTTCTGAACGATAATCCAATCTACCTCATGTGGGAAGAGTTGAAAATATACTGAAGCCTGTTTCACCCAAAGTGCATTTTCTGTTTAAGGGGTCCCTGCTCTTACAGACATCTGTTTGCAATTGCAGGAAGTTGTGAAACTCTCCTTTTACAAATTTGCACTATCTTCTCTTATTATGATGAATGGCTATTCTTTTCTGAGTGCCTACCATGTGCCAAGTGATTTATATATACTTTCAAATTAAATTCTTTAACATTCCAACAAATTAATTATTTTATTCATTGCCATTTTTCATGTTTTTTATTTTTTTTTAAAGTGGCTCGGAATACTTAGTAACTGGTATTAGCAAGTAAATGGTAGAATAGGCATTCAAATTCAATTCTCTTTGAAATCAAAATGCATATTTTTAATCCATGCCATAGCTTAACTTTTATAATCCTAAAACTGCCTCAGAGGAATGAGTTTTGAGCTCTGAGTGATAATGATAAAAAAAAAACAAACAAACATAAAGACGAGATTTGTTTTTTTAGAGGGCTTTGTTTTCTTAGCTCCCAAAGTAAGAATTTTAAAAGTGAAATATCTCTGACATATTATTGGTTAGAATAGAATCAATTACTGGCCTTTTCTGTGGCTTGTTCAAAGTAATATCAATGTGTTGTTTTAGTTCCTTTTAGCAATACTGTCATCTTATTGAGTATTTCTACTTGATTACTTTTTTTTCCCTGGAATCTTGACTTGCACTTTTAAATACAAATCTATTTTGGTTCAGGATGTCCTGGAAACTCAGGCCTTCATATGTTTTCAGATGTCAAAAATACAGCTATAATTTTTAAAAGTAATTTTCTGACCATTAAAACATAACATTATAAGTTTTTAATATTTTTCTTGTTGAAAATGTCTGCAGTAAACAAATGTTGCCTGACAGTTTACAACTCCAGTAAAAAATGAATGTAGAATTACCAGTGGGGAGATATCTGTCTGTCTATCTATCTATCTATCTATCTATCTATCTATCTATCTATCTATCATCTATCCATCATGTATCCATCTATCTATCTATCTGGATATTTACAATTTTAAATCGTGAAAATATTAACATTTAATTGTTAATGTTTGAATTGATGATGGAGTGTGAGTAGAGATGTGTGAACTGAAGATTGAACAGAGAGGTGGGTATAGAGCAGTAATTCTAGCTATTTTGGTTCTGCTATCAGTTTTGCTTCCAACTAACTCTATAATCTTAGAAAAGCAATGTCATTCCTGCAGTGAACTATCAGTTTACAGCCTCCCCTGTGATCAAGCCATCCTGTCATTTATTTTGAACTTGCTACTAGTTCCTTGCATTACTATTTTTGATGTGGAAAACTTTCCATGGAAAGTTTATCTTTTCTTTAGGCAGAAGGAGATAGAAAGGTCTAAATCAACAACTTATTCTCACATGTAGAGGAACTAGAAAAATAAAAACAAACTAAAGCGAAAGCTAGCATAAGAAAAGAAATAACTAAAATCAGAGCAGAACTAAATGAAACTGAGACCTCAAAAAAAAAAATACAAAAAATAAATGAAATGAAAAGTTTGTTATTTTAAAGGATAAACAAGATAGATAAACCACTAGCTAGATTAACAAAGAAAAAGAGAGAAGATCCAAATAAGCACCATCAGAAATAACAATGGTGACATCACAGTGAACCCCATGGAAATACAAATGATTCTCGGAGACTACTATGAACATCTCTATGCACACAAGCTAGAAAATCTAAAGGAAATGGATAAATTCCTGGAAATACACAGAGGGAACTAGGTTGATGGATGGGAAAATTCTATTGAGGTTTTTCAAAGAGCCACGTGGATTAGGGGGTTTAGTGTCAGACATGAGTAATTTATTGATTTCAAATGTAGGTTTGTGAGAACACTTAGAGTGCAGAATATCCCTAGCCCCTGTGAGTCCTACTTTATAACAGCCATTCCCTCTTCTTTCTTGCTAACAGAATTCCAGTTTTGTTTGTGTAGCAATATAATAATTCTAGGCTTTTGTCCCGCTCAGATCACTGCTCTCTGAGTGTGAGATTCTTGGAGGTGAAGCAACTCTCCTTTTCCTGCAAGTGCAAGGCCCACAGTGGCATGGACGTGGGCCCAGCTTCCTGACTTCATTGAGCTCTTGAGCCAGTTCTGGAACTACTCACCTCCAGACTTCTTGTTATGTGAGGTAATCAAATGTTTTCCTTTATTTTAGCTTCTATCAGTTGGGCTTTCTGATATTTGCAGCTAAGTGCATCCTAAAATAAACTGTATGTGGGAAATCTTAATTTCATTGCTGAAGAAGTTTATGTGCATTCTGTCTGGCCTTTTGAATGCATCATGATTCTTTTCATTTAAGTTCACCTTCTTACTTGTTTGTGAATTGGTGTAGGCAGTGGGAAACATTTGATGAGCAATTTTGACTCCCCTATTCACCTGGCACGGGGTAGAGTGAAAGATGCCATCATCGTATCATCGTCTTTTTATCCAATATTATAATCATATCAAGAATTTCCAGAATGCATTGAGGACCTTAAATGAAATAACTTGGATAAGAATAAACTAAATTTTTATTTTCTATTTATTTTTTATCTTTTTTATTATTTATTTATTGAGATGGAGTTTCGCTCTTGTTGCTCAGGCTGGAGTGCAATGGTGCGATCTTGGCTCCCTGCAACCTCCGCCTCCTGGGTTCAAGCGATTCTCCTGCCTCAGCCTCCTGAGTAGCTGGGATTACAGGCGCCCACCATAACACCCAGCTAATTTTTTGTATTTTTAGGAAAGACGGGGTTTCACCATGTTGGCCAGGCTAGTCTTGAACTCCTGACCTCAGGTGATCCACCCTCCTCGGCCTCCCAAAGTGCTAGGATTACAGGTGTGAGCATCATGCCTGGCTAAATTTTTGTTTTTAAAATCTCAGTTGAAGGTGAATTTATTCTGGATATCCTCTACTATTTATTTATCTATCTATTTTTACTTTAGAGGATATGTGATTCTTTTTTTCCCTACTATTTTTAAATATTTTAAGTAAAAATAATTGTTAAAATACACCCACAATACTCCAGAGACACAATTTCCAATCAGTTGGAAATTGAGGTGTAGGGAGAATGTAGTCAATACCAGTTTGCCTTTGAGGCAGTAAGCCTGTTCATTTAAATCTGTGTGGACCAAATCCCTCTCTTGAAGAAATCTGATTAGATAGATGAGCAATTGTGTTTGTCTGACGGCCATCTTTTGCAGTTGGCTCAATGTGCCACTCAGCAGGTGAGGTTGTGGAAGAACACTAGATCTGAAAAACAGTGGGAACTGGAATGATCTTTGCATAATGACACTGTACTTACTGCTAGTTTGTTCTCTGTGCCTATATATAAATGTTAATATTTTTAAAAATCCATGGCTTGAATGGCACTCAGCGTTATGTCTTGGCTTAGTCGTGTCACCCCATGCCACACGTTCGATGAAAATCCCCTGTAGGTTATATATGAAAGTTATCAAGTAGTGACTCGGTCTTCCCCTCTCCCGGCAAGTTATCATAATTACACTCACCTTAACGAAAACTGTTTCTCCATCAATCCAAAAGTATTCCTTAAGCCACAGGTTACAACATCATCCTTGATAAATTTAGTCACATTTTCTGCATCTTGCATATTAAAAGAAGCCTGAAATTTGAAGGCAGTGTTTACCTCAAAGTTGTTCCACCCTGTACCATTCAACAATCAGGTATGAAAATAGTACAGTTTTGCAAGTGTGCTTATATTTGATGGTTTGTAAAGTTGATCATTAGATCTTTCTTTTTAAGTTGTGATTGGATCATCTACCAATATTAGGCATGAAATGGCTTCATGATAAAAGCTATCCGGCTGGGCACAGTGGCTCACCTCTGTAACATCAGCACTTTGGGAGGCTGAGGTGGGCAGATCATGTGAGGTCAGGAGTTGAAGACCAGCCTGACCAACATGGCAAAACCCCGTCTCTACTAAAAATACAAAAATTAACAGGGCGTGGTGGTGGGTGCCTATAATCCCAACTACCCAGGAGGCTGAGGCAGGAGGCAGGAGAATCACCTGAACCCAGGAGGTGAGATTGCAGTGAGCCGAGATGGTGCCATTGCACTGCAGCCTGGGTGACAGATTGAGACTTCATTTCAAAAAAAAAAAAAAAAAAAAAAAAAAAAAAGCTATCTACCAGCTACTGCTTTTACCAAGGACCCCTCATCAGAAGTCCAATGCCAAGGATTTCAGCTGAGATCCTAAGCAGGAAATTACTCTTTCCATCAAAAAAGGTGTTAAGTTTGTTCCTGTTGCTGTAAGAAAGAATGCTGCTGGTAACTAGGAGGATGCAGGCTGCGCTGCATGCTCAGCCAATGAACGTGGGTTTAGACAGATGATCAGATAGCTCTGTCACCATAGGGCTGTTCTTTAGACCTAGTAAGGCAGGTGCCAGCATTTTGCAAAGCACATTGGAGAAAATCAAAACTTATTGAAGAGAAGAAATCCTTTCTTGGTATCTGATTGATATAGGCTGAGTACTTAATGACATTGATTTGAACAAATGCATTAGCAAAGACTAGGGAATTTCTATAGTTAGAAATGAAGAGGCCAAAAGTAGATATCACAGTGTAAGTCAGTGTGAAGTGCAAGAAGCAGTTTAGTACCCAAAGAAGAGCATCTATACAGAACTAACACTAAGGGTCATCAACTATTCTTTGTGAGAATGAATAGGAAACTGTCATCAGAGCCCACCATATGTGCTTCATGTTCTGTGTATATACATTGTAGGTGAAGTGTAGTTATCATTAAAGGATGTGGTTTTACTTTGTAGTAAGATGAATGGAATCGTGACTATGTAGTGTATCTTCCATCATCTTATCATTCTCACATAGTACTAAGTGAAAAGGCTATGGTTTAGAGAATTATCTGTATTGCAGGTGATTTACTGGGGAATGACATATTAAATTTTAACAGAAGTCTTAAGACTTATTTTAAGTCTTATTGTATTTGCCTATGCTACATTTCTAGTTGCCTGCTACTATGCAATGGCATATAACAGCTGAGGGAAGTCCATTCAGCTGGCCTTGAGAAATGGGTAAGATTTAGATGGGCAGTGATGGAGAATGGGCAATTCAGCACTTGTGGGGGTGCACAGTGCAGGAGTCGCCATGATTCAGGGCAAAGCACTGAGCAAGGTCATGGTAAGGGAAAAGGTGTATGGAGATGTATGTTATATGTTACACATATAACAGTAGCATTCCCTGCTACTACACAATGGCATATAAGAGCACTATTTTATTTATGCAATTAAACTTCTCCCTACTCAGTGTTACTATCCACTGATTAATGTACCATTTATTTTTACTGTTAATTCATTTAACAAACATTTTTTGAGGTCCAATTATGAGTCTAAAATTTGGTTGTAGGCTGTACATCCAAAGGGTTCTATGGTCCAGTGTGGAGATAAAAATTCACAAATAATTATGCTGCAGAGTCATATATGCTGATTAACATATGAGCAGGGGCAGAGACACTTCTAAGAGGAAATGCTAGTTAAACTTTACTGTGAGTGATGATGAGTTTTAAGGGGGACAAGACAGAGAAGGCGCATAAAGGAAGATGGAACAGTAGTGGAGACACAAAAGGGGAGTTAGAAGTTGCTTATTCCGGCTGAGATGTTGGCTGCCTGTGGAGGAGGCAACACTGGAAAAAGGAAGCTTACCCCAGGCTCCTGAGATGTCAATCAACTTGTAGATGAGGCTGTGAGATTTGGGCTTTCTGTTGCAGGTGTTGAGTCCCTGAAGGCATTTGTACGGGGAAGAGATATATTATGATTTGTGTTTTAGAAAGCTGTCTCTGAGGGTAGGACGAAGAATCAGACCTCTAGCAAGCAGATAGGATGAGAACTGAAATTAAGATGATGGAAATAAGGTTGTCCTAGCCTCACTGTTAGCATATGAGGCTGCAAATAATAAGTACTAAGCACTGGTCCTCCACTGGAACAAAGACTTTTTTAAATATGAGGACTGTATTTTATTCATCTTTGTGTGACCAATAATGGGCGATCCATGGCATAATGAAAAGAGTACAGCAGTTTTGAATCAGACAGGCTCAGGTTCAAATGCCACCTCTATAACTGAGTAGAGTGTATCATCTTAGCTAAGTCATTTTGCCTTCTCATCTATAAAGTGGGGATAATAATACTTTTGCAGTGTAAGGACATTATGTAAATATAAAATGCCCATATGTCATTCTTATTATGGCCATAACTATGGTACACTCCACAAGTAAAGGAAAATATTAGGTTGGTACAAAATTAATTACTGTTTTTGCCACTAAAACTAATATTAGAGAATTTATAGGAAAGTCATTTCCCTTTGATATACTTTGCTATTCACTACAGCACTCTTGTGTCCAATTTACTTTACAGAAAATGCCTTTTCTCTCCATCTCCTCCTGCCCAAAAGCTTCCTATCCCCACAGATTCATCTTTTAATTACCTATTTCTTAAAAAGCTGTCAGATTTCCATTTCCTTGGGAGATATTTTCACCAGTTTGTTTTTTGATTCCACAGGTTAAGCTTCTTAAGAATTTCATACATATTAGAGAGATTGCCTTCATTGCTTTCTCGTCTTTTCAAAAGGACACAGGCAGACTTACTAGACTAAAGCCAACGTCTTTAAAGGCATGCAACAAGAATATCCCCACAATGATTGCAAAGAAGCCACTCAAAGTACCAATAGCATCATCAACAGGCATAACTTGCCACTCCTTAAAAAGGATAGCTGAACAAGTTCAAACTGATGTTGTAAAGATTGCATAATACATTGGAGTCACAATGGAAGTGTTGAATATATCCAGGGCCCTATTTAGGTAATTAAGCTGTGTGCTCACACAGACGATGATGCTCAGCAGCAGAACCCAGGCCAGGGGATGCCGCAGCCAGGCTTTCCAGCAAAAAGCTCCTTGCCTATCCCTCATTTTCAAATGCAAATGTCACCTCCACTTTAGTGGCTTTAGAGCTTTCTGCCTCCCTTAAGCCTCCGTGACTCTCAGAGCTCTTACGGTGCTTCTCACTTCCTACCTGATACCAGAAAGATATTTAAGAACCAAACTTGTATACTTCTGTAACTTTAAGAGTCTTTTCCAACTCTTTCCTTTTCATCTTCACTTGGCACCAAAAGTGGTATCATTCACATGGTAGACATTATGTCAATGTTACATGAATGCAAAGATAATCATTTCTGGGAAGAGAGAGCAGGAAAAAGCTGCAGGAGGGGAGTCCATTCAGCTGGACTTGAGAAATGGGTAACATTTGGATGGGCAGTGATGGAGAGGGGACAATTCAGCACTTGTTGGGGTGCACAGTGCAGGAGTCTCCATTATTCAGGGCAAAGCACTAAGCAAGGATGTGGTGAGGGAAAAGGTGTATGATGAGGGAAAAGGGGTCCTGTGGAGAAAACTGGGAGGAAAACACTTTTGGTCAGTTGGGAAAAATGAGAGTCAAACGTGAGGGTCTGGAATAAAGTTTGTAATCTATAGTCAAGTTCAAATCTTGCAGGCATGTGCAGGATAGACTGTGTGGAAGGAGAAAAGATTGGAGGCCTATCTTGGTATACTATGTTTTTACGAAGTAATGTGGGCTGAACCACATTGGTGTGATAAAAATTAAAATGATAAGAAATGGGCTAGTGCTCGTGTGACATTTAATAGGAGTTGGTAGGTGATTGCTTGGGGGAAGAGAAAAGACTGGATAAGTTGAAGTGAGGATGATCGTGCCATTAGGAGAAATAGAAAATTTTCTGGAAGACATTTGTTCTGTGGAAGGTGATGATTTCTGTCTCCAATAGGTTGATTTTGAAGTCATCGTGGTAGAAATCAAAAAGGTGATGGGATCTTGGGAGAGAAATCAGTGCTCAGGTGGAAGTTTTGAAAATCTTTTGTATTGACATTATGGTTGAATGGCAGACAGTCTCAATTCAGACACCTGACTCTCATGGTGGGTGTGCCTGGGAGTGGATTGCCAGTCGGTAGAATAAAGTGGGAGAAGCTTAAACCATTTGTGATTATTCTTGGATCTTGTTCAAGCCTTTCTGTATTTCTTTAGCACCTATATGCTGAGGGTGCTAAACCTGGACTTACACATCTTTATAAAGTCCACATGAAAAAAGAAAAAACAGGAAAAGAGTTTCTTTCAACTTGGATGGAACTAACAGGACTACCGAGAGTCAGAAATTATCCTCAATTCCCTTAAGCCTTAGCTTCCAGAACGTACGTCTTCCACATTTGAGGAAGGTGTATTACTTTTGGGGTATTAGTATTAAACATTTATAATATAACTCTCAATTTAAAAACAAATGCCCTTTCTCACTTTGGTTTTCTCCAGGAAAACACTCCTTAGGCATATTCATGGGTGAAGTTCTCTTGATAAGCTGTAGCTTCACCAGAAATTTGCCTGAGCAGTCCCCAACTCTAATATTTAATAGTTAGTCCCTGCTGACTCTTATAAATCATGCCTTTAATGCTTAAAACTGTTTTTGGTGGTTTTATTTTAACCTTGTATTCATAAATGAAATAGTACTCAAAATAAAGTCTAATAATAAAGAATGTGAATTGGGAACTAATGCTTGACTTTTGAGCAAGTATTCTTTTTATTAACAATTGAGAGAATGCTTAGTGATTTTAGTTTACCAACATTGAGGACAGTCATTAAAAGAAAAAAATGAAATATTGAGTTCATATTGTCCCAATTATGTTACTATGTCATTTTTTCTGTTTTTGTTTCTTTGGTGCATTCAAAAATTTTATTTTTCTCTAAGAAATGCCCTAATCAAATCTTTTTCTAAGACAAAAATACTTTTTAGATACTACCAAACACAAGTAGAATTCACATTTATTTTATTTTGTTGTAGAAAGGTTTTTATTTGCTTATTTATTTTCTTCAAAGAATTTGAGGCTACTAGGTCAAATTTAAAGACTTCTTTTCTTTTCTCTCTCTCTCCCTCCTTTCTTTTTCTTTATTTTTTCTGAAGACTTGGGAGTGTCTGGACTATCTATGTGAGAAGTAGGACCAGATGCTTTTGGAGTTGCTCATATGCTCTGGGGGGAAGAGGAAAAGTTCTTCATTTGAATACTTTGGTCCTTGCTCCTTTAATCAATTCAGCGTGTAATTGTGGGCTCACTTGAGAACAGTAGATTATTTATTTTGACAAAACAGTGGTCTGTAGGAAGCATACAATACTTCCTCTGCCTTTTTAACACTTCAGGTCAAAAGATCTATGGTTTGGTAAGGTCCTTGACCTGGGAGTTAGTGACCTGGGGTCAGTTCTGACCTAGACACATCTGAAGACCCCCAAGGAGAAGATTCTCTTTCTCTGTCTCTGTTCCCTCTTCTGTAAGTTGAAGTGGGGGGATTCAATGATCTATGATCCTTTTTATTTTTACTTCTAAAGATTCTTTGAAGGTATGGTTTCCAGGATAGCTGGAACTTTTCAAAATGATTCTCTTCCTTCCTCCCTTCCTCTTTCCCTCCCTTCCTTCCTTCCCCTTCCTTCCTTCTTTTCTCTTTTTTCTTTTCCTTTCCTTTTCTATTCTTTTCTTTTTGATTAAAGCAACAGCTCAGAGCTCATTCTGAGGAAAGAGGAAAGACCCTGGCTAGATATTCCCCTGAAAGCAAGTTTCAGAGTGTACTCAGAAATCTGTATAGACAAAGCAGCTTGACCCATGTCATTGTAAACCTTGCTAAAACGTATTAGGAGAGGGAAATGATCAGCCAGGAAGATCCTTCTAGATTTATTTCTTAGTGCTTACATTAAAATGTGCATTTTAAACTTGATATTAACATTCAGAATCTAGATTCATACCTGGCAAAGAATATTGCCACAATTAGCTAGTTATTTTCATATTAGAGAGATGGAAAATTTCTTCTCTTAGGGTTTGCTATTTTTACAGATGCAGCTACTGGAAATTTGAAATGGGTCAAACTGCTTTTAACCTGGCTACCATTGCTCAATTTTATCAATTCTTCATTTTGTATTAGCAGAAAATCTGTTTCAGGACTTCAATATATAAAAGAACACAAAGCAGCCGGAAGCAGATAAATATTGAACTAGTCAAACACACATGCTGCTGAGAATTAGAATAACTTGTATTTTTGCTCTGGGACTAGGCCAGGAGAATATTGAGGCTATTCATACCTAACTCACCTTTCTCAATCTATTTCACCTGCTTCCATTTTTTTTTTTTTTTTTTTTAGTAAACATCTGCTTTCTGTTAGAGTGTTTTATCCCCTTAACCTTCATAAATGACAATTAAGTCCATCTAGTCTGTCAATAGCATGTCATTTATTTGTTGCTACAGCTGAGCCTGACCTTCATTGATTTTATTGGAGTAATTTGCTGGAAATGATTTTTTAATGTTAGATTTATTGCCCAGGCACTTCATTGTCAGATAATTGAAGTAAATTGTATTTTTTTTTCAAATCAAATGCAAGAAGTGCAGGAAAGAAATATACGTTATTTTGAATAATTGTTTCCTATTGGGAAATATTATTATTGAGGTAGAGAGACATTAAATGTGATGTCATACACTTTTCAAGTTTGCAAACATAGATTGTTTTTGAGTCATGCACATTTCTCTCCCTTTTTGGCTTTTCCTTAAGGATAGCTGAGGTAGAAATAGGAATTGGTAATGAATTACAATCAAAAATGATGTTGCAAATTAGATTTGATATATACATAAATCTATCAAGTAGCTACAACACCACCTCTTACATAAAGTGCCTTGCTATTTTGATTTAACTGCAGGTTAAATTAAAAATATGCTGATGTTGCATAGTTAATCTTAGCTTTTACAAGGTATCATCTTATTCCCTCAGTTTCAGTGTTAACAAGGCTTTTTTATGTTGTGCGTTTGGTTCTCCAAAAATTTTGATTGTCTGCCCGGATGATAATTGTATTTCAGTCCCTAAATGAGACTGTATTGGTATGTGTTTATTCTGGTGGTGTTGTACTATGTTTATACAGTAGAGGAGATATTGAGCGATGTATTTTACATTTGGAAAAGTGTTGTGAATATACGACTTTTTCCTTGCTGTGCTGTTGTGTCCCGGTGTTAGCAGGGACATGTCAGGAAAGGTTTGACAGCAAAGCTGCTGCTCTTGTTATTCAGAAAATGGACTTAGTTTGACATAAAGGAGATCAACCTTTGAACTCCACTTTAGATACTAGCAAATGAAACATGCTACTATTCACACTCTAAATGATCATGCATTTTTGAGTAGGAAGTTTTCCAACATATTGAAACTAGTTAAGGAAAAATGACAGAATTTGAGTCTTATTGTTTGAATGAACTTGTTGGTTTTTCGTTTTTTCTCCCGTGTGAGCAGCATCAAAGAAAGTCATCATGTAATCAAAGGCAGAAAGAACACTGGATCAAAATTCTCTAGAAATCTGTTCTAATGGCTGCAATTTCTCCATGCATTCATAATTGTTTTGAAGCCCCAAAAAAGTAAAAACTGTAATTTTTAAGGGTTTAAAAAAACATTTTATATAGTTAAAAGATTTTTGGAAATAATAACCCTGTTGTCAGTTTCTAAGCTAAAACTATAACGGTATGAATGGACATTGGTGATGCAGTGGTTCTCACTCATGTTGCCGATGACTTCCTCTCCAGCTGTATTCTTTAACGTGAACTTCATATCAGTTTTAATGAAGAACAGATAGATTATCACATCCCCAGGTTTTTAAAAATTCAAACTTGCTGCATCTGGAAAGGCAGTTATACATAGGCTTAGGAATGATTTTTCCAAATAATATTCCTGGAATAAAGTTCAGTAAAAGTAGAGTCTGCTTACAAATTAGGAGTCTGATGTAGTAATTTCAGAGTAAAGACGATAAGCAGCCAACAGTGTCCTTCTCAATAGAGTGGACCCTGAGATTCAATTTGAACAGAAATTGTGGGGAGAAAGGGCTGCAAAGACTTGAGGGAAAAACTTCTTGCTTTTAAATTGTCACGTCTCTTTTCTGTCTCTGTTCCTGTCACTATTATTGATATAAAGAATCCATCAACATATTTTTATGGGTGATTAAGAAAGGCTGACCTTTCTTTTGCAGGTACAAATAGGTAGTTCTTCAGAGGCTGTTACTGAATGACAAGATAATTCTATCCATTTAATATTGAAGTGATGTTGATAGTATCATTCTTCTGGAGTTGGAAACAGGGCAGTGTAGAGGCCTTTTCTGCTTCAGCCTGTTCTGCCCTGGGTGATGGATTTTTCCTCTGACTAATCGCTGTCACATTAACCCGCACTATTTCATCCTTCAGAGCTGTCAAGATAATGACGATAATCCAAGTGGCTCATTGTAGGTAAAGGAAATTATATGAGCAAAGTAATATCATAAAACAGTGTTTAAATATTTTAATTTCATTTGTCAGGGCTGCCCCAACACTTCATTACACATATAACCATCTCTCATCAGTGGAATTAGTGCATTATTCATTACTGTTAATTATTTTCACATAATGGCTGCCCTGATATATTTAACCTCCACATTATATCTCAGATAATGGGTCTGTAAAATTGAATTGTGTGAAGAGTGGAGTTCTAAAGCTCATTTGCAGAACATCAAAGAACAAAGAAGAGGAAAAGAATTTTAAATGGGACATTTTGCCCAGCTGGGGCCAAACATTTGTTTCTGTCTGATTTGCATACAGAAAATAGGTGGTGTAGAAGTAGCTTCACACTATATAGGCTGTCTGCTCCTATTACGCAACCAATTAGGATTTGTTAATATCACACATGTCAGAAGCAACTTGAGAATTACAATATGGAAAATGAAATAGTTCAGAGGATACATAATATATACAAAATGTAATTTCCTTTTTGAGACAATTGTAATGGGCAAAAAAGGAGAGAGAGAGAGAAGGAAAGGATACCATCAAATTTTAGATTAATTATTTATTTTTATGAATGACTTTAATAATAGACACTAAGTTTTGAAAAGTAGTAAAACCTAAGAATAACCATAAAAGTTCACTTAGCTTTTAGTCACTCATTCTTATCATAGCTAGTACAAAATTTGCCGCTCATATTTATGATGATACTTTCTCAGTAACTTACAGCCTTTCAACATTCATGCAAACAAAGTATCACTTTAGAATTACCGGCATCCTGTGCATACAGGCCAGGTTTGTGCAATTTAATTCTTCATGAATTTGGATTACTATTCTTTTATAGAGCATTTGACAAGCCTAATGGTCCGATTAGCAATGTCTAAATATATCTGTATCCAGGTGTGTTTTCCTTACAGTTTTAAGTGTAATTAAGTGAACCAAAACCAACTGAAATTGGTAGAATCTGAGTCAGAATCTCCTGAGGGTGAGACTTAGACGTGCATATATTTTGAAAGCGCTGCAAGAAATTCTGAGGGACTTCCTACGTGCAGACTCTTGGTTTTAGAGGTTAGGGGAGTGTGAAGCTCATTGCAGGCTCGGAGCCTCCCTTTATTGTTTTTGAATGACTCCCTAATTTTTGTATTTTTAATAATCTTTCCCTTTAAATTTTTTAAAAAATTATTTAATGTTTGTGGGTACATAGTACGTGTATATATTTATGAGGTACATGAGATAGTTTGATACAGGCATGCAATGTGTAATAATCACATCAGTGAGAATGGGATATCCGTCCCCTCAAGCATGTACCCTCTGGGTTACAAACAACTTTTGTGTTTTTAAAACATGCTTTAAAATTAGTGGCCGGGCGCGGTGGCTCAAGCCTGTAATCCCAGCACTTTGGGAGGCCGAGACGGGCGGATCACGAGGTCAGGAGATCCAGACCATCCTGGCTAACACGGTGAAACCCCGTCTCTACTAAAAAATACAAAAAACTAGCCGGGCGAGGTGGCGGGCGCCGGTAGTCCCAGCTACTCGGGAGGCTGAGGCAGGAGAATGGCGTGAACCCGGGAGGCGGAGCTTGCAGTGAGCTGATCGGGCCACTGCACTCCAGCCTGGGCAAGAGAGCGAGACTCCGTCTCAAAAAAAAAAAAAATTAGTTTTTAAAATAATAAATTTTATTATGCATATTTGAGTTTTATAACACGATACTATTGGATACATATAGGTAGTAAAAAGTTCACTATAGTGAAACAAAATAACATACTTCTCATCTCATATAGCTTTCTTTTTGACAAGAGCAGCTAAAATCTACTTATTTAACAAAAATTATTAATCCAATACAATTTTATTTTATTAATAACTATAGTCTTCATGTTGTGTGTTAGACGGTTAGACTTGTTCATCCTACATATCTGCTACTTCATATACTTTGACTTACATCATCATCTCTGCTCCCCAGCCTCCTAGCCCTGATTACCACTGTTTTATTTTCTACCTTTATACATTTCACCTTTTTGTTTGTTTGTTTGTTTCCACTGATAAGTGAGATCATGCAATACTTTTCTTTCTTGCTTGGCTTATTTCACTTAGCATGATGTCTTACAGGTTCATCCGTGTTGTGGCAAATGGCAGGATCTTATTCTTTTAAAAGCTGACAGACTCTTAGTTTGTTTTCACATTTTGGCTATTGTGAATAATGCTGAAGTAAACATGGCAGTGCAGCTGTCTTTACAAGGGAGTGATTTCATCTCCTTTGGATGTATACCTAGAAGAGGGATTGCTGGATTATATAATAATTCTATTTAAAATTTCTTTAGGAACCTCTATACTGTTTACTATAATGGCAGCACCAATCTACATTCCCAACAACAGTGTGCTAGGGTCCCCTTTTCTCCACACCCTTGCAGACATTTATCTCTTGTCTTTTTGATAATAGCTATCCTAGTGGGTGTGAGGTGATATCTCATTGTGATTTTAACTTTTGGTTCTCTTAGTGATTAGTGATGTTGAACACCTTTTCATATACCTATTGGCTACTTTTATGTGTTCTTTATAGAAATGGCCATTCAGGTCCTTTGGCTATTTTTTTATTTTATTTTTCTATTTTTCTTTTAATTTTTTTTTTTTTTCCATTGGTTATTGGGAAACAGGTGGTGTTTGGTTACATGAGTAAGTTCTTTAGTGGTGATTTGTGAGATTTGGATGCACCCATCACCTGAGCATTCAATTTGTAGTCTTTTATCCCTTACTCCCTTCCCACCCTTTCCCCCTGAGTTGCCAAAGTCCATTGTGTCATTCTCGTGCCTTTGCATCCTCATAGCTTAGCTCCCACTTATGAGTGAGAACATATGATGTTTGGTTTTCCATTCCTGAGTGACTTCACTTAGAATATTAGTCTCCAATCTCACCCAGGTTGCTGTGAATGCCATGGATACATTCCTTTTTGTGGCTGAGTAGTATTGCATTATACACAAACACACACACACACACACACCCCCCACAGTTTCTTTATCCACTCATTGATTTATGAGCATTTGGTTCCACATTTTTGCAACTGTGGATTGTGATGCTATAAACATGCATGTGCAAGTATCTTTTATGCATAATGACTTATTTTACTCTGGGTAGATACCCAGTAGTGGCATTGCTGGATCAAATGGCAGTTCCACTTTTAGTTCTTTAAGGAATCCCACACTGTTTTCCATAGTGGATGTACTGGTTTACATTCCCACTAGCAGTGTAAAAGTGTTCCCTGTTCACGACATTCATGCCAACATCTAATATTTATTTATTTTTTTTATTATGGCCATTCTAGTAGGAGTAAGGTAGTACTGCATTGTGGTTGTGATTTGTGTTTCCCTAATCATTAGTGATGTTGAACATTTTTTCATATGTTTATTAGCCATTTGTATAATTTTTTTTGAGACTTGTCTATTCATGTTCTTAGCCCACTTTTAATGGGATTGTTTTCCTCTTGCTAATTTGTTTGAGTTAGTTATAGATTCTGGGTGTTAGTCATTTATCAGATGTAAAGATTGTGAAGATTTCCTCCCATTCTGTGGGTTGTCTGTTTACTTTGCTGACTGTTCCGTTTGCTGTGCAAAAGCTCTTTAGTTTAATTAAGTCCCAGCTCTTTGTCTTCATTTTTATTTTATTTGCTTTTGGGTTCTTGGTCATGAAATCCTTGCCTAAGCCAGTGCCCAGAAAGGTTTTTTGAATGTTATCTTTTAGAATTTTTTTTTTTTTTTTTTTTTTGAGATGGAGTCTTGCTCTGTTGCCCAGGCTGGAGTGCAGTGATATGATCTTGGCTCACTGCAACCTCCACCTCCCATGCTCAAGCGATTCTCATGCCTCAGCCTCCCAAGTAGCTGAGATTACAGGTGCAAGCCACCATGCTGGGCTAATTTTTGTATTTTTAGTACAGACGGGTTTCACCATGTTGGTCAGGCTGATCTGGAACTCCTGACCTCAAGTGATCCACCTGCCTCAGCCTCCCAAAGTGCTGGGATTACAGGTGTGAGCCACTGTGCCTGGCTATCTTCTATAAATTTTATAGTTCTAGGTCTTAGATTTAAGTCTTTGATCAATCTTGAGTTGATTTTTGTATAAGGTGAGAGATGAGGATCCAATTTCATTCTCCTACATGTGGCTTTCCAATTATCCCAGCACCATTTGTTTAATAGGGTGTCCTTTCCCCACTTTATGTTTTTGTTTGCTTTGTCAAAGATCAGTTGACTGTAAGTATTGTTCCATTGGTCTATGTGCCTATTTTTATAGCAGTTCTATGCTGTTTTGGTGACTATCGCCTTATAGTGTAGTTTGAAATCAGGTAATGTGATGCCTCCAGATTTGTTCTTTTTGCTTAGTCTTGCTTTGGCTATGTGGGCTCTTTTTTTGGTTCCATATGAATTTTAGGACTTTTTTTTCTAGTTCTGTGATGAATGATGGTGATATTTTGATAAGAATTGTGTTGAATTTATACATTGCTTTTGGTAGTTTGGTCATTTTCACAATATTAATTCTACCCATCCAAGAGCATGGGATGTGTTTCCATTTGTTTGTGTCATCTATGGTTTCTTTAAACAGTGTTTTGAGTTTTCCTTGCAGAGGTGTTTCACCTCCTTGGTTAGGTATATTCCTAAGTATTTTATTTCATTTTTTTGTAAATATTGTAAAACTATTGGGTTGAGTTCTTGATTTGATTCTCAGCTTGTTGCTGTTGGTGTATAGCAGAGCTACTGATTTGTATACATATCCGGAAATTTAGCTGAATTATTTTATCAATTCTAGGAGTTTTTTTGGAGGAGTCTTTAGGGCTTACTAGGTATACAATTATATCATCAGCAAACAGCAACAGTTTGACTTCCTTTTCACTGATTTGGATGCCCTTTATTTTGTTCTCTTGTCTTATTGCTCTGGCTAGGACTTCCAGTACTATGTCAAAGAGAAGTGGTGAGAGTGGGCATGCTTGTCTTGTTCTGGTTCTGAGTGGGAAGGCTTTCAACTTTTCCACATTCAGTATAATGTTGGCTGTGGGTTAGTCATAGATGGCTTTTATTACATTGAGATATGTCCCTCGTATGCTGATTTTGCTGAGAGTTTTCATCATAAAAGGATGCTGAATTTTGTTGAATGCTTTTTCTGTGTCTATTGAGATGATCATGTACTTTTTGTTTTTAATTCTGTTTATGTGGTGTTATCATATTTATTGACTTGCATATGTTAAACCATCCCTGCATCCCTGGTATGAAACCCACTTGATCATGGTGGATTACATTTTGGATATGTTATTGGATTTGGTTGGCTAGTATTTTGTTAAGAATTTTTTCATCTATATTCATTAGGGATATTGGTCTTTTATTTATTTATTTTGGTTATGTACTTTCCTGGAGGGTGATACTGGCTACTGTGGATACTTTAGGGAGGATTTTCTCTTTCTGTATCTTGTGGAATAGTGTGAGTAGGGTTGATACCAATTCTTCTTTGAATGTCTGGTAGAATTCATCTGTGAATCCTTCTGGTCCTGGACTTTTTTTATTGGTAATTTTTAAATTACCATTTCAATCTCAATGCTTGTTATTGGTCTATTCGTGGTATCTAATTCTTCCTGATTTAAGCTAGCAGGGTTGTATCTTTTCAGGAGTTTAGTAATCTCTAGGTTTTCTAGTTTATGCATGTAAAGGTGTTCATAGTAGCCTTGAAAAATCTTTTGTGTTTTTGTGGTATCCGTTGTAGTATCTCCCATTTTATTTCTAATTGAGCTTGTCTGGATTTTCTCTCTTTTCTTGGTTGATCTATCAATTAACCAATGGTCTATCAATTTTATGTATCTTTTCAAAGAACCAGCTTTTTGTTTCCTTTATCTTTTGTATTTTTTTTTTGTTTCAATTTCATTTAGTCCTGCTCTAATCTTGGTTATTACTTTCTTATGCTGGATTTGGGTTTGGTTTGTTCTTGTTTCTCTAGTTTCTTCAGGTGTGACCTTAGGTTGTCTGTTTGTGCTATTTCAGTCTTTTTGATTAGGCATTTGGGGCTATGAACTTTCCTTTTAGCATCACCTTTGCTGTATCTCAGAAGTTTTGATAGGTTGTGTCACTCTTGTCATTCAGTTTAAAGAATTTTTAAATTTTTATCTTGATTTCATTATTGACCCAATGATCATTCAGGAGCAGGTTATTTAATTTCCATGTATTTGCTGGTTTTGAAGTTTCTTTTGGAGTTGATTTCCAGTTTTATTCTGCTGTGTTCTAAGAGAGTACTTGATATAATTTCAATTTTCTTAAATATATTGAGGCTTATTTGTGGCCTATCATATGGCCTATTCTTGGAGAAAGTTCCATGCACTGATGAATAGAATGTATATTCTGTGGTTGTTGGGTAGAATGTTCTGTAAATATCTGTTAAGTCTGTTAGTTCTAGGGTGTAGTTTAAATCCATTGTTTCTTTGTCGACTTCCTGTCTTGATGACCTGTCTAGTACTGTCAGTGGAGTATTGAAGTCCCCCACTATTATTTTGGTGCTGTCTATCTCATTGATTAGGTCTATTAGTAATTGTTTTATAAATTTGCGACCTCCAGTGTTACGTGCATATATATTTAGGATTGTGATATTTTTCTGTTGGACAAGGACTTTTATCATTATATAATGTCCCTCTTTGCCTCTTTCAACTGCTGTTGCTATAAAGTTTGTTTTGTCTGATATAAGAATAGCTATTCCTGCTTGCTTTTGGTGTTCATTTGCATGGAATGTCTTTTCCCATCTTGCCTTAAGTTTATGTGAGTCCTTATGTGTTAGGTGAGTCTTTTGAAGGTGGCAGATAGTTCATTGGTGAATTCCTATCCATTCTGTGATTCTGTATCTTTTAAGTGGAAGATTTATACCATTTACATTCAACATTAGTATTAAGATGTGAGGTACTAGTCCATTCATCATGCTATTTGTTGCCTGCATATCTTTTTTATTTAATTTGTATTTTTGTTTTATAGGTCCTGCATGATTTATTCTTTAAAGAGGTTCTGTTTTGATGTGTTTCTAGGATTTAGAACTTCTTTTAGCAGTTCTTGCAGTGCTGGCTTAGTAGTAGTGAACTCTCTCAGTATATGTTTGTCCGTAAAAGACTGTATCTTTCCTTCATTTATGAAGCTTAGTTTCACTGAATACAAAATTCTTGCCTGATAATGGTTTTATTTGAGGAGGCTGAAGATAGGGCCCCAATTCCTTCTAGCTTATAAAGTTTCTGCTGATAAATCTGCTGTCAATCTGATAGGTCTTATTTTATAGGTTACCTGGTGCTTTTGCCTCATAGCTCTTAAGATTCTTTCCTTTGTCTTAACTTCAGATAACATGATGACAATGTGCCTAAGTGACAATCTTTTTGCAATGAATTTCCCAGTTGTTCTTTGAGCTTCTTGTATTTGGATGTCTAGTTTTCTAGCCAGGCCAGGGAAGTTTTCCTCAATTATTCCCCAAATATATCTTCCAAACTTTTAGACTTCTCTTCTTCCTCAGAAACACTGATTACTCTTAGGTTTGGTAGTTTAACATAATCCCCGACTTCTTGGAGGCTTTGTTTATATTTTCTTATTCTTTTTTCTTTGTCTTTGTAGGTTTGGGTTAATTCAAAAATCTTGTCTTCAAGCTCTGAAATTCTTTCTTCTGCTTGTTTTATTCTATTGGTGAGACTTTCCAGAGCATTTTGCATTTCTATAAGTGCATCCATTGTTTCCTGAAGTTTTGATTGTTTTTCACTTATGTTATCTATTTCACTGAAGATTTCACTCCTCATTTCTTGTATCATTTTTTATTTCCTTAAATTTCCTTTCTTTGGTGCCTCCTTGATTAGCTTAATAACTGACCTTCTGAATTCTTTTTTGGGTAAATCAGGGATTTCTTCCTGGCTTGGATCAATTTCTGGTGAGTTAGTGTGATTTTTTTTTTTTTTTTTTTTGGAGTGTTAAAGAACCTTGTTTTTTCACATTACCAGAGTTGGTTTTCTGGTTCGTTTTCATTTGGGTAGGCTCTGTCAGAGGGAAGGTTTAGGGTTCAAGGCTGTTGTTCAGATCCTTTTGTCCCATGGGGTGTTCCCTTGATATAGTTCTCTTCTCTTTTTCCTAGGGATGTGGCTTCCTGAGAGCTGAGCTATAGTGATTGTTATCTGTTTTCAGAATCTAGCCACCTATCAGGTCTCCCAGGCTCCAGGCTGTACTGAGGGTTGTCTGCACACAGTCCTGTGATGCAAACTGTCTGTGGATCTCTTAGCTGTGGATACCAGCACCTGC
This sequence comes from Piliocolobus tephrosceles, assembly GCF_002776525.5. Lineage (NCBI taxonomy): Eukaryota > Metazoa > Chordata > Mammalia > Primates > Cercopithecidae > Piliocolobus > Piliocolobus tephrosceles. Next base: position 36,767,887 of record NC_045455.1, read on the forward strand.
TCCAATGGAGGTGGCAGGAGGGTGAAATGGACTCTGTGAGGGTCCTTAGTTTTGGTTGTTTAATGCACTACTTTTGTGCCGGTTGGCCTCCTGCGGGGAGATGGCACTTTCAACAGAGCATCAGCTGCGGTAGTATGGGTAGAATCAGGTGGTGGGCTGTGCCCTAGAACTCCCAAGTGTATGTCCTTTGTCTTTAGCTACCAGGGATGGTAGGGAAGGACCATCAGATGGGGGCAGGGCTAGGCATGTCTGAGCTCAGTCTTGCCTTGGGTGGGTCTTCCTGTGGCTGCTCTGGTGGATGCAGGTGTGGTTCCAAGGTCAATGGAGTTATGTTCCTAGGAGGATTATGGCTGCCTCTGCTGTGTCATGCAGGTGTCAGGGAAGTGGGGGAAAGTTGGCAGTTACAGGCTTCACCCAGCTTCCACAAAACCCAGAAGGCAGTTATCACTCTCACTATGCCCCCCACAACAGGACTGAGTCTGTTTCCAGGCAGTGGGTGAACAGGAATGAGAACTTGCCCCAGGCAACCAGCCTCCCAGCTGCAAAAGCAAGTAGGGCTTTTGTGCTTCCCCACCTGTGGAGTCTGCACACAAGATTTACAGCTTCCCCCCGAGTTCTGACCAGGAGACTTCTCCTTCAGTTGGAATTGTTACAAAGCTCAGCTGGAAATTTTCTTCTCTCTGTGCCCTTTTCCCAGTTCCACTGACAGCCCCCTCCAGGTAGCCCTATGAGACAAGTCAGAAATGGTTTCCCTGGGAACTCAGAGATCCCACAGGACTTTTCCCGCTGCTTCCTCTACTCCTGTATTTCACTCAGCTCTCTAAATTGACTCAGCTCCAGGTAAGGTCAGAATCTTCTCCCGTGATCTAGACCTTTAAGTTCCCAAGTGAGGGTGTGTGTTTGGGGGCAGACAATCCCCTTTTCCCACTTCCACAGTTTGGGCATTCACAGTATTTGGCGTGTCTCCCAGGTCCTGCAGGAGCAATCTTGTCTGTGGGTTCTCGGCTTTCCTGAATTATTCCTGCAGCAGTTCTGGAGCAAAAGTTCATGATGCGAGATTCCACATGCTGCTCTCTCCATCTGAGTGGGAGCTGAAATCTAGTCCTGCCTCTTGTCCACCATGATCCTCCTTTGTCTATTTTTTAATCGGGTTATTTGTTTTTCTGCTATTGAGTTTTAAGTGTTCTTCATAACTTTTGGATATTAACACCTCATTAGATATGTGGTTTGCAAATATTTTTTCCAGTTCATAGGTTGCCTGATCGTTTTGCTGATTGTTTCCTTTGTTAGGCAGAAGTGTTTTAGTTTGATGTAGTCCCATTCATTTATTTTTTTCTTTTGTTGCCTGAGCTTTTGTTGTGATAGCCAAAAAATTATTGTCAAGGCCAGTGTTAAGGAGTTTTCTCTCTGTTCCCTACTAGGGATTTTGTGGTTTCAGGTCTTACATTTAAGTCTTTTACCCATTTTGAGTTGATTTTTGTTTATAAGGTATGATAAGGGAGCAATATTATTCTTTTGTATGCAGAAAAAGAATTTTTTTCCCAACACCATAATTATGAAAGTGTCTAACTTTGAAAGTGTCCTACTGGTGCTCTTGTCAAAAATTAGTTGACTGTATATGTTTGGACTTATTTTGGGGCTCTCTATTCTGTTCCATTCATCCACGTTTCTATTTTTATGCCAGCATCAAACTGTTCTGATTATTATAGCTTTGTAGTATAATTTTAAATCAAGAAGTGTGATGCCTTCAATTTTATCTTTCTCAGTATTGACTTCAGCTATTCCAGATTTTTTGTGATTCCATATAAAGTTTAGGATTGTTTCTATTTCTGTGAAAAATGCATGAGAGTTTTTAATGGTAAAGGATCATGGTTTACAATTTTTTAATTTAATTTTTAAATTGACAAATAACAATTGTGTATATTTGTGGGGTACAATGTGATGTTTTGGTCTACATATACATTATAGAAACATTCAATCAAACAAATTAACATATCCATAATCTCACCAACTTATCATTTTTGTGGTGAGAATATTAAAAATCTAGTCTTTTAATTATTTTGAAATATGTAATACATTATTATTAACTGTGGTCACCATGCAGTGCAATAGATCCCCAAAATTTATTCCTCTAGTGTAACTGAAGCTTTGTCCCCTTTGATCAAGATGATCCCTTTGCCTTTCCTTTTGCCTCCTTCCACAAACCTCTGGTAACCACCTTCTATTCTCTGTTTCTATGAGGGCAACTGTTTTAGATTCCACATATAAGTGGCTAATACAATATTTGTCTTTCTGTACCTGGCTTATTTTACTTAGCATAATGTTTGCTGTATTCATCCATGTTGTTGTGAGTGACAGAATTTCCTTTTTTTTTTTTTTTTAAGACCGTGTAGTATCCCAAACACTGTATGTACGTATGTAAAATATTTTTTATCCATTCATTTGTTTCTGAACACTTAGAATGCTTCCATAGCTCTGCTACTGTGAATAATGCTGAAATGAACACAGGAGTGCAGCTATCCCTTTTACATACTAATTTTAATTTCTTTGGATATATACCAAGAAGTGGAATTGCTGTATCACCCGGTAGTTCTATTTGTTTTCTGAGGAACTTTCATACTGTTTTCCATAATGGTTATACTAATTTACATTTCCACCAACAGTGTACAAGGGTTCCCTTTTTTCTACATTCTTGTCAACATTTGTTATTATTCATTTTTTGTAACAGCCATTCTAACAGGTGTGAGGTGACATCTCATTGTGGTTTTAATTTACATTTCCCTGGTGATTAGAGATGTTGAGCATTTTTTCATGTATCTGTTGTCCATTTGTATTTCTTCTTTTGAGAAACGTCTGTTCAGATTCTTTGCCCATTTTTAAATTAGGTTGTTTACTTCCTGTTGAGTTGTTTGAGTTCTTTATTTATTTTGGATATGCCAGATATATGGTTTGCAAATATTTTCTCTCCTTTTGTGAGATATCTCTTCACTTTATTGTTTTCTTTGTGATGCAGAAGCTTTTCAGTTTGGTATAATTAGATATGGCTGTTTTGCTTTTGTTGCCTGTGCTTTTGGAATCCTATTTGAGAAGTCATCACCGAGACAAATGTTGGGGAGATTTTCCCCTAAGTTTTCTTTTAGCAGCTGTAGTCTTAAGTCTTACCCTTAAATCTTTTATCCACTTTGAGTTGAGTTTTCATATGGTATTAGTTAAGGGTCTGGTTTTATTCTTTTGCATGTAGATGTCCAGTTTTCCCAACATTATTTATTGAAGAGACTGTCTTTCCCCATTTTGTACTCTTGGCATAGTTTTTCAAAAAATCAATTGACTGTAAATAGTTGTGTTTAGTTTCCTGCTTTCTCTACTGTTTTGTTGGTTGAGATATGTGTGTTCTTATGCCAGTATTATGCTGTTTTGATTACGATAGATTTATAATCTATTTTAAATCCAGGTAGTGTGATGCTTCCCAGCTTTGTTCTTTTTGCTCAGGATTATTTTTGGTATTAAGGATCTCTTCTGGTTCCATATTACTTTTAGGATTTTCTTTTTCTATTTCTGTGAAAAATGCCATTGGAATTTTGGTTCAAATTGTATTGAAGTTTTAGATTGTGTTAGGTAATATGAACATTTTAACAATATTAATTCTTTCAGTCCATAAACATGGAGTATCTTTTTTTTATCTTTTTCAATTTTTTTCATTAATGTTTTATAGCTTTCAGTGTACAGATCTTTCAACTCCTTGGTTAACTTTACTCCTAGTACTTTATTTTATCTTTTTTTTTTTTTTTTTGATGCTATTGTAAATGGGATTGTTTTTCATTAATGTTTTATAGCTTTCAGTGTACAGATCTCTCAGCTCCTTAGTTAACTTTACTACTAGTGTTTTATTTTATTTTACACTATTTATTGATGCTATTGTAAATGGGATTGTTTTCTTAATTTATTTTTTTGGATTGTTCATTTTTGGTGTATAGAAATGCTACTGATTTTTGTATGTTGTTTTTATAACCTACAACTTTATTGAATTTATCTATCAATCTTAACTTTTTTTGGGGATGGAGTTTTTAGAATTTTCTGTATATAAGATGATATCATCAGCATCAAAGACAATTTTGCTTTCTTCATTTCCTACATGGATGTCTTTCATATTTTTTTCTTGCCTAATTCCTCTGGCTGGTACTGTCAGTAATATGTTGAATAAATGTGGTAAGAGTGGGCATCCCTACCTTGTAGTGGGTCTTAGCGGAAAAGCTTTCAGTTGTTTCCCGTTTATTTGGATTTAAGCTGTATTTCAAAAATGAACTTCATTATGTTGGGAAATTTTCCTTCTATACGTAAACTGTTAAAAGTTTTTTTTTTTAAATCAAGAAAGGAGATTGAACTCTGTCCAATGCTTTTTCTGTGTCAGTTGAGATGATCCTGTGAATTTTATGTTATTCTCTTAATGTGACATATCACATTGATTGATCTACATATGTTAAATCAGACTTGCACACCTGGGATAAATCCCAGTTGGTCATGATATATATTATTTTTGATGTATTATTAAATTTGGTTTCATAATATTTCATTGAGGATTTTTGCACCAATTTTCATCAGACATACTGGTCTGTAGTTCTCTCTTCTTGCAGTGTCTTAATCTGGCTTAGGTGTTATCAAGGTGATCTTGGCCTTGTAAAACATGTTTGTATATGTTCCCTTTAGCTCTATTTTTTAAGTAAAAGTTTATAAAGTATTGGTAATACTTCTTTTTAAATGTTTGGTAGAATTTAGCTATGAAGCCATCTAATATTGGGCTTTTCTTCTTTGGTAGGTTGTTAATTACTACTTCAGTGTCTTTATTTTTTAATTGGTCTGTTCAAGCTTTCTATTTCTTCCTGATTCAATCTTTGTAGGTTATATTTTTCTAGCAATTTATTCATTTCTTTTAGATTATTCATTTTTTGCTACATAATTGTTTATAACAGTCCTTTATGATCTTTTTAATTTCTGAGATATCTCTATTGTAATATCTCTACTTTTACTTCTGATTTTATTTGAGTCTTCATTATGTTTTATTTAGTCTAGCTGGAGGTTTGTCAATTTTGTTTATGTTTTAAAAAATAATCTTGCTTTTATTATGTTTTCTATTTTTTTGTTCTTTATTTGATTTATTTTTGTTCTGACTTTTATTATTCCTTCTGCTACTCTAAGTTTAGTTTGTTCTTTTTTTTATTTTAAAATGTCCTTGAGGCATAATTTTAGGATATTTACTTGGAAACATTCTCCTTTTTTAATGTAGGCATTTATTGCTATAAACTTCCTTTTTAGAAATGCTTTTGCTACATCCCATAGGTTTTGCTAAGTTGTGATTCCGTTGTTATGTGTCTCAAGATATTTTAAAATTTCCCTTTTGATTTATTCCTTGACCAATTGGTTGTTCAGTAGCATATTTACTTTCCACATATTTGTAAATTTTCTAAGATTCCTCCTGTGGTTATTGATTTCTAGTTTTATATCATTGTGATCAGAAACAATACCAGATGTGATTTGAATCTTTTTGAATTTTTTAAGACTAGTCTTATGATCTAACATATGGTATATCCTAGGGAATGTTCCATGTGAGGCAGAGAAGAATGTATATCCTACTGCTATCAGATGGCAAGTTCTATATATGTCCATTAGGTTCATTTAGTGTAAAATGCAGTGAATGTAAATATTTTGTTGTTAACTTTCTGTCTGATTGATCTATCCATTTTTGAAAGTGGGGAAGTTTCATGCTACAATGGTATTTGCTATCTATCTCTCCCCTTGTGTTCATTAATGTTTCCTTTTTATATTTAGGTGTTCTGATGTTGGATGCATATATATTTACAATTATTATGTCCTGTTGATAAGTTGACCCCTTTATCATTAAATAATGTCCTTCTTTGTCTCTTTTGCCAATTTTTGACTTAAAGTCTATTTTACCTGATATAACTACTCTTGCTCTTTTGTTGCTATTTGCTTGGAGTATCTTCTTCCATCCCTTCACTTATAGCCTATGTGTGTCCTTAAAGCTAAGCTAGATCTCTTGTAGGCAGCACATAGTTGGATATTATTATTTTTTTCTTTATTCATTCCGTTTTGGTTGCAGAGTTTAATCTTTATGTGCTTTGGTTGCAGAGTTTAATCCATTTCCATTTAAGGTTGTTATTTGTAGGTAAGAATTTACTCCCAACATTTTGTTGATTATTTTCTAGTTGTTTTGTAAATCTTTTTATTCCTTTCTTTCTTTGTGTACATTTTGTGTTTGGTATTTTGCTACAGTGCTAAGCTTTTATTTCTTTCTCTTTCTTGTTCATGTATCCATTGTGGCTTTTTTCTTTGTGATTACCATAAGGTTTACATGATGCTTAGTTTTGAACAAGAATAATAAGTGCTGCCTGATGGCAGTAGCTATGTATTCTTGGCTTCCTTTACTGCTATCATGCAGGGCAATGTAGAAGGTCACCCAGTAACTGCTTGTTAAATCTACTTTGCCTTTTTCAGGTATTCACTGTTATAATTATACTGAAATTAATTTCAAATCTATACATTTTCTTTCTTTTGTATTTAAAAATTTCTTTTGAGACAGGGTCTTGCCCTGTCACCCAGGCTGGAGGACAGTGGTGTGATCATAGTTCACTGCAGCCTCAACCTCCCAAGCTCAAGAAAATCTCCCACCTCAGCCTCCCAAGCAGCTGGGACCACAGGTGCACACTACCATGCCCAACTAATTTTTTAGTTTAGTTTTGGTAGAGATGGGGTCTTGTTATGTTGCCCATGCTGGTTTCAAACTCTTGGGCTCAAGTGATCCTCCTGCCTCAGCCTCCCAAAGTGCTAGGATTACAGTCATGAGCCTCTATGCCCAGCCTGGATTTTTTTTTTGGTTTTGTTTTGTAGATAAAGTTCCATGAGTGGGATTTACTATTTTTATGACCCTTGGTACATTTTGTTAAGTAGATTTCTAAGAGTTGCATCAGTACTCTAATAGCAATGTATAAATATAATAATTTTATTGCACTCTTGGCAGAACTGGCTATTGACATTAAAGCATAGTTTTTGTTAGTTTAACACTGTCTGTAGAAAATGGCATTTTACTGTTTTAACATGTATTCTTTTTTTTCTTTTTTTTTTTTTTTTTTTTTTTTTTTTTTTTTTTTTTTTTTTTTTTTGAGGCGGAGTCTCGCTCTGTCGCCCGGACTGGAGTGGCCGGATCTCAGCTCACTGCAAGCTCTGCCTCCCGGGTTTATGCCATTCTCCTGCCTCAGCCTCCGGAGTAGCTGGGACTACAGGCGCCCGCCACCTCGCCCGGCTAGTTTTTGTATTTTTAGTAGAGACGGGGTTTCACCGTGTTAGCCAGGATGGTCTCGATCTCCTGACCTCGTGATCCGCCCGTCTCGGCCTCCCAAAGTGCTGGGATTACAGGCTTGAGCCACCGCGCCCGGCCGTCTTTTTTTTCTCTTACTATCCTGGTTTAACACTTCTCTTTTTTATTTATAATTTGTTTTCTGTGAATCATCTCTTAGTTATCTAAGACTTTTGGGTATTTATCTAATGATTTCTTAGTATTTTTCTTTTTTCTTTTCTTTTTTTCTTTTTTTTTTGAGATGGAGTCTTGCTCTGTCGCCCAGGCTGGAGTGCAGTGGCATGATCTCGGCTCACTGCAAGGTCTGCCTCCTGGGTTCACACCATTCTCCTGCCTCAGCCTCCCGAGTAGCTGGGACCACAGGCACCCACCACCACACCCAGCTAATTTTTTTTTTTTTTAGTAGAGACGGGCTTTCACCATATTAGACAGGATGGTCTCGGTCTCCTGACCTCATGATCTGCCCACCTCAGCCTACCAAAGTGCTGGGATTTTAGGCGTGAGCCACTGCTCCCAGCCTCTTAGTGTTTTTCTTAACAAGTTGAATGATTTCTTTGTATAATAAATGTATTATAGGTTTTATTGCTCTTATTTACTACAAACATCTTTTACTGTATGTTGTTTGCATTCTCATTTAGCCTTTGTTTACTTGCATCAAAGTTTTCTCATTTTGTATGTAGCCAAATACATCGAGGTTTTTTTCTAGTAAGTTTTGTCCCCATCTGTCTTCAAGACTTAAGACATAATCGCAATTAGCTATTTTTAAAAATAAATTAGATTGAGTCCAGAGATGTTTGAAAATATAGTGGAGAAAGTCTAACAACATAGTTGAAAATGAAATTATGATAATTTACCTGTGTACGTTACACCGTTCTTTTATTTTAATGAATTAGGTAAACTCCCTTCCTGAATACCCACTGTGAGAATAGACCGAGTTGGTGGGATATAAACAGAAGAGAAGTTCATCTCTTCCACTAACTTCCCGCTTGTTCTCATTCATTTTGTACCATATGGTTAAGTTGTCCTATAGTATCAATCTATCACATCATCACATAAAATAATATCTGAAATTTTGTCCTGGTCATCGAAATATTTCTTTTATTTGTTGCCTCTATGTGGTGTTTTAATTGTGTATCCATTGCCTAATGCCAAGTGAACATTGTCCAATATTTATTTATTAAACATTTATTGAGCTTTTACCGTGAACCAACAGTGTTGAAAATAAGCAAAAGCAATCTCTACCTTCAAGGAACTCATAGTGCAGTCAGCTCATTCCTCCTAGAATATTCTCTGTATTCTGCTTCTGGAACCTTGCTCCATTTTCTCAGTATACTTAAATATTCCTATACCTGAAATATTCCTTCAGAGCAGTACCTATTTTTTTAAGGCTCCCATTCAAATCCTATTTTATCTAGTAAACTTTCTATGTTAACTACACCCATGTTGGCAAGAATGATGTTTTATCTATATTATAACATTTCATTTTTATGAGCTTCATAATAAAGTTACAGATATATGCCTCTGTCTCCTTTGTAAGACTTTGACATTTATGACAATAGCAGTTTGATCTTATTCAACTTTGTATACCCCCTCATGCATAGCAAGGCTTGTGTTCATGGTAGGAAATGAGTAAATATTTGTAGTTTTTTTTTTTTTCTGTTCATTGAAAAGTCAAAATCCAAGATTATAATCAACTCCTCCAATATTGAGTCACAATTACCATGATTTTTGCCATTCTTCAGTTTGTGTGTTTAATGACACTGTAGAGATGCTGTGCTTTCCACAGGACTCAAATTTAGTATCCAGTAGGTGTTCAATAAGTTTTCCTGACTGACAAGCTGAAAGGGTGGCATTAAGTCTGTGTACAGAATCTGTAATAACATTTGCTGTCCACTTAATTTTTCATGTATTTCTGTATTCTTGCAATTTTAAAAAAAGGGACACAAAATTTAGTCAACGAATGCTTGATAAACCAGTTATTTTTTTTTTGGTTGAAAATCTTGCTTTAGTACCATGCCAAGTGTTAATTTACATAACTTCCTGTTTTTGTCATTTGCTAAAAAGATTTCTTTCACAACTGCCAAGTGGCAAAGGGGTTTCAGCTCTTTCCATTAAGTTTTAATAAAACATCCTGTAGTACAGATCCCCTTTACCTGGCTCATCTGGGAATTGTTTGGAAGAGATCCATTTATTTTACTTAAAGTTTGTTACATCCTTCCATTTCGGTGGTAAATCCCAGGGTGCCGTTATAGCCCAGAAAGGTTGGTGTTCATTTGTTTAGAGACTTATGAAAGATTACTGTTTGCGGTCAGTGTCAGAATGTGTCATAACAGGGGTCCTCCTTTTATTTTTACTTGGTAAACCCTATGAATGAAGACAATCTGATGTTTCTAATGAAAGTGACTTTTATAAACAAGTCATCCCCCACCGATTGCCTGACAAAATACCAAGGCCAATCCTAGGGAAAATTGGGAAGCTGAGAAAGTTTGCTTTTATTCCTTGCCTGTCATTGTTTTCAGAGCCACTTTGTCACCTTGGAAAGCCTCCCTTATTGTGTGACTTGCCTATTTCTTCCTTCTGTGTCCTTTTATCCAGACTTTATTTCTCACATTTATTCTAGAGACATCTCTCTATCCTCTCCCACTTTCCTCAGCTCCTGCCACCTTAATAGGAAGGTAAATAGGAAGTGTTTCTGATCTCTTACTATGACTCTGGCACTGCACTAAGCACCTGATATGTACTATCTCATCAATCCTTAAAGCTATCCCATGAGTTGACTATTATTATCACCATCATTTTTCAAATGAAATAACCGAGTCTTAGTTTAAAAGATTTGCCCAAGGTCACACAGCTAGTGTGGCAGATGGTAATTTTTACAGATGACCACAGCACCATCTCTCATCCTGCATGTTCTTCCATAATATGACCTTGCCACTCTGCCCATTAAGGGTTTGGGTCTGTGTCCTTTCCTTCTTTTGAATCTAGGTGAGTTTATGATGACACCACCTAAAGGAATCTGGCTGATGTGATGTGGACTTCTGCACCTGGAAGATAAAAGGCACAGTAGCTTCTCCCTTGGTCACTGAAACACTTGTGCTTGAAGCTCTGAGCTGCAAAATGAGAACTCTAACTACCCTGAGATAGCTACATCATTGTGACAAAGTCGAATCACGTGGGGATGTCACATGTAGATACTCTGACTGGCAAGCCTAGCCTTTGAGTCATTTCATCTCCAGTGCCAAACATGTGACCATGAATGAAGCTGTCTTGGACCTTCCATATCAGCTTACCCACCAGCTGAGAATCACCAAGTGACCTTAATCAGTGCTACAAAGGGCAAAAGTATCAATGAGATGAACACTTCCACAAATTCCTAACTCACAGAATATGCAAGAAAACAAAAACAAACAAACAAAAAGTCATTGAGTTTTGGAGTATTCTGTTACATAGCAAAAGTAACTGGAACAGCTAGTAAGTGGTAGAACCTGAATGGGAGCTGGGCATTCTGACTCCAGAGTTCTCACACTTCGTCCCTAAAGATGAACAGTCCCATAATAATCTGTGACACCAATGTTTGCATATAACAGGATCTTGCTTTAACTGCAAGGGCTAAATTTCTCATGGCAAAAGTTTTGGCACCAGTGGAAACGTTGGTGGTGTCCTCACATCAAATCAAGGTGCTACTTATCTATTTCACACTAAAAAGACAGTAGCCCTGATCATTGAATACTTAGTATAATTTATTTTATTTCCTACTTATTAGAAAAAACATTTTCCAACTTTTTATTGGAATGTAACACACATATAGAGAAAAGCACAAATCATTGGCGTATCATTTACTAAATCATCATAAAGTTAATTCTCCCATGTAATCACCACCCAAGCAATAAATAGAAAGGAATAAGGAGTTGTCTCTTCATTGCTATAAGGGTTCTGTATATAGCAACTTATTTGTTGCTTTATACTACCATGAATTTAGAAAATGAGTAACAAAATGTCATAGACTTTTTTATGTAAGAAACAAATGGACTATTACAGATTTAGCTTTGGATTTGGTGACATCTATTTGGCTCTGCCGGGACTTTCATTCTTATTTCCAAGTTTACAGACATGTTGGCCCCCACTTAGTCCCCCTACCTCTTTGGCTACTGGCTCTCCACAAAATGGTGTGCTCAAATAGAGCTAAGTTTGCACATACACCTTGCATGTTTATGACCATCTGTGTCAATCATGATTTTCTGTCTTAGAATGCCTTACTCCCCCTTCTTGGCCCTTGTTAGGCTACTCCTCCATTCCTACCTCTGGAAGATCGTCCCTGACCTTTCACTGCCCCCCACTCTAACCCTCACAGCTCCCAAGGACTCCAGGGTGATGTAGTACTGCTCTCCTCAGGACTTCCTGACCATATATGATTATCTCAGTTATGATGTTTTTCTCACTGTCTTGCAATTATTTGTATGCATTTCTGACTGCCAAAGAAATTGTGAGCTCCTAAAAGGCAGGACTTACCTAGCATATTTCTTGCCACATTGCAGGAATCAATACATATTTACTGAGCCGCCTGGAAAACTATAGATGGTTATATCCTTTAAATAAATAAACCACAGATTAAAGAATAAACATTAGGTAATGAGAACCTCAACTCAAGCAATTTTTTAAAGATATTTTACAACTTTAAAGTCTGCTCAATCTAATCAATTAAAATATCAGACTAAATGTAACTTACAACACATAAATGCAGAACTACCATATCTTTTTTGCTAACACAGGTCAAATATTAATTTGGTAAAAAGCTTTGTAACAATGAGAATATTTTTTCCTTTGATATGTAACAGTGTATGTCTCAGTTTCATCAACTCTTCAGAATAAAAAGTATATCTAAATGAGGTTATATTTCTTCTGGTATTGAAATTATGATTTTGAGTCTCCATTTCCCAGTGTAGATAGCCAAGATATTTCTCCATGTCTCACAGTCTCCTCTGAAAACAATTCTTCCTTCAACCTTGGGCCCACAGATACAGATTTCCTGTCAGCTACAGATTCCCTCTTATTCTCCCTCTACCTCTATCTCTGTCTGTCTCTCTCTCTCTCTCTGTCTCCCTCTGTCTCTGTTTACCCCTGTCTCTCTGTTTTCTTCTGTTTCTCTCTGTCCCTGTCTGTCTCTCTGTCTCTCTTCCTTGCTCCCTTTCTTTCCTTGTTTCTCCTTCCTTTCGTTGCTACCTCCATCCCTCCCAGACTCCCAGAACAGGCACAGAGAAGACTCAATCCATAATGAGAAAAATAACGTTTCTCTGAAGAAAGCATAACTTGCAGAGATCCAATGTTGTCTACACCAGAGGCAACTTTATATGTAACACCCAGAGCAGTTTAGCTCTTTGTAACTGCTAGCCTCAAATAGTTCTACTTCAGAAGAGGGTCTTTATATTTAAAAACTGAAAGGGCTATTAGGTTGATTTTCCCAGAACACAAGGAAAACTCTACTCTCAAAACAGCATTCAAAGTGTATTAAATGTTGCTTTTAAAAGCAAAAATTTTCCAGATACTTTAATATTTAAATATCTTTTAGGGCTTAGTTTTAACAATAGCCCCCCAATTCCACGTGGGAGAAGAGTGAAATAGTGTATAACATGTCCATTCCTACGAGACTGTCTTCTCTTGTATGAAATTCTCTCTAGACTATCACCAGGATATATTAAAGGAAGAATATAAACAAATCACTTGACGATTTTGTCAGAAACTTGCATTGAATTAAAATTTTAGTAAATCCACTTTTTTCTTGGCATGGAGAAGAAATTTCATCTACATGAAAAATGAAACATCAATCTACTGGGGAAATGTACATTACAAAATCAAATTAAGATCAAGAAGTTGTAAGACAGGTTCAGTGTCAACGCCCAGATCCCTGAGTGCATTTTGCCTGGACAGAAAACTTCTCAGAGTGGATCTTAGGATTCTTTCCAAATAAGCAGCCTTCTCCTCCCTAAATCTCTACATACGGTTGAGGATCAAAGTCAATGCTCAGCGGAGACTTGTGATCTGAATACCACCATTTTCTGGTAATAAATAATTCCTTATTTAGATCAGAAATATAATAGAACAAAAAGGTTAGAACTGCTGAGCTCTATAATCTGACACAAAGGAAAACCTCATTCTTCAAATTGTTGCTCACCCGTCTTTTAGATGAAGCTTGAAAGATTTTGTTTGCAAAAAGCTGTTGAGAGGTTAGAAGGTCATCCTTAGCTACAAAGCTCCTTAGGGTTTTCAAAGTACTTAACCATTCCCTGAAGGTGCCCTTTCCCTGGGCAGTGTTCAAAGCCTCTCTAGAAGATTCTTCAATATTTCTCTTTCCACAGTCAAACTAGGCTCATTGTTTAGAAGAAATAGATTCAGGTGAGTGTCTTTGAACTGCGTTTTGAATGGACTATGAAGTCAAGTGGCCTTAAACAAACACATATGAGCAACTTGCGGCTAAAAAAAGGATTTTTAAAATGTTACCTATTTCTATGAGGGAAACGTGGTTGAGGGGGGAGGTGTTTTATGTCAGTTAAAAAGCAAACATGCCTTCTTAGTAGATCTGAATTTCAAGGTTCTATCTTGTATTTTTCATGTATAGTTTGATTTTGAGATATAGGCCAACACTGCCTTTTTGAAGTATTGCTATTTAATTTGTGGGAGATCTTTCATTCGAATAGCTGCATGGACAGAGTAGAGATTTAAAGCAATATCAGGATTAATCAGGCCAAAAGATCCACTGCTATAAAGTAACTAATTCGTAAGTAATTATTGAGCACAATCTATGTGTAAAGCAATAGTGTATTTTGTGACCTTGTTTCTCTAGATCAAAGTTTAATTCTATACTTTCCAAGGCTTGTTCTAAGAAAGATATGCCTCATTTCTATAATTAGAAATGAATAAATGGTCCAATTTATTCCTGAGTCAGTTTTCACAGGGTTGAGGCAGAGTCATGATTAGTGCTTATCCTGCAGCTCTTGTAGGTCACAAGGAATGCCTCTTCTGTGAAATGATATAATTCAGAAAAGCTTTGTCCTTCCCTCTGTTGCTCTAATTAGAGTTGTCACATACACTTTAGAGTCCTAGGTGTTAGAAGTTAAAGGGATATATGTCATTGACAAAAAGTGAATTTTAAGTGAATTCCTATTTGTACTTTTAGCAATTGCAGAAAATGAAGGAAATTATTTTACCATCCCAAGAGACCCAGATTATCATCTAAAAGTGCTTATTTAACTATTTTCAACTTTTCCCATATTTCCAAGCAGATTTTACTTCACATATATAAAGTATGGGCAATGTGTGTGCACACACACGTTTGCACACACAAACACACATACACGCTTATTCTCAACGCTTGCCTTGGAGGCAGGAGATGGCAGGAAACATCAGGAACTGGTTGTAGACTTATCAAGTCAGAGATCATTTGTTTCAACTGTCATTTTGTTTAGGAAACTCAAGACTGATTTGTGCAAAAGCAGTTAGTTACCTCAGGGGCAGAACTAAAACCAGAACCCAGATGCCTTTACTCCCTATTAAATTTTATTTTTCTCTACTTCTCATTAAAATCCAATTCACACAAAAGGTAAAGATCAAAGGCAGAGGAAAGCAAGAGTCTATTTATAGTTTTCTCCAACTTGAGATTTCAGCAGTACAATTTTGGATAAATTTACAAAAAATATTGATTCCACTTACCTTTCTCACCTGCTGGAAGCCAAAAGACTGATAAGCAATGTATTAACAGGTTGCACAGCTGAGCACTAACCAATCAGAATGAATGCTGACAGCTGGGAGGGAAGTCTTGGCAACCATTTAATCTGCAGATCCCATTGTTCTTTACCTCCTACCATGTTGCTTTATAATCCTTGCCTAGAGTTCCAGATGACCTCTGGAGAGTTGCACTGAACCTCTAGCCTCTAGGGTAAGGGCTATGAAATCCTTTCTCACTTTCCCTAGATCAACTTCCCCATGGTACTGGAGTTGGAAGTCACTGCCCCACACCTGAAGTTTCTGGTGTGGGTCTTATAGGAAACTGCCCATCACCCAGAACCATGGCACTGCCTTATCATAATACTATCATGAGGACTTTGCTGTCTTATCACAATACTATCTATCATGAGTGCTTCACTGAAGGCTTTTTCCCATCTGTTTCATTGAACTTAATTTTCCCCACCTTCACCATATCTACAAATCTACCTATGACTGCAGCTCTTGAACCACCCTAGTACCCTCATGGGGACCTGCCGCTATCCCTCCCACTGTCAATCCTTCACCTGACAACCCCCATATTCCCCTCATGCCAAATCGTAGCCTCCTTCTGTCAGAATCTGCCTATGTTCCAACTCAGTGTGTAAGGACTTCATGTGCCTTTATTCTCATTTGTCTGTGAGAGAAAAATGGGTGGAGATTATGTTTCATTTGGTGGTTATTCCTCACATGTTATGTCCATTCTGTATTTGTACCTTGACAAAAAAAACTTTAAAATACAATGTTGATATCTAACTCAAATATCTATTATTTGCAGACTGGGTAAACAAAGAGTTGTTACATATTTCTTCATGGAATACTATTAACATTTACCTAAGAATAAATGAGTTACAGCTGCCTGTAACAACAGGGATCAATTTCACAAACATAATAATGCTGGGTAGAAGAAGCCAGACTCAAGATAATCCCCATTATGTTTTCACTTAAATAAAGTTAAAAAGCAGACAAAAAGAATCTATGGCGTTAGAAGTAAAGATAGTGGTTACTTTTCCAGGGAAGAGAGAAGGGATTAGGTGGTTGCTTAAGGGGGGATTCTGGGGGCTGGCAATGTTCTTTCTTGCCCTGGATAGTGATCACATGGGGGAGTTCACTTTATACTTTATCAAGTCAAACACTTAGGATTTATGCATTTTTGAATGTGATTTACACTTCCACAAAAAGCTGAGAAATGTGTATTTTCTAGTCAATGGGACGTAAAAACAAAATGAATTATATTCATTATTCAGTGACCAGGGCTAATGTTTCTCAATTGTGAGACAAGTAATGAGTACTTTGATTTAATTTGAGGAACCTATCAGGACTTTCACTGGTGTTAGAAATTTCACTATTAGAAGGTTGTCCTCATGGTTAAAGCAAAATCCTGGTATATGCAAATAGTGGTAGAAAGTGTATCACAGGTTATTGGGGGTTTGTTCATCCTTAAAGTGTAGGGATGAAGTGTGAGAGCTCTGGAGTCAGAATGCCCAGTTCACATTTAGGTTCTACCACGTACTAGCTGTTCCAGTAGTTCCGACACACACTCTCTGATGATCCTTTGAGGAAGAGCCAATAAGATCGAATTTGTTCTTTGTCTGAAAATTTCCCCACATAAGCAAAATATCTGGGAGTAAGACCCATATTTTTGTTGTAGATGAGAAAAGAACCGTGATTTTATCTCACCTCCTTTTCCTGGTGGTTTGGGAAACCCTATCAGTGAATTTTCATCATAACAATGTGTACAAAAGTTCAATATTTCTGTGGTTGAAGCTATAGTCAATAATCTGTCCATTTGTCCTGTGTCAAGTTGCAAGTGTGACAAGGCAGAAACACCATTAAGTTGCACCTCAGTTTTATAAAGAGACGAATTTCATCATGTCATGCATAATTTAAATAATAATAGTAACTAATCAAGGGTCACAAAATTGCACAGAGACTATCAACCCTGCATGAATTTTCCATGTGATAAAATACCTTCACATATTTCTATTTAAAGCCTTTGCTCACTTTTTAAACCTAATGCCATGTTAAAACATGCAGAGGGATTTTGAAATATGCTTGGCTGGGCGTGATAGCTCACGCCTGTAATCCCAGCACTTTGGGAGGCCAAAGCGGGTGGATCACGAGGTCAGGAGATGGAGACCATCCTGGGCAACATGGTGAAACCCCATCTCTACTAAAATACAAAAAATTAGCCAGGCCTGGTGGTGTGCGCCTGTAGTCCCAGCTACTTAGGAGGCCGAGGCAGGGGAATCACTTGAACCCGGGAGGCGGAGGTTGCAGTCAGCCGAGATCGCCTGGCGACAGAGGGAGAGTCCATAAAGAAAAAAAAAAAAAAAAAAAAAAAAAAACCAAAGGGAAAAGAAATATGCTTGAGTGTGTAGCTTGCTTTCTCTCAAAACAAAAACAAGCAAATCAAACCAAGTTTGTTAAAGTTATTGCTTAGAAATTGTCTTCTAAAACTTCCTCATGGTTAAAACAAATAAAGGGTAGTACAATTTGTATCTGAAAGCGGTTTTTATAATTTTTTATTTCTATTTCATTTGTTTTTGCTATAGGTTAGATAGTACAGAAATGTTGGGAGCAAAGAATGATAGAAATGCCATTTTTCCACTCCCCTCCAGAGGCAGTCAAGATCGTGTAGGAATGACAGCTATGGGAATGGGAAGGACTTTGGATTAATGAACTGAGAGAAAATAAGGAGAAAACACGACTGAGAATCATACTAGTCAAAAAAAAATAGTTAAAATATATCATTAAAAGATATTTATTTAAAATAGCTTTTGCTAATTTAAAAAATAACACACATTCATCTTAAACTTATTTATAAAATGCAGGGAACTGTAAAGAAGAAAGTAAAAATCACTGATAGTCCTATTGAGTTAACCACTGGTGACATTTTGTGGTATTTTCTTTTCAGTTTTTTCTCCACTTCTGTATACAAAATATATGTGTGTCCTTTACTGAAATAAAGTTAGGCTGTATACAGTTTTTAAAATTTTGCTATTTGCACATATCATGAGCATTTTCTCCCTTTGTTTAAACATTTTTAAAAATTTTTCTTGCTGTATTTTATTCAGTTCTATGGCATTTTAGAATTTGATCTTTTCCTCTATATATAACTTATCAACTAAAAGGAATCTTCCATTTATTATACATTGCTTAGTCAGTGGCATCTAGTTAATAAACGTACTTCACTGAAGTAATGTTTTTCTATGGCAGAACTCATGGGGTTTCTATAGACCCGTTCCGAGAGGGATTGATGACAGGGATGCAAGTGACTCCATACGCTGTGGATGAAACTAACTGAACCCACACGGTGGTGACCCAGACCTTAATTCTCTCTAATAGGATGGATAAGTCTTATCTGCCCTATTTCAAATCTAAAATCTTTCTTCAGAGCACACTGGATTATCTATATTCCAATTGTTTCTTTTCAAACTCCCATGATGAAATAAACCCTACACCTGCATTGTAAGTTTTTTAGTTTACTTTCTTCCCTCATTCAAACAAACTCTCCAAATCCTACCTCAATCTAAACAGTTTCTCAAATCCCAGAAATTACTGTGAATTTTGCTAGAATGAAGATCTTAAACCTTTCTTTCCCATCACACAAAGTCAGTTTCCTCTTGATGTTTACAGTGCAAATGTTTGCTAGCTTTATATATTTCTCTAGGCTTTTCCTTTGTGTGCTTTTAAATCTTCTGCCTTTGCTGAATCAACAAAGTCAGGGTCTGCATAACATAGTGGACAGATCTGTGCTAGAATTAACACACTGCTCTGCATTGGGGTGTGTGTGTGTGTGTGTGTGACTGCATGTGTGTGTGTTCACATGTCCCATGCCAAAAGCTTCCCTTTAGTTTCCTCCATATTTTTTCTCAAATACTCTTTACAGCTATAGTTTCACACATTATCTTTGGGCTCAAATGCATTCTGGGAAGTCCTCTCTTTGTTGGACTAAGCAGGGGTGAAGCTGGAGGTAAGAGTGGGCATTGACCTAGGAGCTAAGTTTGTTTGTTTGTTATTGTTATGTATTTATTTTTTTTGTTTCAATAGTTTTAGTGGTACAAGTGATTTTTGTTTACATAGATGAATTGTAGAATGGTACAGTCTGGACATTTAGTGTACCAGTCACCAAAATAGTGTACATTGCATCCAACAGGTAAGTATACCCATAGCTTAGCTCCCACTTATAAGTGAGAACATACGGTTTTTGGTTTTCTATTCCTGAGTTGCTTCACTTAAGATAATGTCCTCCAGTTACATGCAAGTTGCTGCAAAAGATATTATTTCATTCCTTTTTATGGCTGAGTAGTAAGTAGTCCATGGTGTGTGTGTGTGTGTGTGTGTGTGTGTATATATATATATAACATTTTCTTTATCCACTCATCAATTGATGGGCACCTCGGCCTTTGCAATTGCAAATTGTGCTGTGATGAACGTGAGCATGCAGGTGTCTGTTTGACATAATGACTTCTTTTCCTTTGGGTAAGATCCCAAAGTAGTGGGATCACTGGATCAAATGGTAGATCTATTTTTAGTTCTTTGAGAAACTTCCATACTGTTTTCCATAGTGGTTGTAATAATTTACATTCCCACCAGTAGGATATAAGTATTTAACCTGAGAGTTAAGTTTGGACTAAAAAGAAATTGCCTCACTTAACCCAGTAGTCATTTTAGGATATCAAATGTTCTACTCTACAATGATTAGTTGCATGGTTAGTCTAGCCATATGGCCAAATATCATTGATTGATGTTGGTTGAAGTTGTTAAATAAATGTATTAAATCTCAATGGATACATTATTATATGCTATGCCTGGGTTGCTAGCAAAAAGGCAGGTTCTAAGAGGCAGTAACTGGCCAAAAGGAATTTAGAAAATATGAAACACAAGATTTATCTGGGAGAACAATATATGTATCATTTATGAATGAAAAATATTCCTAATATACAAAGAACTCCTAAACATTAAACATAAAAAATGGCAAAATGAAAGGCAATTCCTACAGAAGATATGCAAATACACAGTGGATTGACTTAATTTCATTAGCAGGCAGAGAAATGCAAAACAAAACAACTGTGAGATACCATTTTTTGCTTGAATCCTAATCCTAATTCTAAGCCTTTTCTGTTGGTAAATATTAAAAGGATTGGTGATGTCCATTATTGTCAAGAGTGTAGAGCAACAGAAATACAAATATATTAATAGTAGGAGGATGACCTACCAAATATTTTGGGAAAGTGAACTAGAGGTATCTTTAATAATTAAATTTTGCAAAATTACCTTTAACTATGGAGTCCTACTGTGGGAATCTAAAATAAATTAAACTATGAATATGAAAGGATATAGATAAATGTATCTGATGTAATATTTGTTATCACATTGTAGTAAATGGTATCAAGAAAAATACCTATCAATAGAGAAGTGACAACAGGCATACCAGACCACCACAATAAAGTGAATATCACAATAAAACAAGTCACACAAGTTTTTTTGTTTGTTTCCCAGAGTTTATAAAAGTTATGTTTATACTCTACTGTAGTCTATCAAGTGTACAATAGCATTATGGCTAACAATTTACATATTTAAATTTTAAAATATTTTATTGGCCGGGCATGCTGGCTCACGCCTGTAGTCCCAGCACTTTGGGAGGCCGAGATGGGTAGATCGCCTGAGGTCAGGAGTTTAAGACCAGCCTGGCCAACATGGCGAAACCCTGTCCCTACTAAAAATACAAAAAATTAGCTGGGTGTGGGGGTGCATGCCTGTAATTCCAGTTACTCGGGAGGCTTAAGCAGGACAATCACTTGAACCCGGGAGGTGGAGGCTGCAGTGAGCCAAGATCATGCCACTATACTCCAGCCTGGGCAATAAAGCAAGATTCAAAAAATAAAAAACAATAAAATAAAATAAAATAAAATAAAGTGCTTTATTGCTTAAAAAAAAAATCCTAACAATCATCTGAGTCCTTAGTGAGTCATAATCTGATTATTACTGGAGGATCTTGCCTCAATGTTGATAACTGCTGACTGATCAGGAGTTGATAACTGCTGACTGGTGGTTGCTGAAGGTTGGTTGCTGAAGGTGGTTGCTGAAGGTTGGTTGCTGAAGGTTGGTTGCTGAAGGTTGGTTGCTGAAGGTGGTTGCTGAAGGTTGCTGGTGGTTGCTGTGGTAATTACTTAAAATAAGACAACAATGAAGTTTGTAACAAAGATGGACTCTTCCTTTCACAAAAGATTTATCTGTAGTGTACAATGTTTGATAGCATTTTACTTACCACAGACCTTCTTTGAAAATTGGAGTCAATTCTCTCAAACCTTGCTGCTGCTTTAGCAACTAAGTTTATGTAATACTATCCATCCTTTTGTTGTTGTTTCAACACTTCACAACATCTTCACCAGAAGTAGATTATATCTCAAGAAACCACTTTCTTTGATCATTCATAAGAACCAACTCTCATGCATTTGAATTTTATCAGGAAATCACAACATTTGCGGTTACTTCCACCACTGAAGTCTTGAACTCCTCAGACTCACCCAAGAAGGCTGGAATTAAGTACTAACTCTTGCTAAGGTTGATATTTTGACCTCCTCTTATGAATCATGAATGTTCTTATTGGCATCTGGTAGGCTGAATTTTTTCCAGAAGGTTTTCAATTTACTTTGCCCAGATCCATTAGCAAAATCACTGTCTATGGCAGCTACAGTCTTATGAAATATAGTTCTTAAATAATGATACTTGAAAGTAAAAATGACTCCTTGATCTATGGGAATAGATGTTCTATTAGCAGGAATGAAACAATGTTTATCTCCTTTACATCTCCATCAGAGCTCTCGGGCGACCAGATGCCTTGTCAGTGAGCAGTAATATTTAGAAAGAGTATTATCTTTTTTCTGATCAGTAAGTGTCAACAGTGGGCTTAAGTGATTCAGTTATCTCTGCTGTAAACTAAGACACTGTCATCCAGGTTGTGTTGTTCCATTTATATAGCATAGGCAGAATCGATTTCGCCCTTGGATTTCTGGAATGGCAAATAAGCATTGGCTTCAACTTAAAGCCATCAGCTGCATTAGCCCCTAACAAGAGTCAGTTTGCTCTTTGAAGCTTTGAAACGAGTGTTGACTTCTCCTCTCTAGCTATGAAAAGTCCTAGATGGCATCTCCTTCCAATAGAAGGCTGTTTTGTCTACATTAAATAGCTGTTATTTAGCATAGCTACTGTCATCAATGATCTTAGCCAGATTTTCTGGATAACTTGCTGCAGCTTTTACATCAGCACGTGCTGGTTCACTTTGCAATTTTTTGTTACGGAGATGGCTTCTTTACTTAAACGTCATGAACCAACCTCTCCTAGCCTTCAACTTGTCTTCCGCAGCTTCCTCATCTCTCTCAGTCTTCAGAGAATTGAAAAAACTTAGGGCCTTCCTCTGAATTAGCCTCTGGTTTAAGGGAATGTTGTAACTGGTTTGATCTATCCAGACCACTGTAACTTTCTCTACATAAGCAATAGGGTTGTTTCACTTTTTTTTTTTTTTTTTCTTTTGAGACAGAGTCTTGCTCTGTCACCCAGGCTGGAGTGCAGTGGCGGGATCTCAGCTCACTGCAACCTCTGCCTCCCAGGTTCAAGCTATTCTCCTCCCTCAGCCTCCTGAGTAGCTGGAACTACAGGTGCATGCCACCAGGCCTGGCTAATTTTTGTATTTTTAGTAGAGGCGGGGCTTCACCATGTTGGCCAGGCTGCTCTCGAACTCCTGACCTCAGGTGATCCACCTGCCTCGGCCTCCCAGAATGCTGGGATTACAGGCGTGAGCCACCGCTCCTGGCCCACTTTCTTATGATTTGTGTATTCACTGAAGTAGCACTTTTAATCTTTTTCTTTGCATTCACAACTTGGCTGTTTGACTTGAGGCCTAGTTTTCAGCCTATCTTGCCCAAACACACCTCCCTTGCTAAGCAGAATCAGTTCTAGCTTTGATTTCAACTGACAGATGTGCAACTTTTTCTTTCACTTGAACACCTAGAGGCCATTGAAGGGTTATTAATTGTCCTAATTTAATATTGTGGTATCTCAGGGAATAGGAAAGCCTGAAGAGAGGGAGAGAGAAGGGGGGATGGCCGGTAGGTGGAGCAGTCAGATCACACACAACGTTTATCAATTAGGTTTGCTGTCTTGTATGGGCACAATTCATGGCACCTCAAAATAAGTACAATAGTAACATCAAGGATCACCAATCACAAATCACTATAACAAATAAGATCATAATGAAAAAGTTTGATAGTGTGAGGATTACCAAAATATGACACAGAGACACAACGTGAGCATGAGCTGTTGGAAAAATGGCACCAATAAACTTGCTTGACACAAGGTTGCCACAAATATTAATTTATTTTAAAAAATGCATTATCTGTACAATAAAGCACAATAAAGCAAAACGTAACCAAATGAGGTATGCCTATAATTAAATTGTGATGGAGCCACACCATAGAATTTTATGTAGTTATCAGAAAAATTAGTTGGTTCTGCTAATTTTTGGTTGTATTAAAAACCAATTATGTATTAATTATGTATTAATGTATGGTTGTATTAAAAAGTTACAGAAAAGAGTATAGAATAAATAGAAACGTACCCTCATGTATTTTAGAGTATATGTTTATATGCTTTGTAGGAACATTGGAACAGATATGTAGACTCGACATGATGGAGGAAAAATGGATGGAGCTTGTTATCAATCCTTGCTTGAGGCCAAAAATCACTTTTAGCTCAACCAATGAGCAATTACTGAAAATTTAATGTACATAAAGCTGTGCTAGACCCTGGAGAAAACACAGATATGTGTGATATAGTTACTGATCTCTAAACAATTAAATTGAGTTAGGATAAAACAAACATATACGTGTACATGATTACATGCTAGGTGATATGATATGAATTCCAGGTGATGTGGAAATTCGAAGGAGAAGTTGATCCTGGTGGACAGGGAGCAGCTTTTGGAGAAAAAGAACTCAAATTGTGTTTAGAGAGCTCACTGCTTGCATTCATTTTGCTTGTTTTTGCTCCACTTTCCTTTATTTAGACTTTCATTACTGTGTACCTGACCTTATCATTTGCCCTTGGTTGTCCACCTTTGTTAACACTTGCTTAGTATTTTGGACTCTTGAGTAACTTGGGCCCCAGTTTGTTCTCAAGGGTACCTTTGAGCCCATTTCCCTGTCTTAGTCCCTCAGAATAAGAATTAGATGGACTTCAGCCAACCTACCCAAGCTCAGTCGGTCTCCACCTTTGTTGACATGGGTCAACATGACTAGCACCATAACAGTTGGTTGTCATGATTCATTTCCATGTTGGAAATCCAGGTCAGGACACAAAAGAGCTTGCTCAATTCTTTCCTCTTAGGCTGTTAAAATAAATGAGGGTGAACCATGCTGGTCGAGTTTTGCCGCTCTACGTCTAGTTTATTATGATTACACAGACCTAGCCTCAATTGAGTAATAGTCTCTGCAGTGGGAGGGGGCCATTTTGTGAGTGAATTTGAATGTCTGCATAGATCAGCATTATTGTTCATCACATCTGCACTTACATATATTTATATGCACACTCACAAGTGCAAAGATGCAGTTTCAAACTTAATTAAAAATAGGAAGCAACCTAAAGTGTGCTAGTATTTCCCCTGACTTCAGCATGATCTACCACTTTGACAAAATTTCATAAATCTCCTGCAATAGAAAATTCTACTGCATAGAACCATTTTATGTAGCAATATAGGTATTTAAAATATTCAACAACTTTCATCATGTTTTGCCTCATGGTACATAGGATTTTTATGTATTTAATAGTTACATATGTTATATATTTTAAACAGTATTTTTTACTAATGGTCCCCAACAGTACATTTTTCTGAAACTCTAACATCTGTGTTTTGTTCTTGTAGCTTATGATAATAATCTTAAATTGAGCACATCCAACCATAGAGGATAAATTAGTAGCTAGCTTTCAAAGGTGGCTGGATCCAGCAACCAAAACGTCAAAACTTATCAAGTCCTGGTGACAGAAAGGCCTCCTTCTTCACTTTTTGAAGGGCAATTCCGGATCTGGCATCTGAGTGGCTCCTGCTGTTGCCAGGCCTGCAGCAGGTACACAGAAACTCAGAGGAGAGGAACCGTGGGGAATGTTCATTTGTAATTTATTTATAAACTTGCCGTGCCACATCATGTAAAATTAACACCTTTAATGGACTCCTGCCTCAGTTGCTTGAAGGACGAGCTTTCACCAGCCAAGGCCACCCACTGGCTTCCAGGAAGTATTGCTGTGTGTTTGCTTTGGGCTTCGAGTTCCATGGAGTTTACCTGCTGAAGTCATGCCTGTGCCCAGCCGGTCAGCAAAGGTCTGTCCCATTAGAGAGAATGTTCAGGAAGTGGAATCTTTGGGGTTTTAGTGCTGAAGAGATGAGTGATTACTTTGGAGCATAAATTCCTTTCTCCATCTAGTTAATGAAGAGATTTACTTCAACATTCATTTATTATAAATTGGAGGGGGGATGGCTTCTCCCATGTACCAGCATCGAGAGAGTCCCTTTCCTGTAAGAGTTCATAAATAATCAACGTTTGCAATGAAAAGGTTTTGTAAGCATTATCTTTTCCTGTCACAAAAATCCCCTCATGTTTCAAAGCGAAGACCAATATAGTTTGCAGACAATGATTCTGGAACAAAAATGGCTTTATACATAGGGAATGGATGTAAGCATTTGGGGATTTCTAAGGAAGAGCTCACCTTCTACACACACCCCATTGCTCCAGCTTCAGTGCCTAAAGTTCCAGTCTAATTCTGTAACATTACTAAAATGCAAATAATGTCTGTGAGAGTGGAGGAACAGGTTAGGTTATTCAACAAACATTTGTCAGCTTACCATATGCTGAGTATTGCACTTGATAGATATAAAGGCTGTAGAAGAGATCACGGTCTAATGGTAGCAAGAAAAAAAGTGACAGACCATTAAAATCCAACTTTAAGTACTATAGTTGAGGCCAGTGCTGAGTGGTAGGGAAATAGACAGGAAGGAGGATTAATATTGCCCAAAGAGATTGGAGAAGGCTTCAGAGAGAAGACACTTTTTGAGCTTGAAGAATGGATAAACTTATATCCAGATGGGAAGAAAAAAACAATTCCAGTTAATTTTTCAGGGAGCAATGACAATATGTATTTGAATCCTTGCTAGATGCCAATTGTTGTGCCAAGGGTCAGGACCCGTGTAAAGTACTTTAGACCCATCATCCAGTCCAATTCTTACAAGGGGGGAGCATTGTCAGTGCCTTATGTGCCAGAATACAGAGAAGGCCCCCAGAGGTTAACTAACCTGCCCAGTGTTGGAATTCAAACATAGGGCTATATACTCCCCAGCCAGTGCTCTCATTGTGGCCCTGCAGCATTCACCGCTGCCTTTTTCCAGAGCCATGGGGAAGTATGACCTGTTGGGAGATGGCAGAACCATGGGGAAGTACAACCTGTTGGGAAATGGGTGACATCTAACATGGCTGTGAGTTGAGAGAGAGAGGGTGCTGGGAAATCAGGTTGTGACCAGATTGTGAAGAGCTTTGAAGGCTGTAAGACATTTGAACTTTGTGCTGTATCCTGTAGGCAATGGGAAGCCAGCCACTGGAGGTCTTTGAGTGTGTGTGCTTGTATGAGAGAAAGAGAAAGAGATAGAGACAAAGATGGGATGAGATTAAGAGAGAGAGAGGGAGGGAGGGAGGGGGTTATGTTTGTGGTTTAGAAGGACGACTATGGGCCGGTGCGGTGGCTCATGCCTGTAATTCCAGCACTTTGGGAGGCCAATACCGGCAGATCATGAGTTCAGGAGATCGAGACCATCCTGGCTAACACGGTGAAACCCCGTCTCTACTAAAAATATAAAAAAATTAGCCGGGCATAGTGGCGGGCGCCTGTAGTCCCAGCTACTCAGGAGGCTGAGGCAGGAGAATGGCGTGAACCGGGGAGGCAGAGCTTGTAGTGAGCCAAAATGGTGCCACTGCACTCCAGCCTGGGCAACTGAGCAAGACTCCATCTAAAAAAAAAAGAAAAAAAAAAAAGGATAACTATGGCAATGTGTGGCAGATGAACTTCAGAGAAGGGTAGTAGTGGCGGGTGGGGTAGTGAGATGAGGAGTGAGTTATGTTATATCTTCTGTGAGATACAGCATAGGTCCAAATGTAGGCCTTCCATTCATTGTGGTACAGAAAATCGACCAATTTTTGGTTTAAGAACATGTAGATTTGAAAGGTGGACGGGTCGGTAAATTACTACCTGTGGCATCCTAAGCCAATTAGGTAAGCTCCTTTTACATAGTCACAATGCCAGCCTCAGTCTCTTCACCTGTAAAAAGGGGATAATAATAGTATTTTCCTCACTGGACTGTTGTGAAGATTGAATAAGATAGTGATCTATGGTCCAATGCCTGGCTCATTGCACATTTCCTATTATTAATAGCTATTACTCTATGAGCACTTTCCAAGGAGAGTTATTTTATCAGACTACTCAGTGAGCTACCCATGAAGGCCATGAGGAAATGGAATTTGAACACTCATTGATGTGTACAATGAGTGGCAGGTAGAGTAGAAATGAAGGACAGGAACAAAGGTCTAGAGCATTCTCCCAGAGTGAGAGCTGGGCCTGGAAGCTGTGCAATGATGTCTACAGTTAGATGGGAAAGAGGAAACCAAGAGGAAATTGAAGGCAAGCATTCCTTCCCAAAGTGGCACTGGAGATGAAGTTAGGTAGTGCACAGATGAGTATCGACATTGTGATGATGTTATATTTATTCTAGTTGTTGCCAATAATTACTTCTGTGTCTTTTCCTCCATTCACTGTGATGTTATGAAGTGGGTCTGTCTGAAGATAAATATTAAACAAACAATAGTGCATGTGATGTGTGGGATATAGCAAAAATTGTGAATATGGTCTGAGGTTGGGGACATGTGGTGCTAGAGAATGTGGCCTTCTCCAGGACATAGAACTTATCTGATGCACGACTCTCTCTCACCCTGGTATGTAGCACCATAAGCCTGGCAGAATGGATGCTTGGTAGATGTTTGTTCCACCAAATCATGTTCCCTGCTGGTACTCTGGGAGCACTGTGAGTTTTTAGTATCAGCTTCATGCACTGCTACTGTCATCCTTTCTTAGAGTTCATCTCTTGCCTTCTCTATCTCTCAACAAGGGAATTTCCACTAACAATACAGATTCTAAATTCTATGGTGCATAACACATACACGCTGAATTTACACCAAATAAATGAAGGAGGTGTGCGATGCTCTCTGTAGCCTTCAGCAGGGAACATAATAAAATGATTAGGAGCAAGGGCTTAAGGTCACACAGACCTGGTTTCAAGTTCCTATTCTACTGTTCATAGCCACTTAACCTAGGGTAATTCATTTAATTACTCTAAGACTCAGATTTCTCATCTGTAAAGCAGTGATCTGATAATAAAAGTACTGAACTCATCAGGCAATTATGAACAGTAGATTATATAAATGATGGAAAGTACTTGGCACAGGACTTGTTAGAAATACTTCGTAAATATTTATTATTATCATAGTAATATCATGCTAGCTATGGTGACTGGAAGTTTCTGGCTTCTACAGGTAGAGTGTCCAGTTTGTCTGTTTTGGAAGACAGTACATGCTTCATCTGTTGCCTACCACAAGACCTGGCACATAAATGTTTACTAAATAAAGAGGGTAATGAATAAACATTAAAAGAGGAAGTGGAATGAGCTGATTTTAGGTGATTTGAAGACATTTTGCATACATGGTTTAGTAAGCTTTGTTATTAAACACAAGGCAAGATGACTTGTGTTTGCTGACACAAAAGTAAATGGCCACTCTCCTTTTAAAGAGTGATAATCTGTCAATATACGCATCAGCCAATATCACCTCTGCTTCTCTGCTTTTTGCACTCCCAGAGATATCATAGGTGAAACTAGCATAGGAGTTAGATACCTTTTAAGCAAAAAGCACTTGGGGCAATACAGGACTTGGCAAGTATAGCATAGCTCATGCAGTGTTATAACTCTGGAGTCTGAGAGGCTGAATTTTTTTACTCACCTAAGAAATGCAATAATCCCTTCTGAATATACTGCCTTAAGCATAACACGGCTCATAAGATAAGAAGTGCATTTTGACCAAGATGGCCAAAAGGTCCCCCTCAGCTTAACTCAACTTTAGCCAGGCAACTCTCGGGCCCTGAACTCCCTTTTCTTAGAGTATTTTACTTTAGAAAATTTGCAATTGTAAATTCTTTCTCTGCCTTTATGAGATGTAAATCTCCTACAACCTAGCAATGTGTTTCTCCCTGAGCTGGGATCTATCTCTCTAAAATGTAACCATTGAAGGTGATAGAACCCCTCTCGTGGTCTCTGTGGGAGGATAGGAGCCTAACTTCTATAAAGGACAATTAGCAAATACAGATGGCCTAATCACATTGACTACTCTCCCCCTAATGTCTTCTGGTACTTTTCCATCAGCTTACCTCAGGGTTAAAGTACTCCTGCCTTTTGTTTCAGTGAAGTTGAGTTCAGCCTCTCTCCCCATTGCAGTAGTCTTGATTGAATAAAGTCTCCCTTGCTATTTTTAGCAAGTGTACAGTGCAATTTTTATTTTATAGTTCCTTGAATTAAAAAGGGGGGAGGTGAAGACTCACTCTGTGAATTTTACTGACTGTTGTTAAAATCAGCATGTTGCCCATCACCATCAATCAGACAAGTCCCACAATATCCAAAGCCTTCTGATAGTGAGTTTCACAATTAATTAATGAGACAGAGTAGGGTGTGGATTGCATGATTTTAATCTGCACAGAAGAGGGTGCTGAAAAGCCTCAGGTTAAAGACCCAGCACTCTGAGGTCAGCCAATACAGAAGAAATGCTGCTCAACTTCCCAAGCCAGGGCTTGACTAATACACTAATGTCTTTAAAGAGCACACTGCTTTAAAAAAGTAAAGAATGAGGTTCAGTGGATCTGAGATGGGATGAAAGACAAAGAATTTGAAATATCTTTGCCAAAGTGGGCTCAGTGAATTCTGAAAATTAGTCAGATAATTGATTTTATCAATTTGTTTTTATCAAAATATTCAGATCCAACTTCTTGTTGAAATAACAAGTTTTGAGGGGCACATCACTCCTTTCCCTAAAACTGTTTCCTGGTTTATGTTGGACTTAAGGATATCATTCAGCCTTCTTGAAGCGGCTCGTGGTCTTGTCTCTATCTCTCTGTCCTCCTTTTTTACTGACCCCCTCTCATGCCTTGTGGTCCAACCATTCTGACCTGCCTAAAGTCCTCTGGATGGGCCATGTACTCTGCTCCTATGACTGCTATTAGCTCTGTCTGAAAGATTTTTCTACCATTTTTCACCTGTCAAACCTAGCCAATCCTCTTGGAAGCCTCCAGCAGTCTCACAGGGTTAGGGTCTCCTTCTTGATACCCTTAACCATCCAGTTCATAGCCCCATGGCATGAGAGTCATCAGATGTATGTTTTTGAGGAACATTCAGTGTCCCTAAGGTCAATAAAGAGTCTGTCCCTTTAAAGCTACTACTTTTTGATATTTAGAGTAAAAGCAGATTTACTAAAACTTGGCTAAAGTCAAGAAGACATGGGAAATTATTGCTCTTACTACAGCTGCTGCTAGCATTTGGTAGTCACTGCTAGCGCTAGAAGCAGACCCATCTTTCCCTTCACTTTGTAGACTGAGCCTGAACTCATGTATTTCTTATTTCCAATCACCTTTCATAGTTTATGAGAAGGAAAATAAGATAATACTTGAAAATAGTAGTCACTGAATAAATAGTAGTTGAATAAATAAGTAAATGAATGTACAAATGAATGAATGAAACAGTATAATTTTTTTTCTTAAATTTCAGGTTTAAAACAATTCATCTTGATACCTTGAATGTTGGTTTTCCCCTCCACTGCTATGTCACCTGGTGCACACATTTCTAGTAGCAGCAGTTACACTGAATTGCAGTTATTTATGCATGTGTTTCTTTACATTATGAGGAATTTGAGGACCAGGACTATTTTCTAGCTATTTTTGTATTTTTAGTGCTCATATATTCAGTGCTCCCAAAAGTTGATTCTCTGGGGATTTTAGAAATTGGAAGTTTTGACCTTCGGAAGCTGAACAGCAGCTCTAGAGGCTGCAGTGATTCTAAACTGTGGCTGAAAATTAAAATAATCTGAAGCTTTAAAAATATATCAGGGCCCAGTATCATTTCAGCAGTCAATTCAGAATCTCTGGGGGTAGGACTAGGCAATGCCAATTTGCAACCAGGACTGAGAACCTCGAGGTTTAAATGTCCTTAAGGTTTATTAGTATTAGCACCAAACAAATGATTCTCTCCAGCATCAAGGAAGACATATTAGGAAATAATTTGGCATCACTAAATATTCTTACTTTCCAAGTTGAAACATTAATGATAATTGAAGTGCTAAATATTATGCTATACATATGAATATATGAGTCTATGAATTACATAGGAAAATTCATTAAACATTATGTTTAATATTTGACATAAAATTGTCTTTTATTTTTCCTTTAATATTTTATCAAAGCTATAAAAGTTTCTACAGTTTTAAACATTTTTTTGAAAAATGTCAATTTTATTTTTCCATTTTCTTTTCAATCAAGAATTTTATGATATTTCAGTGTTTATTCCTTGTTGTTGATTTTGAATATTTAAAAATGGGTCATTAAAATTTTTTTTTGGTTCAACAATAGCTCATTTAGAACAAATTACTCAAGATATTCTCTCACATGAATAGTTATGCTCCAAGGTTTCAATTTGACAACATTAAGCTCTATATTCTTATTTCTTAAAGAACCAAAACATAGCTGTAGATCGATTTTAGTGCACCCTTTTTCCCCACTTGAATTCACTATGATTGAAAGTTCACAGCCTTGGTTACAATATATAATTTGAGAAATAACCAACAATGTCTCTAGTGATTAAATATTCAAGTTTGCAATTATTTTGTAACTTTTGTTCTGCTCTTTGCTCACTCTAAAAATTATCATAAAATTTTGAAAGATGTCCTCAGTGTAGAATATGTCCATAAAATATTAAATATTCAATTTTCCTCTATCATGGCTTGAAAAATTCATAATTACATGATGATCCACATAATAACTCATTCTGAAAAGTCATATATGGCACTCCCTCTGTGACTGAGTTAATAATTTACTGCTGTGTGGGATTTTCACTCTGCACTGTTAGTCTTGGGAACATTTATTAAGCAAATGTTCATTTTCAAAGATCAGAATATGAATGAAGAGGGTAAGAATTTAATGAGGAGTGACAGACAGGTGAACTGATTCCATATAGAACTTTAGTACAAGGGAAAGCAGAGAGCTTTATCTTTCGTTGCCTCGATAGACACCTGAAATGAAATATAGAAGACAGAGGGCAGAGAAAAAAATGATGCTCTCCTGCAGGGGCCAACTGAGGGATAAATCGAGGGAAGTGAGGAATACAATTCAGGTCATTTGAAAAGATGCCACTGAATGTGGCTCTTTAAGCTTATAGAATAGAGGGGATGCTCACTTTTTATTTTAAAGTCACCAAATCCTGCCAAAAGAGAATATTTCATGTCTTATTTTTTTCCCTTTGGTATCTCAAATTTTCACTGCCAAAAGCTTGAGTGACCAAAGCATGTGATTGAATAAGCAAAGAAGTTTCCACAGAACTGGTTACTTTAAGGGCTTGCAATTGCTTAGAGAGGCTTTTAGGAAACCTGTGTTATTTAAATGAAGACCTAAAATACAGCATCTAGAAATAAATCTTACAATGAATAATCTTTATTCTCTTATTTGAGTCAGTTCTGTGAAAATACAAGCAGCGTGAATGAAGTAAGAAGTTTGTGTTTGATTTATTAGATAATTACATTATGTGGGTAACTGTGACCTCACTTTTCCATGTTGCCTTGGGCAGATCTTGGATATTCAGAGAAGTGCTGGGTCACCAGGAGTCATCAGATGGAACCAAGAAGGAAAACTGTTCAGTTACCTTATTATTATATTAATTTTTGATTGACAAATGTTGAGACTCAATAAAAGGGTACCATGATAGGTTACCTCTGTGCCCCTTTAAGTGATTTTTGGAATATGATGCAGGTTAAACAAATACATAAATAAATAAAACTAAAAGAAATGACAATAAAAGAGGCCACACTACACACGTATTATTTGAAATTTATTGAAGATTTATCTGTAGTCACCAGTTTTAATATCTCCACACTTCAATTTTTTTTTTTTTTTTTTTTTGTTTTTTGTTTTTTTTTGAGACGGAGTCTCGCTCTGTCGCCCAGGCTAGTGTGCAGTGGCACGATCTCGGCTCACTGCAAGCTCAGCCTCCCGGGTTCGCGCCATTCTCCTGCCTCAGCCTCCCGAGTAACTGGGACTACAGGCACCCACCACCACGCACGGCTAATTTTTTTGTATTTTTAGTAGAGACGGGATTTCACCGTGTTAGCCAGGATGGTCTGGATCTCCTGACCTCATGATCCACCTGCCTCGGCCTCCCAAAGTGCTGGGATTACAGACATGAGTCACCGCGCCTGGCCTGCACTTCAATTTTTGGTGAGGATAAGTTATGAAAACCAGAGTGGGGCACCAAGAAGAATGTTAAGGAAGAATCAAATTTTGTTGATTGAAAATAACTTTGCTTTGTTTTGTTTACCCTTAAAAGCAAAGTTTATGTTTGAGGTCCTGGATCATTATTATTGAACTTTGCCTGAGCCCTGTGCTTCTGAAAAACAGCGAAGTTGAAAATATATGTAGATATAAGTAGACCCGATTCAAATCCCAGCTTTTCCATAAGTTGGCCATGTGACCTTAAACATGTCACAATTCTGAGTTTGTAATCTCCACTGTGAAAATGTGCATCGTAAACAAGAATATCTTTTCGGAATTCACAGAGTTCTGAAAGCCCATGGTTAGAGAGTGATGCTGGTGTTTCCATACAATTTGATAATCCTAAAAATTTCTTTTTCTTTCTTTACTGTCCCAATTATTATTTTAGGGACATATAAAATAGGTCCCTATAGTTCTTCAGGTTTAACTTATTTTAAAAATCAACCTTGTTGAAGTATGCGTAATACAGAAAACTGTACATATTTAATGTATACAACTTGATAAGTTTGTAGATAAATATATACCAGTGAAACCATCACCACAATCTATGCCATAAACATATACATTATCTCTAAAAATTGCCTTCTACCCTCTTTATTATTAATATTTGTGTGTGTGGTAAGAACACAACATACAGCAGAGTGCCTAGAGTTAACAATACTGTATTGCAGGGGTCCCCAACCCCCATGCCCAATCAGTCCATGGCCTGTTAGGAACTGGGCTGCAAGCAGGAGGTAAGCGGTCAATGACCGAGCATTACCGCCTGAGCTCTGCCTCCTGTCAGATCAGCAGCAGCATTAGATTCTCCTAGGAGTGCGAACCCTATCGTGAACTATGCATGCGAGGGATTTTAGCTTGCATGCTCCTTATGAGAATCTAATGCTTGATGATCTGTCACTGTCTCCCATTGCCCCCAGATCAGATTGACTATTTGCAGGAAAACAAGCTCAGGGCTCCCACTGATTATACATTATAATGAATTATATAATTGTTTCATTATAGATTACAATATTACAATAACAGAAATAAAATGCACATAAATGTAATGCACTTGAATCACCCTGAAACCATCCCCCACACCACCGCGTCTGTGGAAAAATTGTCTTCCATGAAACCAGTCCCTGGTGCCAAACAGGTTGGGGACCACTGCTGTATTGTATACTTAAACATTTGCTAACAGGGCGGATCTTGTGTTAAGTAAGGTTAGCACATCTAATGTTTTCTTTAAAATGTTTTTAAATCCATATTAAGAGGTGTGGATTCTTGGATTTGAACATGTATTCTTAGGGTTGGCCAGAAATATTTGTGCTAAAAATGTATCTTTGGACTTCCATTTTATTGCCTGGAGATGTTTACCATTTCGACCAATAATAAATGCCTGAGATTTCCCTCCTATGCATTTGTGTAAATCTGGGGCTTCAAATTTATCTAAAGATTTGGGTAAATGCCAAGGCTATGTTTTCAAACAGCCAGATACTTTGAAGAGCTCTGTCTTCATTGTTCTCCTCTTGATGGCAATGTTAATGGAAGCTGACCTTGACTGGCACTCAGTGAGAAATCAATGAGATATTTTTTTCAAGGTGTTTGAAAAGGTGTAAAAAAGGTTTGGCAACTGTTTTTAACCCAGGCCCAGATTTTAAAACCAAGTTGCTCCTGTTTTATTAATAGAGAATAATCATTTTTGTAGTATTATATTTTACAGATAGTTTGAATGAAAGAGAAAGCCTATGTTCCATTTTGAATGTCCTAGATGGGTGAAATATGTCAATTACTCTATTCTATATGTGTTTATTAAAGAAAGCATTTAACATTAATGTTTATTTAAAACAAGACTAGGCCCAAATGGGCCTAGTCTTTCCTCTTAGTCTCCTGGTTTTGTCCTCATTCTTTCTAGTTTTCACTTTCAAATAATATATAATGTAAATTCTAGCTTATTCTTGCTGAAACCTATATTGTACCAGTGGTCAACTTGCTTATATTCATTACAACAAGTCACCATCCTAAGAAAGCCTCAATTTTCAAGACTGATAAGGACTGGGAGACGATTTATCACCAATTTCTTTGCATCAGAATAAGTCAATTTCCTCATCAAAAATATTAGTTACCAAGGTCTAAAAGAGGTCACTTTTAAATGCCAAGCGGAAATAGAATACTCAATAGTTTACCCTAAGTAATTTCTCTGACTATAAATTTCAAGATGAATGAAGGCAGAATTTTAATCATTGCACTGAAAAAACTCAAACTGATTGTGTTTCTACTATAAGAATTTGTCAAAACAACAATAACGGTAACAGTGAACGTTGGAAACATATTTTTCTCAGGTATCAAATACAAGTTCATCATTAATATGTGTTCTTCAATGGTAATACCAAAAAGCATGAATATATATGTAAAATACACGCTACCCACATACAGATCATTAAAAGTGGTGAACAATACAAAGTATAAATTTTTAACTGCAATAATAATATTTTGTAGGATATGTAAACTAGAGGCTCCATCGAGTTGCTCAAAAATTATTTGGTTAAAGGGTAAATACACCTTGTACATTATAATGAAAGTCTTATAGGTAGGAGTGGAGATTAACACTTCAGGCTGTCTACAGAATATTAATAAAATTCAATATATTTTCTAAAAGGTATAATTTATATTTTGTGGAAATGAGACCCTTTTCTAATAAAATTCTTCTGTCCTTCATTCTGTTCATATAATTTTGCTATAAATCATCCTGTAGGAATTTTTCCCCTAAATATTCATCTCAGGGAGAACCTATTTAAATAAGCCCTCTTAGCAAGATCTTTCAGAATTAAAATTACACCACAAGCAATACTTCATCTAATATGTTTCCTTCTATAGAATTTTCTTATGCTAAAATGATGTTTTTGCTGAATTCCATTAGGATAAAATTGTTGATTTGAGGTGACTTTGATAGTAAAGAAACTCCGTGTTAAAAGATCATCAAATTATCCTTAGTATTTTTAATTGTAGTGTCTCTGAATTTGTACCATTGCAGCTCCTTGCTGCTTCCCATCTACATACATAGTGAGAAAAACCTAAGGGCATTATTCTCAGCTTCACTGCAAAGAAAGAATAAGAAAGAACAAAAACGGATGCTGGATATACTAGGTTTCGTAGGCTTCTAGTAAACTAGAACATTATGCTCTTTCTTAGTCATTTAAAGCATATTTTACTCTACTGCCTGGTAGCCATTAGAAAAAAATTCTTTTATTTCTGATATAAATATAATAAGTAATTTGATTTTTTAAGATGTGAAGTACAATGTGGCGAATAGACATATCAGGCATTCACAGGTACACATACATAAACACACACACACTACATTAATGTCAGGTCTTTGGAAGGTCTCAAATACTGGGAGTGTCTCTTGAGGGTATTACAGGAGGGTTCCATAGGAAACTCATGCTGCAGAGCTCAGAGAAGATTTTGGATAATGTAATTAGCAAAACTCTTGCTTTGCAAATTATCAGGTGCTTTACAAGTGAACATTCAGATGCTTTAATTCACCTATCTCTTATATCTGCTCATTGAGGTAGGTGAAATGGGCTTTATTGCCTTCTTTTTCCATATGGAAACGGGTTCAGTCAGGTTACCTGACCTCAATACAGCTCACAGCATTGTTTTCTGATGCAGAGGCCAGGATTCTTTTACATGACTTTTACATGACGTAATGGAAAGTTGACTTTCAGTCAACTAATACTTTTTGCTCTTGGGCTCTCACGAGGCCTTCACATCATTTCAGTCCCAAGTATCAAGCAGGAGATGAGCTTGGGGATCAAATTAAATGTATACATTTATGGTTTGCTGTGGGATATATGTGGGAACCTGTAATGTGCGTAGGCTCCACAGTTGTTGCAAACATTAAGCACCTGATAAACCCTCTGTATGGGCCATGGGGCATCACAGACTATATAGCATCAATGTGTTGGGGAATATCTATCTGCTCCACTATCCTCAGTGTCATCTGTCTCCCATACCTGTAGATCCCTTCATGGTCTCAAGTTGGCTGCCACATCCCAGGAGTCATTGGCAGACAGACAATATCAGCAAACTTCTCAGAGAGGAGTTGAGCCTCTTCTGATGCACATGGCTGCATGGTACAAAATTAGGGTTCTTGTGGCGAGATATGAGACAGGAAGCATTTGAAGAGGCAATAACAATAGTGCCTGCCCAGAATGCATAGAGAAATAAGGTAATATTTAGCTTCTTGCATTTAAAAAATAGAATTTTTACAGCAAGAATGGAGACCTGTTACCTAAATTCCTTCATCTGCTCTTCTGGCATGCCATTGAGCAGGTTTAGCAGGTGAGAGTTTGATGTAAAAGAGGTCTTCAGGCTGGAGAAGGAAGTGGGGAAGACATAGTCGTCTTTGGCTCCAAAAGATTGTGGAAAGAGAGAGAGAGGAGAGTGAGCTGTTGTCCTGTTTCCCCTTCTTGGGGTTGGTTTGGGGACGTGCCTGTGGGGGAGGGGCACTGACATTAAGTAGGTGTCAGGGAGCAGTGAAAGCACAATGCCCATGTCCCACTCTCACATTTGGAATTCTGGAAAAATGCTAATTTGCCAAGAATCTTATTAGGAGGGACTAGCATTGCAGTCAGCACAAATAACTTGCTGGCACTCTTTTTTCTTTTTTCTTTTTTTTTTTGAGATGGAGTCTCACTCTGTCTCCCAGGCTGGAGTGCAGTGGCTGATCTCGGCTCACTGCAAGCTCCGCCTTCTGGGTTCACGCCATTCTCCTGCCTCAGCCTCCCAAGTAGCTGGGACTACAGGCGCCCGCCACCGCGCTCAGTTAATTTTTTGTATGGTCTCGATCTGCTGACCTCGTGATCCGCTCGCCTTGGCCTCCCAAAGTTCTGGGATTACAGGCGTGAGCCACCGTGTCCGGGCGGCACTCTTGAGGCTTTCTCAGGTTCTATGCGCAGTAGAAACTGAGTGGACACATAGCCAACCCGTCTTCAGGACAGCACGGCAGAGGACTGAGTTCCATGAGCAAAGGAATTGGCTGGTGGACATGGTGGAGATGCAGAATTTTCCCAGGAGCCAAAAGAATAACCTCAAGTTCATCACCTACAGGACTCCCAGCCGACAGGTAACTCAGGACTTCTCATCAGAGGTGTGCACTTGCTAGCCATGGCATACCAAGAAATAGCACATCAGCTAGTGCCAGTTTCCATCCTCCGCCAGAATCGTGAAGCCACTTACTCCTTCCTCTTTATATGTGGAAGCTCTATCTGGGATAGAAGCAAGGAAGATATTGGGCTGAGAGCCTGCACCAACCAAGATGAAGTGAGCCAATATTTCAACCCGTTATGGTCTGAATGTTTATGTTCCTCAAAAATTCATATGTTGAAATCCTAACCCCCAAAGTGATGGTGTTAGGAGGTAGGGCCTTGGGATGTGATTAGTTTATGGGGCAGAGCTCTCAGGAATAGGATTAGTGCCCTTACAAAAAAGGCACAGGAGAGACCCCTCACTCCTTCTATTATGTGAAGTTACAGTGAAAAGATGGCCGTCTGTGAACCAGCATGCTGGCCTTCGCCAGATTCCAAATCTGCTGGCACCTTCATGTTGGACCGTTCAGCTTCCAAAACTGTGAAAAATAAATTTCTGTTGTTTTAAGTTATACCTGGTTTATGGTATTTTGTTGTAGCGGCCTGAGCAGAGTAAGACACACTCCCTCCATGTTGTCTATGGGCACGGGGTGGAGTTTGGAGACAGTTCAGGATTTCATAACATGGTTCCTTTTTCGCTGAAGTATTGGTTCCTCTAGTGTGGTACGACATGAAAAATAGCAACATACTTATAACATACCTGTTTAGGAAAAGGAGGAAAATGTTTAACACGCCTGTATGATCCCTCCTCCATACTATAGGAATATTTTGTTTGTTCTTATGTATAAGAAGAAAGTACTTACTACTAACATAGCATATTAATGTAACGAAAAGAAGTGTTTATGCTAAGGAAATCTTTACTAGGAGGTATTTTTGAGATAAGGCCTAATTCTTTAATTGCCATTAATTTGTACCCAATTAAATAGTAGGCACTACAAACTGTAGTGAGTATAAATGAGGGAAGTCAAGGGGATGATAAATCTGAAAACGCTGGGGGAGTTTCACCTGTGGAAGATAAGACAAAGTTAAGTCTTCGTATGAGTGAGGATGAACTGCCGGCTATGAATATATAAAGGGTTCTGTTGATAAAATCGCATAATCAACGTAAAATTGCTTTATAAGTTCTAAAGCATTATGAACATGTTATCTCTTTATGTTTTATTTTATTCTCTAGTTCCAGAAAGCATGAGTAGACCCAATGGGTAAAAAGTAAGAGGAAGCAGCTTGTTAGCAGTTCACTAGTGAAATGTACTACCTTAACCATGGGAG
Organism: Piliocolobus tephrosceles; assembly: GCF_002776525.5. NCBI lineage: Eukaryota > Metazoa > Chordata > Mammalia > Primates > Cercopithecidae > Piliocolobus > Piliocolobus tephrosceles. The sequence continues at coordinate 36,808,081 of NC_045455.1, forward strand.
CCCAGATAAATCAAGGGCAGGGTGGAGCTCTCTCTTTCAGGGTGAAGGTGGATGTGCTTTAAGACCTCTGTAAGGCTCTAGGTCTCCACTGTTCCAAGAAACAATTTCTTTTATTTATTTTCATATGCTGTATTTTATTTTTTATAATATTTTAAATAATATTTTATTTTATTTTTTATTTTTTTATTTTTTATTATACTTTAAGTTCTAGGGTACATGTGCATAACGTGCAGGTTTGTTACATATGTATACTTGTGCCATGTTGGTGTGCTGCACCCATCAACTCGTCAGCACCCATCAATTCATCATTTATATCAGGTATAACTCCCAATGCAATCCCTCCCCCCTCCCCCCTCCCCATGATAGGCCCCAGTGTGTGATGTTCCCCTTCCCGAGTCCGAGTGAACTCATTGTTCAGTTCCCACCTATGAGTGAGAACATGAGGTGTTTGGTTTTCTCTTCTTGTGATAGTTTGCTAAGAATGATGGTTTCCAGCTGCATCCATGTCCCTACAAAGGACGCAAACTCATCCTTTTTTATGGCTGCATAGTATTCCATGGTATTATACTTTAAGTTCTTGGGTACATGTGCACAATGCACAGGTTTGATACATAGGTATACATGTGCCATGTTGGTTTGCTGCACCCATCAACTTGTCATTTACATTAGGTATTTCTCCTAATGCTATCCCTCCCCCAGCCCCCGACCTTCAACAGGCCCCGGGGTGTGATGTTCCCCTCCCTGTGTCCAAGTGATCTGATTGTTCAGTTCCCACCTATGAGTGAGAACATGCAGTGTTTGGTTTTCTGTCCTTGTGATAGTTTGCTGAGAATGATGGTTTCCAGCTTTATCCATGTCCCTGCAAATTTCTAGTAGAACATTTGTCCATTTTTGGGGTTCCTTCCCCTGAAATTGAAGAGGCTAAGTGATACACTCAAGGCATAGATCAGGTAAATGGCGGGTTTTTACACCTGTGAGGATACCTGAGCCAAATGCTTGCTACTGAGAGTGTGGGACTGGAGCCAGGATTAATAGCATCACCTGGGAGCAGGTTAGAAAGACAGACTCCTAGCCCCACCCCCTGGGATTCTCAGGCCAGCATGCCAACAGGATCTTCAAGGCGTTCCTGCACACGCGGAGCTGGACACTTAAAGAACTACTGTAAATGTTAGACTCCCAAGTGGACCCAGAGAGCTCCTACCTGGGAGGCAGTTGCGTTCTCTGATCCAAAGCACCTGCAGCTGAGACTCCTGCTCGCCCTCACCCTCCTATCCAGACAAGTAGCTAAAACCACAGTGAACCCAACGTGTTATTTTGGGTTAAAATCGGTGGTGCCCATTGTAAGAACAAATGCAAATTAAAAATAAAAAGCTTAATTTCCTCTGTTGAAATGAGGAAAGAGATTCCCCTAATTGCCTGTACTTTCTTATCTCTTTGAAATGTATACAAATCCTTTTGAAAACTAAATAGGCCTTTTGTCAGCTTTATGACCTAGGAATGCTTTCTCTAGAACCTGGGAGACATCTCTTTGAAATGTAATTGTACAGGGAGCCAGTGTTTCTGTCTCCCAGTTTCTGTGAGAAGGAAGAATCCTAACTTAGGTGTGCACCTTGTTCCAAGTTGCAAACCTTCTATTTTTAAGATATTAGAAGTTCGTTTTGCTTTGGATAAAGTCACTTAGCCAACACAGATGGTAACCGTAATTACCAGATAAAGTTAGAATGAACAGTACGACAAAATATGGTCCTCTTACTTCAGGACTAGTTATTGCTTATCTCCAGAACATGTATGTAATGCATTGTATCTGCTTAGCTTTATAAAAGGGTGTAATTCCTTACTATTGTTGCAATCTCTTAGTGGATTGCCTATAATGTGCTGATGCACATTCTGGTTTAATACTTAGTCAACAATGAAACTGTTTTCTCTACTACCTTTGTGGAGAGGTTTTCTGGGTGGAAGATTTTCATTTTTAAATTATATTTCCTCAATGACATACTATTATACTAATAAATAATTAAAGTATCCTATTTATTATTCTTATATTCCTGCAGTGCCATAGTCCTGCCTCCCTCCCTCCCTTCCCTTTTTTCTCTTTCTTTCTTTCTTTCTTCCTTTTCTTGTCTTTTTTTTTTTTTTTGGACAGTCTTGCTCTTTCACCCAGGCTGGAGTGCAGTGGCACAATCTCGACTCACTGCAACCTTTGCCTCCTGGGTTCAAGTGATTCTCGTGCCTCAGCCTCCTGAGTAGCTAAGATTACAGGCATGCGCCATCATGCCCCTCTCGTTTTTGTATTTTTAGTGGGGGGGGGGGGGGGGGTTTCACCATGTTGACCAGGCTGGTCTCAAACTCCTGACCTCAAGTGACCCGCCCACCTCGGCCTCCCAAAGTGCTGAGATTCCAGGCGTGAGCCACCATGCCCAGCTCATCTTTCTATCCTTCCTTCCTTCCCGCTATCTCCCTTCCCTCCTTCCTCCATCCCTCACCAGCAGTCTTTCCTCTTTTCTTTCTTTTCTTTTTTCTAAATTGGCCTTAAACCAATTCCTCTCCAGCCAAATTATTCAGTAGAGATGAGATCATAGATTTTATGAGTGAATATCTGTCCCAAATGTTCTGAAAAAAAGGTAATAGCATGGACCCAAACAATTAAAACACTGGTTTAATCCAAAGTTCGTTTTTTCTTTGCAGTGAGGAAGTTTTAGGACTGAGCTCTTTGGTGTTTAAACTTGAGAAGTTAGAACAAAGGGAGTTCCTTATATTACAGAGGATGGTAACTCACAGACATTAAAAAAATATGGACTTCTAATTTTGAGAGGTATTAGGTTGGCAGTTGTAAGATGTCATTATTATATTATAACTGGTCAACTATGTGTGTGTGTGTGTGTATGTATGTGTATATGTATGTATGTGTATATACCTATATCAAACTATTATCTACCTATATGTCAGGAGCCATTTTACTTGTACTTTTTGAGATTAAAGAAACATTCGTTTGAAATATATGAAAAATTCCATGTGCTAGCCGACAAGGGAAATGCAAATTATCACCATTGTTCATGTCTAAGGCACCATTCTTTGCTTATAAAACCTATCCAAAGAGCATGTTAGCAAAATAGTGTATTCAAATTACTATTTGTACAAAAACACAGAAGCTCTATAATAATTTAAGCAAGTGATATTATAATTTTATTTCTGTTGATACCATATCGGAATTGATGAGCTAATGTTGTCCCCCAAATCTGTGGTGGCAAGGAGGTTCCTAGGGGGAATACAAGAACTACCTAGCTTAACCTAAAATCTACACAGCATTTGTGCCCCTGAGCTTTTTAATAAGCAATAGCAGTGGGGTTTCTGATTGAATACTCTCCTTGGTCAGTATCAATAAATACTTAACCTTTTGGAGCCAAAACATGCATGTGAAATAAACAATGAAATATCTCCTGATTCTCTAAGAAGACTTGGACTCTGAAATTGTTTTACATACTATGACTTAATTTCTGACCGTTACCTTTTTCACCCCTGATATTTTGATCCTGTCCTTGCCAGAGAGCCACAAAGCACCTTCTGACTAAAAAACAATACAAATAAAAACCTCACATTCTGCAAAACCACAGATATAATTCTACATCGGACAGCACTATTTAGTATCATCCTAGGTTTACTGAAGCATTCTATTTTTTTTTTTTTAACCACAAATTCAAAGCTATCCTGTGTTACTTTTCTTAATTAAGCTAGGCTGCTCTCACAATTCAAACAGCTCCATTTTTTCTTGCTTAAATTAAACTCCCTGTGCAATGCAGTGACCAAAACAAATAATCTATGACCTACAAACAAGACACTTGCATTCCCTGAAGAATTACGTTCTTGTTTCCTCTAGGTTATACATCTTTGAACCTCTCTTTGCTGTAACGACCTTCTGGTGCTCATTAGCATGCTGATTACCATTAACACAGCTATAATGCAGCAATTTTCTTGGTGTATGTCGAGGAGAAATGCTCATCTGAATGCAGTCAGGGGACAAAATTAACTGCATAAATCTACAGCACAAACTGGATCTCATCCAACTTTGCATGAGTCGTCTTTCCTCTCCTGGTTGTGACATCATCATCTAGATTCCCACTGACGGCTTAATAAGTATCTCAGGGTTTCATATTTAATTTCCTTTCTTCTCTGTATATTACATTTCAACTTAATTTCAGGAATGCCTGACCACCTTATTACTATGTCTCATAATATATATTTACCTTTAATCTTTTAGCTATATCCCTTAATGGCTCTGTTATGAGATTCTTATCAACTCTACTTTTTACATCTTTTTTTTAAACATTTATATCTTTAAAAAATATTGACTGATAGAGTAGAATTTAAGCACATGAACACACACACATTAATACATTTATAGAAGTAAGAATGAGATTGAGGTCTGTAAGTCATCTGTATGTTTGGAGGCAGGCATACATATTACTCTTTTGCAAGACAGAACTCAATGAATAGTCAGGAAAGGAAGAAATTTTAATGGAGAGAACAATGGATGTATGAGATCGGATTTTCTTCTGGCTGCTGTCATGGGCATTCGATGGTTTTTTGATGATGTTGGTCTCCAAATGTAAACTGAGGGCTGCTGACTCAGCTTGCGGGTTCTGAAGCTGACAGGAAAGCTCCTGTTCCCCTCTAAAATTCCTATCCTGGGTCATTCTTCAAGGGTGGCATTGCAAATATTATAGCTAATTAAATGAACAAATTGGCACCAAGAATATTTTGAAATGTGGTTCTCTTAATGCTTATATAAGTGGAATTATAGAAAATGTGGCAGAATAAGAATCACTTTTTTTTTTTTTTTAAAAAGAACATTTGATGTGATTACAAACTACATCACAGTATAAATTATCACTTCAAATAAGAAAGGTTATGCATTTTCTAATCAAGAGTGGGCTGACGTTTGCATTTATAATCTTTAAAAATGCTAAGCTCTGGCCATTTTAATTTTTAAAGACATAAAATAACTTCTGCCCCATACTTTAAGAAAAGCACAGACTAAGAACACAGGCTGTGAACCACTCAATTGCTACCTCAGGATGATTAAATCTGATGGAGAGTGATCTCCTGGTAACTTCCTAGCACTTCCCGCACGGAGGGAGACTGGGAAAGGGTGGAGCAAGGAGAAATAAATGTCACTAGAATGCCACTTCTCTTAACACACTGTGATTCACTCCATGTTAGCAATGTGAACAAAGAGCTTGTTGGATGCTCATGGAAAAGGAAAGTTAATTCTGATTCTTCTCTGTGGGCAGAGAGTTGAGGGACATAACGGAGAAGATGTGGGGAAGCATCAAGAAAAAAGGAACTATTTGGATTGAGTTTTGAAGATGGTGTAGAATTTCATGACCCTGAGAAGGGTGAGCGAGAGTCTTCTTTTCTGACTTTGATCATTGCAACTATAGAAACAGAAGCATTGGCTGGGACAGCTGGGAGGACGTTCAATGATCTCTTCTGTCCTACTCACCAACTTACAGATGACAGGAAGCACTACTTTCTTATAACCCTGACCTGTTGATGGGAGAAATGATAGACCATTAGGTTCGCAACTATACCACTAATACAAAGAATGATAGGATACTTTTTAATATTCCCATTTTCACTTTTATTTGCAAATTAAACATTGTAAAAATGATGTAAAAAACTCATAATTGTCATTACTCTCACACAAAATGCTTGCATTTAGTATATATCCACATACTTTCTGAAAGTCACCTCAATAAGGCTCAAGCTCTAGTTTGAATAAAATTCTTTAAATATTATAATAGTCATTGCTGTAAAAATGACTGCTTAATCAAGCCCAAATCTCTTTGTATGACCCATCTCTCCTATGTCTACATTCTAAAAGCATGATTTCTTTTATAAAAGCAGTGACCTCTAAAGGTTAATGTGTCTTTCCAACGTTCCCAACTGATTCTCAAGGAAAAACTCATCTTGAGCAATGCGTAATATTCTATACACCATCCAGATCACACAGGTAAATTTTCTGCAACTTGGAAAGTTGCACAGATTTGCTAGATGGATATAGGTATAGATGGATATCAGAAATGATTTGCCGCAAATTAAAAATCTGTAAACTTGAGTATGTCTGAATCGTAAAATTCAGTTTGAAGTGTTTATCTTTCAATATTTCTTCAATCATTTAATTATTCACTCATCCAACACTCAATGCCAATCTGTTAGATTTCTGTCTACTGTATTCCAGTTACTCTGCTACAAACTGGAGTTATAAAGACAACTGATGAACAGTTCACATTGCAAGACATCACAGTATTACGGGGGATAAAAGTCAGGCTGTAAGTGATTGGTCAACAGGCTGCATTTGTCTGTTTGGGCTGCCATAAAAAAAACTTGTCACAGACTGGGTGGCTTATCAACAAGAGAAATTTATTTTCTCACACTTCCAGTGGCTGGCAGTCTGAGATCAGGGTGCTGGTGTAGTTGGGTTCTGGTGAGGACTCTTTCTAGCTGCCTTCTCCACGTGTCCTCATGCAGTGGGGAGAGAAAGAGAAAGAGCCAGAATGCTGGTGTTTCCTCTTATAGGGGCATGGATCCCATCATGAAGTACCACCCTCATGACCTTATCTAAACCTGAATTCTTCCTAAAAGTTCCATCTCCAAATACCATTACACTGGGGGTACAGGGCTTCAACACATGAACTTTGGGAAGATAAAATTCAGTTCATTGCAACAGCTGTGCTACTTTGATAAAATTGTATAACCTCTCTGGGAGTCCAATTTCTTCCACTATAAAGTGAAAATAATACTGCACACATTTGAGATTATTGGGATAGTAACATAAGGTGGTATAAGTAAAAGCATTTATTAAAGATGGTGCCTGATAAATAGTAGGGATTAAATAATTAGTGTCACAGCCCTCTTCTACCTGCCCTTTCTCTGTTTAAAGCTCCCAATGGTAGGAATAGATTGGATAGTGGGACAGGGAAAAATAAACTGTAAAGGCACCTCTCATAAGGCATTATGATATGTTCTGTATTGGCAATACTTTATCACAGAAGGGAGACATTAATTCTGATTCTGACTTCTTGGAGTAGTGAGTGGCATGGGAGAGGGCTGCAGGGGAGTGACTAGGAAGGAGGAGATATTTGAATTGGGTTTTGAAAACGAGGTGGAATTGCCCTAGGCTGAGACCCTCTGTGCTGATGGACACAGTGCATCTGGGGAATCTGGTTGGCATGACTATGAGCACCTATCTGAGGAATTTCAGCACACTCTAAGGTGATTTGCTTTTTTTCCTTTGAAAGCTCCTTTACCACCTCATCATCTCATCGTAATAGTCTATCATCTCCAGGTAAGAAAAACATATGCCATGTATTACTGAGTGCAAACTGGAAAGATTACAGCACTCTGGGTTTTGGAGTTGCAGATATAAATCTCTTTGCAGGGACTCCCAGACACAAGGAGGCACATGTGGCAAGTCTTAGCCTTCCACGGGGCCTGACTGAGCCTCTCAGCAGCTCCTATTTTATTTCCTTGAAAGCATGTCTGTTAGAGAAAATCCTTTTGCACGCAGTCTCTAATGCTAACAGTTTCTTTCCTAGATTAAAAAAAAAAAAAAATTATTTCACATACAGAAACCAAAGTAATAGAACCATTTAAATGCACAACTTAGGGTATCTGATTTTTCTTCTTAAAATAAAATATTAATGCCTTTTTTTCTTATTACAGTGGTAGTTCATGTTCAGTTTAAAAACTACAAAGTACAGATAAACAGGAAAAAGAAACACACATAAGTCACCCGAATTCCTACTACTTAAAGATAGTTAATGTTTAAATTCTAGGGGAACTTAAACTCTTTAATTTGTATTTTATGCATATAATATTTTACTTTTCTATATGGTTTTTAATGTTTTATCAAATATTTTTGGAAATAAGGTATTTTTCTAATATAATTATAGTAGCTGTTTAATATTTTAGTATAATGTGCCATAATTTGTTTTCATCAACTTTATATTCTTGTTTATTTAGCTTGTTTTTTTTGTGAAATTCTGTGATATCACATTTATAGCTTGTAAATTTTGCATAAGTTAATACTTCTTAGGATAAAGTTCTAGAAGTGGAATATTTTAAGTTACAGGTATACATATTTTACATGCAGTTGATAAACTGTTACCAGTTTCTGACCACAAGGAATATGTTAATATAAAAATTTACCAAAATTTTGTGAGAAAATAGATGTCTTTCTGCTTTTTCCAACACTGGACATTAGTATTTTTTAAAAATATTGCCCATTAGATATCTTTTTCTTTTTAAGAATAAGCTTTAATAGGGAGGTACTACTTGAGCTTTAAAAGGGAGAGATCTGGGGAGAATAAAACCAGAACTAGAACAAAGGACTTAAGAGTCCAAGGATAGAGCTTCCCTAGCTTACGTTTTTGCCTGGGGTTAGCCCTGAGTTGCAAGACATATTGTTGCATTTTGTCTGAGATGCCATGACATACTTGTTTGGAATTCTAAAAAGACCACAAAACCACCTTTCTTTTTTCTCCATTTCTCTGTTTTTTTTTTTTTTTTTTCTTCTTCTTCTTTTCTTTTCTCCGAATATACCCTTTCTTTCTCACTGGAGTTGCCTCCACTAGTGCAGGAATGACAAGCAAGTAGCAGAGATTAGACTTTGGCTTCTCTACGAAGGGTGTCTATACTTTCTTCAAAGACTACTATGGAAGGGGGCCACAAAGATGCCTACTCTGCAAGCAGGATTACCTGGTGGAATACTTCAGTTCATTGTTTGTTTATTCGATGACACACAGAAATGGAAATTTCTACCCGATAAACTGTTGAAGTGATCATGGAAATAAAACCAACAAAACAGAACTTTTAAAAATAATGTTTTTAGGGAATGTCATTTTCCTCACTCAAAATTTACTAAATCACAAACCTGGACCTGACTATGAAGTGCATGTTCCAGCCTTGGGATTGACTTAAATTGTAAATAGGTAGTTGCAGTGTGGCCAAGAGGACTGTGTCTGGCCCAGTGCCATGTGGGAAGAGGACTGATTAAGGGTAGAATGAAGTAGTTAGAGGACTGGCTGTGAGACTGAGACCTGAGTTAGAATTCACTCCCATCATTCACTGACTGTGTAACTTTGGTAAGTGGCTTAAATTTCTAATACCTCAGTATCTTATTTGTAAAAGAGAGATTATAAAAGCCCCCTGAAAGGATGTGAGGATTACATGACATACTTGTAAAGTATTTAGCAAAACATCTGGCTCATTGTAAGTGGTCAACAAGTAGTAAATATGTAGATACAGTTGTATCTACTACCAAGAACCCAAAAGTCTCATTACTTCACACTGTAGCCCCTTGTGTTCACATTGTGTGAAATAAAGAGGCCACATTCCGTTGAGTGTTAGTTTTAAAATGTTCACAAAGGATGAAAGCAAGAGGAGGAGGAGACCTGTACAAAACTGTGAAATTCTCCCATAGAGGGAAAGATACAATGTAGATCACAATCCTGCTACTTTGCTGAGATTGTTCAAACTCATTTCAACTGGAAAATTGATCTTGGCTGGGGCATAATTTACAGATAGTATTTTTATTCTTTAGGACAGGCCTCAGTTCCTATAGTCTTCTTGGACTGAGAGGAAAGATAGCTGATTTTTCCCCCCAGGAAACAGGTAAGGCAATATTAGTTAAACAATAAATTTATAAACAGGCTTTATCTATTGGTCTCAAGAAAGTGAGAATTCTGGTCAAGTGACAAATCAGATTCTTGAAAATGAATTTGGATGTGAAGACCATTTAACAAGAGGCTGGAAACAACTGATGAATGATTCAACCATATCTATCTCTAGATTGATAAATCAAGGGTACTGAAGCTGGTGTAATGAAGGGCTAGATACCAAAGTGCTTGTTTATCCTTTTTATCCTCCCCAAGTGTTTAGCAGGGCTCACACATGTAGGTGCTCAAGAGCTACTCATTTTTAATTAAATCAAATGCATATTTCATTACCACGTTTTTAATATAATACTTCAGTGTAGAGAAAGTAGAGTATTAGTATTCTGTATGTGCCAACTGGTTTAATGTTTAGTTCCAGAAACAATCAGTTGTTTTTATAAAGAACCCATTCTCCAAAGATGGTGGGCTAACGTTTTATCAGACGGGCCACACTCCAGAGATGGCTACCCCAAGATGTATAGCAAACTATCCATATTTCAACTAACATGTTAGGTGATGTTAGTTAACACAGTAATGTCAAAAATGGGTTATTATTGGTGAAATTGGTGGCTTGCTATTTAGTATGTTTAATATCAGAGATGAGTTCTCACTGTGATGTTAAAGTATACAAAACATGTGAATTGGCCAAAATATTTTTTTAAAATCCTACCCCCTTTTCCTTCTCCTTGCATGAATGAGGATTAAGAATCCAGTGTTGTTGGTAGCCAGTGCCTTTAGGCACAGGAAATGAAGCCCCAAATGGCCCTGAGCTCAGCTATTGGTTTAAGAAGCTTAGTGGCCTGGTACCAACTATAAGGGTAATAAAAAATCTGCTTCTAAAATATGGGTTACATCTCAGAATTGCCTAAAAGGACACTGAGTTCACTGAACAGATTGTATGAAGTGTGTTGAGGGTTACTTGCTAATGAATGCTGAATGTGTGAAAGAATTGGGCTTGAAGTAGTTTTCATTGGCAAAGCTGTATTGTGCAGAGGTAGGAATGGAATCCTCTCACCCACCTCAAATTTCTTCAGGAACTACCATAAAAAACCTAAGAAATGTGCTTGTCCAAAATGGGTTACGTATAATTTGCAAACATGCTTATTTGCTCTATACAGAGTTCCTTTTTTAAGATCCTCTGATTTTTCGGAGGAGCTCCTATTCAGAAATGTTCAGAGCAGATTATGTAGACTATTCTACCATCCCTAATTAACATCATTATTATATTTAATTTTTTTAAATATTTGATATTGTGTTCTCTTTCCTCTGAGTGTACTAGACTCAATGACATTTGGTTATATGGATAATATATTGCCTTCAATTTTTCCCAAAGGAAATGTTGGTAAAAGGAGAGAAAGGGCTTCCTCTCTATGCACAAATACAATGGTGCAGGGATACAACTTGTCATATGGCCCCAAATGGGAAGAGGGCCAAAAGGAAGCAGCAGAGGAATGGGTGCATTGTTGGCCATGACAGGAGTCTGGAGGGGACAGAAGCAAAACTCTTCTCTAAGAATAGCAATTATTTGTTTTTGTTTTTTTTCTGGGGGGGTGGGGGGGATGGAGTCTCCCTCTGTCACCCAGGCTGGAGTGCAGCGGCGCGATCTCGGCTCACTGCAAGCTCCGCCTCCCGGGTTCACGCCATTCTCCTGCCTCAGCCTCCGGAGTAGCTGGGAATACAGGCGCCCGCCACCACGCCCGGCTAATTTTTTTGTATTTTTAGTAGAGAGGGGATTTCACCGTGTTAGCCAGGGTGGTCTCTATCTCCTGACCTCGTGATCTGCCCACCTTGGCCTCCCAAAGTGCTGGGATTACAGGCGTGAGCCCCCGCGCCCGGCAGAATAGCAATTATTTTTATGGAGACTATTTACTGAGGATTTAATATGTGTAAGGCAATGTGATAAACTCTTTTAGTACAGAGTCTGCTTTTACTTAAAGTCTCTATGAGGTAGTTACTATTATCTTCATTTTACAGAAGAGAAAACTGGGACTCAGAGATGTTAAGCAACCTGCTCATAAGTGTTAGGGACAGAAATCAAACCAGCTGACCAGCAACACTCTTTCAAGCTCTCCTTTCTTCTTCTTTTTAAAAGAAACATTTTTAAGAATAGAAGTTTTTATATACTTTTGAGACAATTCTACACAATTTCACATACCCTTTCTACATTTTGTATTCTTTCAGAAATTTGGTTACTGAATCCTATACTTGCTTCTACTAGCACTTGTGAAGATTCTATAACCAGGGAAAGAAAGGGAAGCAAGGCTCCATTTTTTCTGTGACCTCCATTATAGCAGGGATCCCCAAACTCTGGATCATAGACTGGTAGTGGTCTGTGGCCTGTTAGGAACCAGGCTGCACAGCGAGAGCTGAGTGATCAGGCAGTGAGCATTACCGCCTGAGCTCCTACTCCTGTCAAATCAGCAGCAGCCTTACAGTCTCAGGAGAGCACGAACCCTATTGCAAACTGAGCATGTCAGGGATCTAGGTCTCGTGCTCCTTACGAGAATCTAATGCCTGATGATCTGTTGCTGTCTCCCATCACCTCCAGATGGGACCATCTGGTTGCAGGAAAACAAGCTCAGGACTTTCACTGATTCTATAATGACTCTACAATTCTATATAGTGAATTGTATAATTATTAATATTTTATTATATATTACAGTGTAATAATAATAGAAATAAAGTGCACAATAAATGTAATGCACTTGAATTATCCTGACACCATCCACCGATCCCAGTCTGTGGAAGAATTGTCTTCCACAAAACCGGTCCCTGGTGCCAAAAAGGTTGGGGACCACTGCATTATACCATTCTAGCACAATTCTAAGTGTTTTAGAGGAGGTCTAACTGAATAATACTATCAGAGGACACTGCTATTAAATTTTTGAATATTTATCTTTTAGGTATTTTCCCCCAATGCACATGTAGCAAAATGGAATCACATTATAAAGTTATAACTTGTCTCTTATTAACAACACATTATAAACACCTTTTGGTGTCACTAAATATAAACATGGAATATGGAGTCTTAAGAATTATATAATTGGCTTCAACAACACATCCCCCCCCATCCAGGAACTCTTAAAATCTCCTTACTGTAACTCTGTTGAGAGGAGGCATATGACATTATTACCCAAGAGGAAATCAAAGTTTTCAAATGCATCTGTACTGTTCTCCCACAGCATTGTTTTGACAGGAATTGCAGTATTTTCAACCACTGTTTTGGCACAGTCTGAAAATTCAGCTACTCTTTGATGATCACAGATGGCATAACTGAAGCAACTTGATGCTGCTGTTGTATAAATTTTGTTACATTTTGTTCTGGGAATGGGGTCAATATGGTCATAGATCGAAGCCGGGCACTTTGGCAGCAGTGAAATCAATGCTGTTTTGCATTTCCTTTATTGATAGGCTCTAGAGGACCACAGTTAGACCAATTCTGAATTCACATTTTGGTAAACATTCATCCAAAAAGTAGATGTTAATGATTTGACATCTGATAGGGTAGAGAGCAAAGTATCCCTCCTTCAAAGTGAAAGAAGTACAAACTATCAACAAAAATTTTCCTTATTTTATTTCTTAGATTGCTGTGATATTCTACCCACTTCCCTCTCTTTGCATACCTGATGCTTATGATTGTTAATCTTAAGTAATTGATATGCATAGAGAGATGTATGTATATCTCCACATTACAGTTTTTAAAAATCGCAGTTCTTTACCGACAATACCCAAATATGGCAGATAATCTTACAAAGAAAAAAAAAAATCAGAAACAAACCTCAGATGAAACAAGAATACCAAAAAGAATTCAAGGTTTTTATCTACCAACTTAAGAGAAAGGCAAGGCACTTAGTTGATCTTGCCTTTTGCTGGTGTTTAGTCTCTCAGGCCCTCCTCAGTTTTATGAACCAAGAGCCACCAGAGGGAAATAGAAAGTTGAAACATATTAATATGTCAAAGTGTGGAGAGGTGAGTCTCAGCATTTCCCATGTGGGTGTGTTTTGATTTCATGTCGATTTGCTTATTTCCTCTCTTACCTGGAGCTTCAGAGGCTAAAATTGAAAGTGCAGGAGATCCTGACTGAAATGCTAAATTACTCTTCCAGAGGCTATGATTCCACATAGCCTAGTACCCCGGCATTCAAAGAATCCATGGAGGAGGGCATTTTCTTTATTAATCTGTTCATTTTTAAACCTTAATCTATTATAGACTAATATTTTGGTAAAATACAAAATCTTGCTCTTGGCCGTCATAGCAATGCCAAATTGTTATAAAAGATTTTAATCATGTATTCTCAATCTCTGTACCAGTAACAAACAATTTGAGTAGTACTGGTCTACTGAACTAAACATTAGTTTGACAGTTTAGAGATTGGGACTAATCTCGATTTGAATGCTAAAAGTCCAAACGACTCAGTTAGATCATTTAGCTTTTCTAGGACTCTGGCTTTTTTAAGCTTTAAGTTTCTATATCATAGGAGATGTTAGATGTTAACCAGCTTTGATTAAAAATGTTTAAGCATGACACACAAGCTGGTGGGAGAATTTGATAGCAGCTCATTTGGTAACTGGGAACAACTTCAGTGCATCTGATTTCAACATTTTCTGTGGAAATTAGTTTCTTAACTGAACTGCTGGAAAGAATCATTAATAACAGATAACATAAAACTAAACACCCACATACACACACACACACACAGACATCCATGTAATACAGCCATTGTAGATATGTGTGACTCTTGCAAGAATTGGTCCAAGAAGCCCAAATGGATCTAAAGTACATGAGATTAAATGTGTCTTCTCTTAAATTATTTTAGGCTTTTTCAAAGAAATGTAAATTTTCTTACACAGAAAGTGGGTTGCATAATGCTGATTATGCTTACCTTAGGTACATTTTTTTTTTCCTCCTTATTTTGAGGCAGAAGCTATTGGAGGAAAAGTGTGACTTGGATGAACTTAGTTTATTATAATTTGCAATGGGAAACACGGTGTTTTTGAGAAAACATTATATTTTAATTATAGTTGACACACATAGAAAAGTGCATAAACTGTAAGAGAACAGTTCAATGAATTCTTATAAAATGCATAAACCCACCAAACCAGCACTCAGTGACTGAAGAATATGAACAACCTGGTACCTCTCCCTCCCTTAATCTTCCTTTCAATCACCAATCCCCCATTGGTAATTATATCCTGGCTTCTTATGCAATAGATGAATTTTGCCTGTACTTGAACTTTATATAAATGGACTTATACACTAAGTTCTCATTTTTGGCTGACTTCTTTTGCTCAACATTGTTTGTGAGATTCATTTCTGTTGTTGCCTGTAGTTGTGGTTTGCCTATACTCATTGCTTTACAATGTCCATTATATGAACATACTCATGTTTTTTTTTTGTTAAATTGGGGAAAACTTGAATGTATTTGAAACTTTTTGAACCCATCTACAAGACAGAATTATAAATCCACGAAATGTTTATAAAGATGTTGCTCCTGGGGTGTTAGACTTCTGTGTGCCATCCCATTTTCTCTTCCCAATTTTCATTCTACAAATAGGCCGGCAGGTTGCCTAAGCCGAGTCAGAAGAAAAAAGGTGAGCAGATCCCATCCAAAAGCATCAGCAGCCAAACAGATGTGGTAAGAGTGATGGTTCTGATGTTAGAAGGCACCTGGCTACTGCCTCCCTGATTCAGGAAAACAGTACCCAGAGAGTTGCTTTGGAAATGAGTCAACTGATCCATGATAAGAGAAGCTGATTTATTTGTCGAAATTTAGGCAGGAGGTATTGAAACTAACCTCACTCATCAAGGTTTATGCAAGGCCATTATAGTATTTCCACATTATCTCTGCCTTTATTAATTCATCCAAGCAGCCTATTTGCTTTTTGGCCCAATGTAGCCCATTGAGCAGACATCTTTCTGAGTTGTTCATAATGACGCCTAGATCTTTTTCGTGAGAGGTGCCAGCTAATTCAGAGCCCATCAGACCCATTAGTGTGTGGGGATGTTAAACGATCTTTTTCAATATGCATCACTTTGCAATGAACTATTTGGGAGTGTGTTTTCATGCATAACCTAATCAATTTCTCTTTTAGTTTTTTGGGGGATGCCACAGAATCTCTCAATGTTTCAATAAGGCTTAAAAGTGATGTTGAGATCTCATAGTTAAACGGGTCAAGTTTCAATTCTTTTTTCTTTCAGGATTTACATTTTGAGAATTTATTTGCCTAGCAAAACCCTAAGGTTTTTATTTCGAGCTGAAGTTATAGTTGAAATATATTTTGTTTGTTTCAAAAAAGATCTACTTGAAAAAAGCCTTGGGCATTACAAAGCTCCAAAGAATGAAAGAAATCAGAATGTGTACCTCATAATGAAATCCTACACAGAGAAAATGAATTTAAAATTCAACTATAATAATGGATCCTATAAAGGAAACCCCATCTAATAATTCTGCATATATTTGAATCGAGCAAAGCACTATTTTGTTTATATTCTATGATTTGAAATTAGTTGAAATGAGCTGGAGGTTTTTTTATTTTGAAAAATTCTCAATAATCTTAATAATTTAAGACTGGAAGCAATCTGTAGGATCCATCCCTTTTTTTTTTAAGAGATTGACTTAATTTAACTTTCTCTGAGGAGTTGGGCATCTAATGTAATGTATCATAAAAGGCAAAATTATGCTCTATGATATGATGACTCTTTAGTTCATCTGTAGTTTTACAAATATAAAGGGAAATCAATCATAATATTTTATCTCTATAATGTAGAATATTTAGACTGGTTATAAGGCTAACCTACAATTAAGCCTATTAGTCTTTCAACTTTGACTTGAGACAATTTCAAAGCTATATAAAAAATAGTTTGGGAATTTTCTAGAAACAGAGATAAATTCTTACTCTGTGTGGGAAAATAGATTTTGGCTGCAGCTCTGCTGACCACCACCCTCACCACCCATAGGTCGGGTTCTTGTTCTTTACAACATTTTTATAAAACAATATATAATGATGAAAGCACATACTGATCATATGATGTCTTTGATTTACTTAATTCTAATTGACTTAGGATCTTAATATTATATTAAAACAGTAGTAGCAATAATATGCATTATAATCCATAATGATATTGTCATGCGCGTCCATGTGAAGAGACCACCAAACAGGCTTTGTGTGAGCAACATGGATGTTTATTTCACCTGGGTGCAGGTGGGCTGAGTCTGAAAAGAGTCAGTGAAGGGAGATAAGGGTGGGGCCGTTTTATAGGATTTGGGTAGGTAAAGGAAAATTACAGTCAAAAAGGGGTTGTTCTCTGGCGGGCAGGAGTGGGGGTCACAAGTTGCTCAGTGGGGGAGCTTTTTGAGCCAGGATGAGCCAGGAAAAGGAGTTTCACAAGATAATATCATCACTTAAGACAAGGACTGGACATTTTCACTTCTTTTCTAGTGGAATGTCATAGGTTAAGGCGAGACAGGGCATTTGCACTTTTGTGATTCTTCAGTTACTTCAGGCCATCTGGGCGTATATGTGCAAGTCACAGGGGATGCGATGGCTTGGCTTAGGCTCAGTGGCCTGATAGATATAAAGCAACAAATATATCTGTATTTTGAAAGTAATTTTTTTCCAGGTGGTAAGTGAAGGTCAAAGGAATCTGTTGATTTTTCAGCTCCAGACTCTTAAGTATAATTTCACCTTGAAAATGGCAAAACAAAATATTTAGTATTGCACGAGTCAATGACAAATAATGCCAGGAGCCCAGATATACTTCATCAAATTCAGATATCCCTCTGGAACCACTGGTGGATTTTGATCACCAAGGATGATCAGGTGAGAAGTTATTTATTGACAAGGTTTCTCCTGGTTGATAGAAGCCAAACATCATGCTCAACTGGCTGTTTAGTAAATGATTTTGCTGATAATGATATCAATTTTACATGTATGTGTTACCCTTTATTTACTCCTTTATTTCTAAAAATTATTATTTTCATTTTGTAGAGGTGGGGTCTCACTATGTTGTCTGAGTTGGTTTTGAACTCCTGACCTCAAGTGATCCTCCCACCCTGGTCTCTCAAAATGCTGGGATGAGCCACCACTCCTGGCCAATGTCACCATTTTTTTAAAACTTTTAAGTTCAGTGTTACATGTACAGGTTTGTTATATAGGTAAACTTGTGTCATGAAGATTTGTTGTGTAGATTATTTTATCACCCAGGTGTTAAACCTAGTGCCTATTAGTTATTTTTTCCTCATCTTCTCCCTCCTCCCACCCTCCACTCTCAGGTAGGCCTCAGTGTCTGTTGTTTCTTTCTGTGTCCATGTGTTCTCATCCTTTAGCTCCCACTTATAAGTGAGAACATGTGGTATTTAGTTTTCTATTCTTGCATTAGTTTGCTAAGAATAATGGCCTCCAGCTCCATCCATGTTCCTGCAAATAAAGATTTTGTTCTTTCTTTATGGCTGCATAGTATTCCATTGTGTATATATACCACATTTTCTTTATCCAGTCAACTGCTGATGGATATTTAGGTTGATTCCTTGTCTTTGCTGTTGTGAATTGTGCTGCAATGAACATATGCATGCATGTGTCTTGATAATATTTACAGAATATTTATATTCTATATTATATTATATTATATAATTTATATTCGTTTGTGTATATACTCAGTAATGGAATTGCTGGGTTGAATGGTAGTTCTGTTTTTAGCTCTTTGAGGAATTGCCACAGTGCTTTCCACAATGGTTGAACTCATTTACTCTCTCACCAACAGTGAATTGTCATTATTTTAAAAGTCAGCTTTGGCAATTTGCCTCCTTACATCTTTCTGGTGTTATCAATTACTTCCAGATCCCTGGATCCACTCAAACATTCTGGAGAATGATTGACACTTACTGGTAACCAGTGTCATTAAAAAGGATGTAGCAACAGAGAAGTTATATTAATAATATGACTTTCTAATGATTTGAATCTGAAGAAATATTTATGCCTTTGTATGTATAATATTGATGCATTGAGAACTCACAAAATTTTATGTGAGAAGGAAATATAATACTTTTCTGTGATGACACTTTGGTCCACTTTTTCTCAACTCAAAACTGTGGAATTAAAAATACAGCAGGACCTAAAAATTCATCATTTCGATGGTGAGCACAAATAGATACTCAATACTTCATCTTTGACAAACCAGAAATATAGAACTCAATTTATATTTCATGTTCTTAGCAGTTACTTGAGGACAAAAATTATTTTTTAATGTGTTTTGTGAACAACTCTTGCAGGAATGTGGGTTATTAATTTCAGTTGGGGAAGATGA
Organism: Piliocolobus tephrosceles; assembly: GCF_002776525.5. NCBI lineage: Eukaryota > Metazoa > Chordata > Mammalia > Primates > Cercopithecidae > Piliocolobus > Piliocolobus tephrosceles. Next base: position 36,827,097 of record NC_045455.1, read on the forward strand.
TGATGGATCACACATGAGATTGGATGGACCCTTAATGGTGGATTAGATTCTTTTAGCATGCCTCAGCCACTTGGAAATAGCAACATAATACATAAAGATCAACTTTGTGAGTTCTAATGCAAGAAGAAAAATGGCAATACACTGGAACCATGAAAGATACCCCAAATCCTAGCAGGAGGATGGATGCCAGCAAACAACCTCTGTGACAGTATCTGTCTGAAAAAAGTGAGTGAAGCCCCAGTACCTGAGAGAGGCAGAGTGCCTCCCCCTGTGACTCACCTTTCCACCTGGAATTCAAGCAACTCAAGCCAAAAAAGAGCACTTTGTTTATCCCAAGCTCTGGAGCTAACTTGGGGAGAGGCTTGGAGGCTCTGAGAGGGAAAGACACTGGAAAAAGCTACAGGCATTTTCACATACACAGCACCTAGAAGAGGATGCCATTTTTAATCCAGGTGCATACAAAATCAGCCATTCTTTGGGGACCCAGCAATGTGGCTGCACAGACACGTTAGTCCCGGGTCAGAGATTGGAGCATCTCTTGGGCCAGAGGTTGCAGTGGGGTAGAGGCCTCCACAGCCAGAAATGTGGAAAGTGCCTCAGCAGTAGGCACTGGAGTTGTGCTCTCCTCTATTGTAAGCCTAGGGCAGGAGGAGAGCTGCTACAGCTGCAGTTTCTCCTGGATGGCAAGACTTGTAGCCAGAACCAACTTGGTACTAAGAACTGGTCTGCATGTGCCATGGCTGGGTGCTCCAGCATGCTATCCTGAGTTCATGGTGCAGAAAGGCCATCTCTGCTCCATCCCCAGGCAGATATGTGGGCATTTGGTGCACATGCTTGCCTGAACCAGCAGCCTTGAGCTTTCCCCATCCTTCCTGAACATAGGTCATGGAGCAGCAGGGCTCTATCCACTCCACACCCAGACAGATCTCCAGGCATTCAGAACACCCATTCACCTGGTTCAGCAGCCTGAGCCACTCTACCCTTTCTGACATAGATTGTGGTGCAGTGAGGACCTCCTCATTCCATGCCCAGGCAGATTTTCAGGTATTCAGAGCACCTGTTTGCCCAGTTCAGCAGCCTGAGTCACCCCATCCTGCCTGTACAGAGATCTTACTGTAAGGGGGCCCGCTCTGCTACATACCTAGGGAGACCTCCAGGCATCAGGAACACCCAATCTCCTGGTTTAGTTTAGTCCACCCTCATCCCCATATATAGAACTTAGGGCAGAATACAATGGATGGCCACCAAGTGACCAGAGGTGTGCCTAGGCATGGAGCTAGGAAACCATGGAGCTGCTATCCCAGTTCCATGCCAAGGCACACCTCTGGACACTTGGTGGCCACCCATTGTATTCTCCCTCAGTACTGGTGCATGTGCTTGTCATTGGGTGACCTGTAGGTGGACCTGCCTGGTCTGGCCCTGCTCATTGTGGCCCCCACTCACCCTGACCTGAACAGGAAGCTCAGACCACTATGCATGCCACAATCAGCCCACTTCCTGAGGCAACAGAGAACCTCTCCCACTAAACAGGGATCAAGCATATACCCAGCCACATTGTACACAGCTGGTTCTTACCTGTAACTGCCATCTACTGGCTTGCAAAACAAACTGCACAGCCCAATATAAAACCTGAAGACAAAGGTACATAGGGCTATAGGAAGCAAAACCAAAAGACCCTACCTAACATTCTCTATAGTCTCACCCCTAAGGAGCAATGGGGAGGAAAAAGGAAAGAAAAAAACAATATTATGGGGGAAAAAAGGGGAAAACCCTACATACACAAAAATTACAAACATTGGAAGTGCTATTGTTTCAGATGAGAAGGAACCAACTCAAGAATTTTGTCACCCTAAAAAATCTGAATGTAGTGACACCACAAGAGGATCATACTAGCTCTCCAGCAATGGTCACTAAGCAAAATGGAAACTCAAAGGATGGATAAAGAATATCAAAGCATGGATTGCAAGAAAGCTCAATAAGATCCAAAACAAGGTTAACAATCAATCCGGAAAATAAAGGAAAAGATAAACATCTTAAAAGGAAATCAATTAGAGATTCTGGAATTGAAAAACTCACTTAAAAAGTTTTAAAATACAATTGAAAGGTCTATAAATAGATTGGACCAAGCAGAATAAAGAGTTTCAGAGTTTGAAAACTGATCTTTCCAACTAACAGAAATTTTTAAAAAGATTATAAAAAATGAAAAAAGTCTTTGAGAAATATGGCATTGTGGAGAGTGACCAAGCCTAAAATTATTGACATTACTGAGGGAGAAAGAAAAAAGTAAACAACATGGAAAACATATTTGAGGGAATAATTCAAGAAAATTGTGCTAATCTTGCTATAGACATAGACAACCAGATATAAGAAATCTAGAGAACTACTGTGATATACTATAAAAAAGTCAATAATGCTAAGGCATATAGTCAATAGACTGTCAAAGGTCAATGCCAAATAAAGTATTTTAAATGCAACTAGAGAAAATTATTACATCACATGTATAGGGCAGCCCAGCTTGCCAGAAGTGGACTTCTCATCAGAAACCTTATAAGTCAAGAGAAACTGGGATCCTATTTTCAGCATTCTTAAATAAAATAAATTCTAACCAAGAATTTCACATCCCACCAAACTAAGTTTCTGAAATAAAATCTTTTCCTGACAAGCAAGTGCTAGGGGAATTTGTTACCACTAGACTAGGTTTACAAGAGATGCTAATGAATGTTCTAAACATGAAATGAAAGAATAATACCTGCTGCTACAAAAACATATGTAAGTACATAGCCCACAGACCCTATTAAACAACCACACAATAAAAACAACAAAGCAACCAGCTAACAACTTCATGATAGGATCAAAACCTCACATATCAATATTAATCTTGAATATAAATGATCTAAATGCCCCACTTAAAAGACACAGTGTGCAAGTTGGATAGAGGCAAGACCCATCTGTTTGCTGTTATCAAGAGACTCATCCCACATGTAATGATGCTTGTAGGCTCAAAGTAAGAGGTTGAAGAAATAGCTACCATGCAAACAGAAAAAAAAAAGAGCAGAGGTCACTATTCTTACATAGGCTAAAACAGACTTTAAACCAATAACAGTAAGAAAAAGGACAAAAAAGAACATTACATAATAAGGGTTTAATTCAACAAGAAGACTTAAATATTCGAAATATATACCCACCCAACATTAGAACACCCAGATTCATGAAATGAATTTGTCTAACATATGAAAAAGACTTAAACATCCACATAATATTAGTAGGGGGCTTCAACACCCCACTGTCAGCATTAGTAGATTATTGAGGTGGAAAACTAACAAAAAAATTCTGGACTTAAGCTTAACACTTAACCAACTGGACCTAGTAGACAAGTATACTAGGTATACAAGTATACACTCCACCCATCAACTAGGGTATATACATGCTTCTCATTTGCACACTGTATTAGTCATGGTTCTCTAGAGGGACATGACTAATACAAAGGGGAGTTTATTAAGTATTCACTTACATGATCACAAGATTCCATAAAAGGCTATCAGAAAGTGAGGAGCAAGGAGATCCAGTGTGAATCCCCAGACTGAAGAACTTGGAGTCCAATGTTCAAGGACAGGAAGCATCCAGCCCAGGAGAAAGATCCTCATACTATTAGGAACATCTCTATGCACACAAACTAGAAAATCTAGAGGAAATGGATAAATTCCCGGAAACACACAACTTCCAAATATTAAGTCAGGAAGAAATCAAAACCCTGAACAGACCAATATTGAGTTCCAAAAATCAATGAATAATTGAAAACTAATCAACCAAAATAAAGCCCCAGACCAGATGGATTCACAGATGATTCTACCAGATGTATGAAGAAGAGCTGGTATTCTACATTCCAAAAAATTGAGGATGAGGGGCTCCTCCCTAAGTCATTCTGGGAAGCCAACATCACCCTGATACCGAAACCTGCCAAAGACACAACAGAAAAGAAAACTACAGGTCAATACCTGTGATGAGCATAGATACAGAGATCCTCAAAGAAATGCTAGTTAACTGAATCCAGCAGTGCATCAAAAAGTTAATTCACCACAATCAAATAGACTTCATTTCTGAGACTCAAGGTTACTTCAACATAAACAACTTAATAAATGTGGTTCACCACATAAACAGAATTACAAACAAAAACCATATGATCATCTCAACAAATGTGCAAAAACTTTTGATAAAATCCAACAATCCTTCATGTTTAGAAACCCTGAATAAACTAGGAACTGAAGAAACATACCTCAAAATAGTAAGAGCCATCTATGACAAACCCACTGTCAACATCATACTGAATGGACAAAAACTGGAAGCATTCCCACTGAGAATTAGAACAAGATAAGAATGCCTACTCTCACCACTCCTATGCAACATAGTACTGGAGGTGCTAGCAAGTCTCATCGGGCAGGAGAAAGAAATCAAAAGCATCCAAATAGGAAAAGAAAAAGTCAAATTATCTCTCATATCATGGATGATATGATTCTATACCCAGAAAACCTTAAAGACTGCCAGAAGGCTCCTGGAAATGATAAACAACTTCAGTAAAGTTTCAGGATCCAAAATCAATGTACAAAAAATCAGCTGCATTTCTATACACTTATAACATTCAATCTGAGAGCCAAATCAAGAAAATAATCCCACTTACGATAGCCACAAAAAGTACCTAGGAATACATCTAATCAAGAAGATGAAAGATCTCTACAAGGAAAACTATAAAGCCCTGCTGAAAGAAATCAGAAATGACACAAATGGAAAAACATTTTATACTCATGGATTGGAAGAATCAATAGCGTTAAAATGGCCATACTGCCCAAAGCAATCTGCAGCTTTAACACTATTCCTATCAGGCTACCAACATCATTCTTCACAGAACGAGAAAAAGCTGTTTTAATATTCATATGGAACCAGAAAAGAGCCTAAATAGTCAAAGTAATTCTAAACAAAAGAACAAAGCTGAAGGTGTTACATTACCTGATTTTAAACCATACTATAAAGATCCAGTAGCCAAAATAGCATGATACTGGTACCAAAACAGAGACATAGACCAATGGAATAGAATAGAGAACCCAGAAATAAAGTTGCACACCTACAGCCATCTGATCTTTGACAAAGTTGACAAAAATGAGCAATGGGGAAAGGGCTTCCTATTCAATAAATGGTGCTGGCATAGCTGGGTAACCATATGCAGAAGAATAAAACTGGACTCCCTAGCTTTCACTATATGCAAAGATTAACTCAAGATGGATTAAAGATTTAAATGTAAGACCTCAAACTATAAGAATCCTAGAAGTAAACTTAGGAAACATCATTCTGGATGTCAGCCCTGGGAAAAAAGTTTATGACTAAGTTCTCAAAAGCAATTGCAACACAAACAAAAATTGACAATTAGGACCTAACTAAACTAAATAACTTCTGTAAGGCAACAGAAACTATCAACAGAGTAAACTGACAACCTACAGAATGGGAGAAAATATTAGGACATTATGCAGTTTACAAAGGTTTAATATCCAGAATCTGTAAGGAACTTAAACAACTGAACAAGCAAATAAATAAATAAATTTATTTTCTTAATAAATAATTAAGAAATGGGCAAAAGACATGAACAAGAACATAAACTTATTTTTCAAAAGAAGACACACAAGTGGCCAGCAAACATATGAAAAAATGCTCCACATCACTAATCATCAGAGAAATGCAAATCAAAACCACAGTTAGATACCATCTCACATCAGTCAAAGTGGTGATTATTAGAAAGTGAAAAAACAACAGATGCTAGAGAGGCTGTGGAGAAAAGGAAATGCTTATATATCGTTGTGTGGAATGCAAATTGATTCAGCCACTGTGGAAAGCTCTGTGGTGATTCCTTAAAGAGCTAAAAGCAGAGTTGCTATTTGACTCAGAAATCCCATTACTGGGTATATATCCAAAAGAAATGGATATTCATTGCAGCACTCTTCACAATAGGAAAGACAGGGAATCAATCCAGGTGCCCATCAACAGTGGACTGGATAAAGAAAATGTGGTACATATACATCATGGAATATCACCTGGCCATGAAAGAGAATGACATCATGTTCTTTGAAGCAACTTAGATGCAACTGAAGGACATTATCCTAAGTGAATTAATGCAGGAATATTCTCCCTTATAAGCGGAAGCTAAACATTGGGTACTCATGGACATAAAGATCGTAACAACAGAAACTGGAGACTACTAGATAGGGAAGGAGGAAGCGGGCAAGGGTTGAAAAACTAACTGTTGGGTACTATGCTCAGTACCTGGGTGAAAGGATCAAACATACCCAGGTAACAAATCTGCATGTGCATCTCCAAATCTAAAATAAAAGTTAAAAATAACACAAACAAAACAAGAGCAAAATAAAATTTGATTGGGAAAAAGAGGCACCAACATGGAAAGACAGCCACTGCCATAGAAAATTTAATATCTGATGCCTACATGGGGGTTAGACAGAGAGATATAGCTGTCTAATTGCATTTTTCTTTGGTCCAAGGATCTTAATTATTACATTTGGAATATTTCAATAGTTTCCAGAGTACACTGTCATTTACCTAGCTCAATACAAATGTCTATGGAATAAACTATAACAACATATATTTTATACCCAGAACAGAAAGAAAGTAATATAAACTAATATAATCAAAATTATGGAAAGAAAAAAAATGCAGAATGAGGAGTAAATTTGATGTGGTTGTAAAGTGAAAAAACAAATCAAGATTAAAGGAATGCCATAAGAAAAAAAAATGTTCAAGTTGTAAAAAGCCTATTCCAATGACATGCAGTCGCTAGCATTTGCTGATTAGGAAAGAAGGAAAAGTTGATCAGATAAGTGTAACAGGAATAATATTTTAAGGGCATCTTATGTGTGACTGTGTGTATGTGTGTGCATGCATGCATGAATTTGGCTGAATATTTTAAATCAACTTGAGGCTGAATATTTTAAATCAACTTGAGTGACATGTAACTTAAATATAAGAAAATGTACATATGTTAAGTATGGAGTTCAATGAGATTTGAGGATACATGTACCTATGTAATCCTCACAATCAAGATGTAGACTATTTCTTTTTAACTAAGAACCTTTTTCTCTCATTGCAGGCAGCATCTGAAGCAGACATAGAAACTGCATTGAGAAAAGTAGGAACAAAATATAAACTCTAAATATTAGAGTTTTTTAAATCTTAACTGAGGATATTAGTTTTGGAAGAGAGTTTAGGTTCAGAAGTTTGGGCATTGGAGTATGAGAGCCAAAGCTCCAATTAGCCATCCAAAAGGCTTGTGAAAAATGCTGAATGAGCTTTCTATAGGAATCTTTTCCTCTCTTAGTCTTGCTTAAAGAATTTCTTGGGCTGTAGAGAAGAAGCTGAATCAGAAATACTAAGATTTAGCCAGTTTGCGCCAGTATTATGGAGTAGGAGGATGGTAGAAAAAGTGGTATGGTGTTTTTCAGTACAGATGATCAGTTTCTCAAATCTCTGGTGGTCTTAGGAGTGGTATGTGAGAGCATCCCAAAATATCTCATCACTCCAAAAGAGGAAAGGGTACCAAAGAGACAGCCTGTGGGCCTAGGGTGAGGAAAGCAGGGTGCACTATCAGCTGGAGGCTGATGAAAACTCAGACATCAGCAGTGAGTGGCTAAACCAAAGAGCAATGTGAGCCAAAAACCAGAAGTCTCTCTCCTGCCCTCGCTCCCGGTAGCCTAGCTGTGATACAAGTTTCCCAGAACTTGAATTAACTCTGGGGAGAATGGTGAAGGGGAAATCCTGGAATGTCAGAAAGCACCGGTTTGACAAAAATTAAGTTCTCTGCTACTAGGTAAAATGAGGCTTAATGTAGAGATTAGGTTGAATAGTAGAAAAATAAAATTACATTTTCTTTTTTTTGCATATCTAAATTCTGAGAAATGTGTACCCACTACATAAGCAGAATAAATAAATCCAATGTCATATTAGAAACTAAAATTAGTAATGAATGAACATTATTCAACCATATTGAGTAACTATGTTTGTATGGCACTTGAGAGTTGACAAGTGGTTTTATGTACTTAATCTTATTTGGTCCACTCAATAGCCTGCAAGGTAAGCAAGTCAAAGAGCTTTCCTTTACATGAAAATATAGACAGCTATAAAATACCATCCCTGAATATTCATTGATTCAATTCATCCAAGAAATCAGTGAAATGCCACATACTTGCCACCTACTTGACATTTCATTTTCCCTGGAGTGCATTTCCAAGAGGCTGTGAGGGATATAGAGCAGGGTCACAAAAGCATCATGAGAGGTAGGAATGTAGTAAGACCAAGGGGTGGCTATGCCCATAAACAGAAATGGGCATAGAGGTAATAAGTATAAAACAATGAGTTCTTGACATTTTATGTTACTGTTGCAGAAAGGAAAGTAATATGGTTTGGCTGTGTCCCTACTCAAAATCTCGTCTTGAATCGTAACTTGAATTATAATCCCCATGTGTTGGGGAAGGAACCTCATGAGAGGTGATTAGATCATAGGCATAGGTCCCCCATGCTGTTCTCATGATTCTCAAGATAGTGCGTGAGTTTTCACAAGATTTGATGGTTTTATAAGAGGTTTTTCCCTGCTTCGCTCTGTACTTCTCCCTGCCATCATATGAAGAAGGACATATTTACTTCCCTGTCTGCCATGGTTTTAAGTTTCCTGAGGCATCCCCAACCATGCAGAACTGTGAGTCAATTAAACTTCTTTCCTTTATAAATTACCCAGTCTTGGGCAGTTCTTTACAACACCATGAGAACGGACTAATACAGAATGGGAATTCTAGTGATATCCTCATATCTGCTGGTGGTGATTTAGATGGTGTGGAGAAGAAGCGAAAGGTTCACAGGGGAATAGTCTTAGTTATCTGACTGATTAGCCAGTGGAGACATCAGTAACCCTGCTGGTTGGTGAGGAAGATGCTGGACAATGTAAGAAAAGGGCCTGGAGAAATAAAACTGGTTTCAGAGACTGGTCTTTGCGTACAAGATGCAAAGGGGTGTGGTGTTCTTGAGCTTGCTTGCCCTGTATCTGAGTAAATCTAGACATGCAGATCTGCAGTTATTATCCAGGGAGCAGGTGATATCAAAGCCTGGCAGGTGGCTGGTCAGTTCCTTCACAGCCAGGACCCAGCCACTGGCCAGGATATGGAAATTCATTCAAGCAGCTCAGAGATTAGAACCGAGTTTCAATTCCAGCTGCAACTGGAGTCCTGGAGGGAAATCAAGGCTGTAATCTTGTCTGCTGTCTAGTGCAAAAGAGAGGCGAGCAGAGAAAGAAATAGTGGAGATGAAGTCAATGGCAGCAGGGCCCCTTTCCTGCCACTATGGGCTGAACTGCTGCTGACCTTCTGACAGGGTCAGGATGAATGTGAACTCAAGGGACCTAGACTACAGATGAAGGTCATCCATGGTGCCAGTGGTGTGTAGAGAAGACAGAGATTGAACATCACAGCACCCATACAGGGTAGCTTTTGAGCCAGACTGGAAATCCCAGTCTGACAAAGTACACTAGTTATCGATTTGGCACACTGCTGAGATGTGAAACGGGTAGCTGGAAAACAATGCCTGATTGGTAGGCCATTCATTTAAAGAAAATAAAAAATAATTTTAACCAGATGGCTAAATAATTTCGATAGTAATTTGTCATTTTTACAGGGTTGAGGACATACGAAAATTTTCCTAAATAGTAAGATATGTTCCAAGCTGGACTCAAGAATTAAATGAACAATAAAATAATTCCTGATTACTTCTGTCAATATATAGAAGCCCATTCGACTTAACTGTTCATCTGACCAGACTAGTCGTGTAGAAAACTGGCCAGGCCAGGCCAGTCCCATGATTTCAATTTCTCCCTTAAGTCCTCGTGTCCTGTCAGTCAATTTTGGCAGGATTCTGAGAGAGGCATTTAAGAATACCTAGGTTTTTTGTTTGTTGGTTGGTTTTTGCTTTTTTTGTTGTTTTTCTCTATTTCTGTTTACTTGAAGAGCTTCCATTCTCAATGCACACAGACAAAAAAAAAGTATAAATTCTGGAATAACAGGAGCAAGGTCTTATACACCTGTAACACATACACTATCTAGTCGCGTTACGACATGACATTAGAAGCTCCCAATGCACCAGGTAACTGATCTTTAATTTTATTTATTCCATTTTATTAGAGAATTTTGAACCAGGTTTTCTGTGTAAGTGCCTAGTTTTTCCTATGCAGCAGAAATAACAAAGATGATAAGAGAAGAATGAACACCTATAGAATGTGTACTGTGTCCTAGTTATCCTTTGAGTTGCTTTTCAAGGATTATCTTATCTGTCTTCACAAACTTATGAGGTAGGTACTGTTATTATCTCTGTCTTCCTGGAATCCACAAGATTTTAGATCTGAAAGACGTGTTAGCAAACATGTTGCCCTGTTTTCCAGTTAGCTCTTATGCCATACCAGTGTCTCACACAAATGAGAATGCATTAGACACCAGTGTCTTGCACAAATAAGACACTGAGGTCCAGACCACTTAAGTCAGTTGCCTAAGGGCTTGCTTTTGTTATATGACAGGCCTGGAATAAATGTAGGTCATTTCATGTTCATTTATCTTTCAACTGTATCATGCCTTCTCTTAATTATAATTTTAAAAAGTATCTTCTCTTAGAAATACAAATGTATGAAACAGATGAGGTCTGGTACAATCACCAGAATTAAATAAATAAAATTCTATGTGAGCTGATTATATATATGTATTTATATATAATTCTGCCTTTAACAAAATATCAGCAAAGGAAATAAAAGAATACATAGAGATTTCAAATCTTTGAAAGCTCACCAGACTTCCTGATAACTAAGGAAGTTTGTGTCAACGGTTTGGAGCCACTTTCATCTGAGCTTCTACAAAAGATCCGAAGAAAGCACCTATTAAAATTTCATAGGTCATAATTAATGATCCTGCTCATAAAATTGCTGCTGTTATCTCTGACTCTAGATAGGCGGTTTACCTGCAGGGAGAATTTTCTTTGCAGCAACACGTGGAAGACCATAAATTGGCCTGGTTCATTAATTTAGTGGGTCTTGGAAAGCTAAGACATCTTTCTAAATTAATGATTTCAAAATAAGTTTACTGCAGCAAGGCATGGAGAGATTGCTATATACTCACTTTCTAAATCTACTACCATGGCCTGAGGTTGTGAAAATTTGAGGAAACTTTTGATTTTCAACTCTTATTGTGGTTTCCCCAAGTCATGTCCTTGTGCTTGCAGGGCATGCATCCACAGCTCTATGGTACACATTGGGAGCACAAGAAAAATCTGCTTCTTTTGTGATCTCTGCTGTATGCAACACAGTGTGAGGAACAAGGTGTAATTCCACATTTGTTGAGCCATTGAGACTTTTCCTTTTACCTACTTTGTCCTCTTCCCTACTGTTTCTTCCTCTCTTTCTTTTCTACCATCTCAACCATTACACCTCTGAAAGATTCTCCGTAAAACAATTTCTTAATTGTCAGTGTACAGTTGAGCCAGGAAAGCATTTTGTTACCACAATGGCTTCCTCCAACCTCCCCACCAGAGTGTTCTTTGGTTTCTCCTCCACTGTTAGAAATGAGCTATAGGGATATTACCTTGATGTGAGTGTGCTTCACAAATGCTTACCAAATTTAATACTTGTTCTTTTGTTGAATTTTAAAAAATGTAGAGATGGGGTTTTGCCATATTGACTGGTTTCAAATTCTTGGGCTCAAGTAATCCACCCACCTTGGCCTCCCAAAGTGCTGGGATTACAGGTGTGAGCCACTGCACCCTAATATTTGTTCTTGAAATGTGTAATTATAAAGATAAATCTACCAGGGGTAAAAAAATATTACACTTTAATTTAAACAGTATGGCTAATTGTTCCATTTGGCATTTTGGATTATCTGCACCTTCAGGGATTACTGTCTGAACCTAGCATTTTATCTGCAACAGTTTTACATCCTTAACAGACTTTTTGATGGAAACGCAATAAAAGTTATTAGTTGGCAGGAAAGAGTACTATTAAATTTGTTTTAAATAATAGACCCAAGTGACATATCAAAAATGTTGACTTGGTTTTCTAGACCTCATGAAAACAGACTAAATGGGAAGCGTGTAAGGGTGTTAAGTACAAGGGTGAAGATATAATTTACACTTGGTTATTAACTTAACCAATGTTGTCAATAGTGTATTTCCTGTTGCCTTGGGGCTAGCTGGAAATGGTAAAATTATCTCCAGTCCAATAAACTGGCATCTGCCATTCACGGTGTGAATAATACCACACTTAAAACTTGATAGAACAACCCATCTCATGTAGACTTTGAAACGTCACCACTTGGAAATTGCATCTCAAGAAACCAGAATCAAATATGACACATCGACCTAAAGTGAGGAGGGTCAATAGCCCATTAGCAGTTCCCCAGAGAGTTTATGTTATAAGTGACCTTCCCTTTCCGCTGCCACTCTCATGCAACTGCATCAAAGCTGCTTGGGGAAGAGACAAACTAATCACTTGCATATACTAAACTTGCTGCAGGCCATTGTATGATAAATTGTCCAATTTCACTAAGCAAGGTAGCTTTGAAAAAGAAAGAAAATTCAGTCTCACAGAATATAACATCATTGCGTGGTTAGGTCTTCAGCTGTAATACAGGGCTAAAAATATCTACATTTTCTGTCAACTTCTCCCATCTTTTTTTTTTTTTTTTTTTTTTGAATGCTCTCACCTTTATTTCTCTCAATGTACCCGTGATACAGATATTTCATATGTAACAAAGTTAAGGACGTGTGCACGTGTAAAACAGAGGCAGAACCATGGCTGAAACATCTAGCCTAGCAGTGAACTCATTATCCCTGAGGAGTGGGGGCGGGGGAGAAGAGGAGCCACAGGCAGTTCACCAACACCTGGAAGATCAACAACTTCATGGAGAATGAGTGACTCGGGGGAATTCAGATCATGAAGTCATGAGAGGAAGGTCTTTTTTTCAAGGGATCATGTTTCTCCGTATCAATAATCAGTTGTGGGTTGTTTTCTTCTATTTCTTCCAGCAGCTTATGGAGTTCATCATTAAAGTCATCTATTTTCAACCTGAGTGTCTGGAGGGTGCTATTGGGACGTGTCAAGGTTTTAAACAGCATCTTCACTCCACTAGACCCCAAGGGATTCTGGCCCAGGTCCAGAGTGATGAGGCTCTGGTTGCAGCTGAGGGCAGAGCAGAGGTCTTCACAACTGAAGGGAGGGATGGAACATCCCCACAGCCACAGACATCTCAAGTTGCACAGTGGTTTGCTCAAAGCCTCGCACAGGACCTTCATTCCGGTAACTCCTATGTGATTCAGTCCAAGATCCAAACACGACAGGCTTGATTTTTCTTGGAGGAGCTTTGCGAGACTGCAGCAGCCATCGCTCGTGATGTCGCAGTTCCACAGCACCAAGGCCTGCAGTTTACACTCGGGGTAGCTCAGGCCCTCACACAGAAACTTCACCCCTGTATCCTTGAGGGAGTTCTTGGCCAAGCACAGGTGTGTCAGCTCCCGGCTGACCACCAAAACAGCAGCAAGGTCCTTGCAATTGGCTTCTGTCAGGTGACAGTTTTCCAACGACAACCTCTGCAGGAAGCACTTTGGGTGCCTCAAAGTTGTGTACAGCAACTTGGCACCCTCATCCAGGAGCTCATTGTCGGAGAGGTTTACGCACATCAGGGACTGGTTGGCTTCAAGGGCCAAGGAGAGATCAGCCCACTGCTGAGTGGTAGCAGAACAAGACACCAGCCCGAGATATTGCAGGTTACACTCTGGGTGTCTCAAGACCTCACACAATGCAGGAAGCATATCCTTCTGGTCATTGCCTTGGAGGGTCAGATGCGTTACAGTCTTGTGACCTCGAAGAGCTAGGCAGAGGTTTCGATGAGCATCAGCTGGGGAAATGTTTTTGAACACCACTCTCTGGAGATGACAGTTGTCAGAGGCTATCTGTTCACACAGGATCTTTACTAGGGAGGCACTCAGAAAGCTATTATTGATTTCTAGACCCATCAGATCCTTATTTGAGCCAAATATGGAACAAAGGTCCGTCCAGAAAGGGAGCATGTCCTGATCATCCTGGAATCTCTCAGCCTCAGCGTTGGATTCAGACGCAGCGACATTCTCCGGGAGCGTTTCCTTTATCACCTGCAGTGACATTTTCTGCAAGTTTCGACAGTGCTTGACGCAGAATGAGGATGGCACGATGTCTACTGCATTTAAGTGCAGGGCTATTTCTTTGAACTGAGCCATCACCTCCTTCACCAGCTCGTCCTCCTGAGACTCGTACAGACAGCACAGGAGTTCCTTCAGGTCTGCCACCGTGCCATTCTTACGACTTACGTCGCATCGCAGCAATTCCTGTTTGATCTCCGGTGACATCTGGCAGCCAAAGGTGGCCTCCAACTCCTTGGCTCTCTTCTCATTAGCCAGGCCGAAGAAGAAGCGTCCTGCCTGGATCAGGTCGGGGTTCTTGAGTCTTTCTTCTCTGGTAAGCATCTTCTGCACGTCGCCAATGTCCCAGGCACGGCCGTCCCTGTCCTCCTCCTCCTCCTCCTCCTCCAGGGCGTAGAACAGCGCAGTGAGAAACTGCTGGAAGCTGAGGTGGACGAAGGAGTAGCAGCCTTTGGAGACACTGTCCTGGCGGAGGATGTCTCTGTCCAGGAATGGGCGGAGGTCGGACTCCTGCACCCCAACGCTTTCCAGGTCTTCTCTGTGGAGCACGGACATCTGCGCCCACAAACCCTGCGCGGCCAGGAGGCTCAGCGCCCGCAGCGCGCCCCAGAGCTGTGCGCCCTGCGGGAACTGGCTGCAGAGGAAGCGCAGGAACAGCCCCGTGCTGGTGAGGCAGGTGGGGGCCGGGTCCTCCCCCTTCTCCAGCTGCAGCTTCAGAGTCGTGCACACGATCCAGCACACCGCGGGCGCCGAGCCCAGCTGGAAAAGGGCCGCGTTGCTCCTCATCAGCTCAAAGGCACGTATGGCTTGGTCCTCGTCTCCAAAGTGTCTCAGGAAATAGGCCCTCCTGTCCTCCTCCAGGAACCCCTCTACCCTTATGTAGATCGGCTGCTCTGCCAGGAACCGGAGGTCCCTCAGGGCCCTGGGCCGCGTGGTGACCAGCAGGGCAGCCTTGGGTAACATCTTCCTCTTCAGCAAACTGCCCAGGAGGACCGGCACCGGCTTCTGCTGCTCCCAGTCCCCGCAGAGGTCCTGGATCAGCGCCCCAGGTGGGGCTCCCAGCTCATCAAAACCGTCAATCACAAACAAGATTTTCTGTGCTTGGCCTAGGATGCGTGGAATGTCATCCTGCAATTCAGGCCAGTCCCTGAAGACCATCTCTGCAAAACTGCACGGGCCCAGGCGGTTGAGCTCCCTGCAGCTGAGGTAGAATGCATATTTGAATTTCTGGCTGAGGTTGTCCTCTGTCCAGTCCAGCATTAGTTTATTGGCCAGCGTGGTTTTCCCAAGGCCTGCAGGACTGTGCAGCACCACCGTGTGTGAGAAGGGCCCGGGAAGCATCCTGGGGTTGCTGAATGGGATCAGCATCCTGTATCTTTCAGCCATAACACGGAACTCTTTGCTGTCTCCAGGCCAGCTCTGCCACATCTCCCGGAACTTCGTCTTCAATACAAGCCTGTACCTATTCTCGTTATCTGACTTTTCTCCTTTGACTTTGAAGACTTCAGTCAGGACGGGGACATCTTCCTCTGTTTCTGTACACTCTAATGATAAAGGCTTGTTTTTATTCAATGATTTCAAAGCAGCTTCTCTGAGTTCGTCCTTTGCTCTCTCAGACAGATCCATTCGGTGCATCTTTTCAAAGACCTGGATGGTCGCCAGCTCCGTCCAGTAGCTGTGACAGTGGCTGATGAGGATTTCCGCCAGTTGCTTCCCATCCGCCTCGTCTACCTCCTTCTGGGGGATCTTTTGGGCCTCGTTTCCCAGGGAGACTGTCCTGAGCAGAGACTTGAACTTGCTCAGCTCATCCTGGCTGAGCTGCTCCAGGAGAGCCTGCAGGTTGAAGTTCACCTGGGTCGAAGACACCATCTTGTCCCACGTGGGAGTTCTCCCAACACCTGGCCCTACTCCCCGGCGGCACTAACTTCTCCCATCTTGCTGGGTGTGTGTGTGGTGCATAGAGGGTGTCACTGTTATAAAACAGTCACCAGATGAGTCTCCTTGGCTAGAAGAACTTGATTTTTTAAAAAATATGTCACCTCATTGATTTGAAGGTTGCATTTTTATAATTTTGTTCTTGTAAGAAACTAAAGCATGAAGTATGAACCCTAAGAGTCACATCAATTTGGAACACACTTACATGACGAATCAACTTGACAGCCTCTGAAACAACTTTCAATGGCTTTAAAAATATGAATAATAATTTGAGTTATAGCAATTTGGGTATTGAGAATGATGATATCATAAATTCTACTGTGTGATTTAAGGATTAGGTAGCTTGGGGGAATTTTGTTTTGCTGCAAAACACACTTATGTTTAACTGTTGTTGCTAATCTTGTCCCAACATTTCTAGGCAGTAATGTTAGGGATACCAATTTTCTGTTGGCCAATTCTGGGCAGGTGGTAGGTAGGACGTTAAGTGGGGTTAAAAAATGGGTGGCCATATCTATTGTCTCCACAAATTGTTCTTGGTCCTTGTTTACTGTACTGTACTATCTCAAATGTTAGTTTCTTTCATTTATGGAGTACCTCAGATGGGATTTGCCAAAGGGTATGTCTCACAAAACTGGTTACACAGCAAGAAAATAGATGCTACTCCAAAAATGATAAGTTATCATTTAAACTTACTAATAAGTTTAATAAATTGTTTAAATTTATTTAAACAATAAAATAAGTGCTTTTCTCAGAGCTTTAATTACTAATGTGCATTGTGGCTAACCAAAAGAGATAGAAAATAGGTGGCATTTACCAACCTTATTTGTCCAGCTATTTACTTTAATCTAGGGGAATTTTGTGGGAGTGATGTTCGATGGAGCATACTTGGCCAAACATTTAAATTGCTCAATTTCAAATAAAAGCAGTCCTTAAAAATGATCTGCAATACCTACCATTTGAACCTACTATAAAAGAGAACCGTAATACAGATGGCAGCAATATAGAAAAATAAAAATTCAATGTGAACTGACACTATGAATAGTTTTGAAAAACTCTCAGACTAGCGTACAGAAATTCAAGGGAGAACAGAGGATAACTGCCTCCACCTGCCCTCTTGCAGGTTGCCTGGTCAGTTTTCAAGGGTGATGAGAGATTAAGAGATGCTCCCACATTGTGAAATTGTGAGGAGCATGAAGGTCTTAGAAGTTTTATTCTCCTGTGACAAAGCAGCTTTGGGAATTGTGACTTGCCTTGGAAGGGCAGTTCACTATGGAAGAAATGTGGCCACGAAGGCATCCATCCTGCTTAGATGGCGTGTTACCCTGCAGGAGAGCACAGATCTCTTCTCTCTGGGGCACGCTTAACGAGACTCCCTTTCCCTCTGGAACCAGATACATCCATTACCAATCAGAATTCTCATTAAAGTGGTTTATCTTGGTATAGGAAACATGCCTATAAATTGTACTTCTTTATCATTTGTAGATTAACCTGAATAACTTGAAAAGCCATGTAATTAAAATGCTTAATAGAACAATAGAACCTATTTTGTTTATTTAAATATTTATAATTTTATTTATTTTTGAAACCTCTATTAACAATTACTGTATCAGCTCTAAGCCTTGACCCCTTTCTTTCCACATCGTCTCATTGTCTCTTCCTAGACTTTCCCTGATTTTCCTGCTCCTGCTTCCAGCTCCTGAAACATAGCATCAATGGATTTGTAACAACTGTATCTAATATCTTCACACGAACAAGAATGCAAATAAATCTCCAACCAAAAAAAAAAAAAAAATGAATGACTAGAACTTCATTCAAGGCAATGAATGAATTGTAGATCTTCTTTGCCCCAAATTTAAGAGTCTATCTATATAATCTGCCACTTCAAAACATCCAATGTTTTTAAAGCTAGAAGCATTTTGTGTATTCATCATTTCTCACCAAATATAAGAACTGCCACAGAAATGCCTAGCTTTTAAAATTCTATAGCAGAATTAAACAATCTCAAGACTAAGCAGAAAATCAGAATGCCGAAGCTAGAAGAAGAAAAATGAATGTAGCTTAGTTTTTTCTGCTGACAAGCCAATTTGTAGTTCTCTCTTTAGGTCAGTGTTCCTACAAAGCTGGAGGCTTCCAGCGGTTGCACTGGAATCTCCATACTCAGTCGCTGAACTGTTGCAGAGCTGAGCACCCCTGCCTTGTTTAAATCACGAGGGAAATCTCAGCTATCCTTCTCTTTGAACAACTGAGGTGACTCATGGGTCATCATGGCGAATAGCCAATAAACCAAAGCCAATACCTCGTCATTCCATGACAGAGGGCAATGAAGCCAGGTTGTGGGGATGATTGCCCAAGGTTGCAGAATCACAATTTGTCTTCAGGTCCCTGACATCTAGATTAATAGTTATGTTCAGGCTTCTTTGTGATGGTGCCTCTCAAAACTCTGTAGAAGGTACTAATCCTTCTGATTTTCAGAAGACAGTTCTTGCTATCTCTACTCAAAATACCTGACCTAATGATCTTAACATGTTTCATGAAGAAATCGCCCCAAAATGTTTAGAATATGGGTGATGAGAGGAAGCATGGAGAAGTTGTCTCTTGCCTCATAATAGAGGAGCAGGGAGTAGTGCCCAAGCCTGAAAAAGAAAGATCTCCACTGCAGCAGGGCTTGCTAAGGCTTGCAAAGGTCTTAGGGAGAGGTGAACGATGTTTCAAGAACAACAGTTATTTCCAAAGGCAACTTCCTTAAGAAGTACAGCTTTTTGACAACTCTTTCTGATAAAGCTATCTTAGATTTAGAGACTACCACCCAAGTTCCAGATGGTCTAGATTAAGCTTGGGATATCAGTTTAAGAAGAAGAAACTAGTCAAGAATAAAGAATTTTTCTGAAAGAAAAAATAAATAAAAAATAAAAACCTTACTAGGTAAATTTAGAATGTTCATTATATGTTGGTAATTTTTAAATAATTTCTCTTTGATGCCATTCTGCTAATGTTCTTGGTGTCTACAAAGAAAACAAGCACAATTTTATTAGATCCAATATGTGAGTAGTTTTGACTGCTTTAACACCTAAAAAATTCTTATCATTCTTATAATTATTAGTTAGAGATGGCAACTTATTTTAATATGATTGCCTTCTACCATTCTGTGAAGAAACCTCTGGAGCCATGATCCTTTTGAGCAGAAGAAAATGAGGTCTGATGAGCTCAGTGATTTATCCTCAGAATCAAAATTGAGTCCTTGACTGGGCTGGGATAAACCGCAGGTTCTTACTCACATGAAGTATTTATACTTTTTAAAGATTTTAAATAAAATTTTTTGCTTCTCTCCACAATATTCATTAGTTCTAATCATATTATGGTCCCAATGTAGCTATTTTAAAGTGAAATTAAAAGGCAGCCCAGCTTTGGAGGGTAAGAGTTATTGAAAGAGGTGTCTGGAGAGCCATTTAAAATTTTCAAGTAAAAAAAAGAGAGTGTGTGTGTGTGTATGTGTGTGAGAGTGAGCTGTTCTTTTCCTTTTAAAAATTAAGAAATCAAATATAGAAATAGTCTAATTTACATTAATGATCTGCAATCCATGAGACAATTTTTGACCATTTTAAAGTGAAAGGCTAGTGATTATGTGGGTGAGTAGACGGCGATAATAACCATAAATCTTTGAAAGGATGTGCTAGGTAATAGTATATAAAAATGAGGTTGGTTGGGTTTCTGGCCTGTGTGAGAACTTTGCTTTACTTTTCTTACTTTTCTTTCTTTCTTTTCTTTTCTTTTTTCTTTTGAGACGGAGTTTTGCTCTTCTTGCCCAGGCTGGAGAGTGCAATGGCACAGTCTCAGCTCACTGCAACCTCCGCCTCCAGGGTTCAAGTGATTCTCCTGCCTTAGCCTCCCAAGTAGCTGGGATTACAGTCACTTGCCACCATGCCTGGCTAATTTTTGTATTTTTAGTAGAGATGGGGTTTCACCATGTTAGCCAAACTGGTCTCGAACTCCCGACCACAGGTGATCCGCTCACCTCGGACTCCCACAGTGTTGGGATTACAGGTGTGAGCCACCATAAGGAAAGCCTAAGCCATTATTCTGAGCCCTTGAGAGGTTGAAACTTACTATTTCTGCTTGTCCTTATACTTGAAGGGTTAGTCTTTTCCTTTCTGGCATCTTCTCCACTGCTATGGACACTGTGTAGGATACAGTTAGGTCTGCAAGTGAGTACTGGCTCTTCTTAACCCCCCTCTCAGGGAGCGTAGGGCTAAGAGCAGTTCAGAAAGTGGGAATACTGGCTGTGAAAATAAAATCCCTGCAGAATGGCAGCTAGCCCAGGTGGACTCCAAGGAATTCCCCACTGGTGTTGCTGGGAATCAGCATTCTTTCCTCCTAACTTGTATCATGAAAGCACGGTGTGCGTCGACTGCTGAAATTGTGTTCTCCTTACTGCTACGCCCAGTCCCTCTTAGAGAAATAAACATTATTGCTTCATACGGGGGTGGGTGTGGATAAGGGACTGAGGATGGAGGGTGAAGACACGAAAGATGGAGGTGAAAGGCAGATTTGTCTGAACCTATCAATGAGATGAATGGACCTCAGCTCATATGCAAATGGAAGATGAGTGTCCACCAGATGGTTCTACTAGGAAACAGAGGCAGTCATGACACGCGCAAACTGCCCAGATGTGCAAATTGAGCCGGAGACTTTTTTGAAAATAGAGTCTACTTGCCCTGTTTCCCAGTTCTAGGCCCCACATCATCACTGGGAAAGAACATATCATGGAAATCCACATGTAAAGCATAGTCAGAAACAAACTGTGCATTTATGTGGGTATGATTTTAAACATACTCAGTGATACTTTCAAATATGTCATGAACACACTTTTAAAGAATTCCCCTTTACCACTTAAAACATGTAAGTGCAATGAAAAGTAAGCTTGACTGCACTGCAATAAATAGTATGTTTCTTAACAATTTTAATATCTCAACTATACCCCCAAGTCTCTTAAGATAAATAGTTAATGATAATTCTTTGTAAATGTTATACTTTAAGGAAAGTCTATCGCATGAATTCGGTTTTATATGACAGGCCAATACTATGAAAATAATTTCAAAATTTAACCTTATTTTTAGAGACAAAAATGGGTTTTTAAAAAATGCCTCCGGAGAACTGGCTCTAGCAATGCCATTATGTGTTGTACATATTAGAGAAGGAGGCATGGCATGGACTCAGAGAGTTTTAGAGGAGATTAGAATGCTACAAATGATTCCCTTTCTTGAACCCTAAAAAATTCCACTTTGATTTAGCACTGGTGGAATTGTTAATAAAAACTTCTTTGCACATGGTGTATAAACAGCACAGCCCAGGCTGTATCAACTTTATGCTCCAATAAACAAGACAATAATGACAAATTATCAAAGCAGGCCTCAGATGTGACCCTCAATTGGGAGAGCAGCAATTTAATGAAGACAAAAGCTAGGTGAAAGCTGCTAATATCATTTACTGATAAACAGATTTTCTCGAGAGGCTCCTAGCTGAATCCCCCAAGGACCCATAAACCTGCATAATTCCATTTAAAATATTGTGCAATTCACTAAATTAGTCTTTGAACATCCTTACTATCCAATTACGAAGCCCCAGCATGGACAGAATAATGAAATTTTTCAAACTGTGGAATGCATGTGGTCTTAACAAACTTATGACAAACACCAAAATTAGCTTTCAATTTTGAGGCCAATGTAGCTCCCTTTAATACCTCAAGTCAGAGAGTGGCAACAATAAAACACTATTGCAAGGCTAAGCAGAACAGAAGAAAAATAAATCTTGACTTACTCAGAATTCTGAACACGGTCTACCTTCAGGAAAAAAAAAATCATATGAAGTTGAATGATGTTTTGCATTTGCAAGCTATTTGGTCGCTTAAAATCTAGTAAAAGCTTTACTGAATGAAGGGGACAAAATACCTCCTGGACAGTTCTA
Organism: Piliocolobus tephrosceles; assembly: GCF_002776525.5. NCBI lineage: Eukaryota > Metazoa > Chordata > Mammalia > Primates > Cercopithecidae > Piliocolobus > Piliocolobus tephrosceles. The sequence continues at coordinate 36,849,240 of NC_045455.1, forward strand.
TCTTCCAGGCAGGCAGAAAAAGGCGAGAGTTTGAGGAAGTGAAATTTATTTCTGTTCAAGCATTGCAAGCTGCATTATTAAAGTCATTTGTCATGGTTTGAATATTTCTGCCTGATTCACCATTAAATTGGCCTTCTAATTACCAACTTTGTCATGAAAAGTGGTCTGGCTGTTTCATTCACCAGAAAACTTGAATTCTTTAATCATCACTTGCTGCATGAAAATAAAATAAGAATTAAAAAAAGAAAAGCCCAGAAAACAACAAACCATATATTTTATCCTAAAATCTTAAAAGACATGATGTCATCAAAATTATGCTTAAATTATCACATAGCTACCCATTTAAAAGATGGTGATAAGTATTTAGGAAGTTAGTTCTTTCATCTTTTTAAAGAAACTTTGCCAACATAAACTCATCATCTGGTTATGTAACTCAGTTTGCTGTTTGACCACATAACCTCATGTGATGGTTTCAAAACCAACACATACCAACTGTAATCATAGTGTGCCAGGTGAGTTATTTCTCCTCCTCACATTTTCTAGGTTCTTGGCTTTTTGGTTGCTATATTTAACTCTATCAACAGGAAAATATTTGGAATCCATGGCTTCTCTCAGCAGCCTGGCGAGGTCATCAAGTTAACTGCTTGTTCACCCTGTAAGGGAGGCAGGGGTAGGCAAGTGTGGCGACAATCACAGTATCTTTCATTGTATATTAATTACTGCTCGGTTGTGATCATGTTACAACATGCACTAATGTTTTAAACTATGCAGCATAGTTTCTTTCAATGTTGGGGGAAAGAAGACGAATCTATCAATATGACTCCAGTAAAGGCTTAGTAATACAACCATATTTGGGAAATATTCATATATCAAAACAGAGATTGGCAAAAAAAAAAAATGTAAAACACTAAATTGTGAGAAATTGTAGATAGAGAAACTAAAGCATAGAGGGTTTTGTAAATTTCCCAGAGGTCACGCAGCTAATAAGAGGCATAATCATAATTTGAATCACTGTCAACCAGACCTTCTGGAGTTCATGAATGGAACCATCTATCTCCCTGGGTGTACGGAAAGCACTTAACACAGTGGCTGGGATGGGTGCATGCCTCAGATCTCTAAATGAGCTAATTTTTATGTTTAGGCTATCTTTATAAAGAAATACATGCTTTAGACATTTTCCTTTTTAGACTCCAAATAAAGGGATCAATATTTTAGCTACTGCAAAGGCAACTGGCAATAAACCCAAAGAACTTAAAAGTTACATAATTGGGATTGACATATTAGCATCTTATGATCACCCTCATATTATGTATCATGAGAGGAATCTTTGGATAAGCATTTTCTGTTGACCTATATGAGAAGTAAAAATGAGTAGACTATCTGAATAAAGTTTATGAATGTTGAAAACGTATTTTTATATACTTTTGTCTTATTTTGTTACAAACTTTACTCAAAGGAAACTTGCATCTGCTAATGAAAGGTTTACTCCCAGCATAATTATCTTGTAGTTACAAGATAATCATGTATATTTTCTAATTCATTTCCCAGAATTTATATAAATTGAGTCATTGGTTTCATCATGTTTTTTCACATTGAACCAAAATGAGGAAATCTGATTAAGAATCTTGAACATCATAAAATGTGAGATTAGTATACACCTTTTAGAAATAAGTAGGACACTTTTGAGAATAGGCCGGGCGCGGTGGCTCAAGCCTGTAATCCCAGCACTTTGGGAGGCCGAGACGGGCGGATCACGAGGTCAGGAGATCAAGAATAAAAGGAGTGCTACTAACAATTATGTCCAAACACTAGTGCTAAACCAAGACTGTTCAAATAAACCGGGACATCTTTTCACTCTAACATTAGAGTATTTATATTCTATATTTATATTCTCTCGATTTATTTCCTACTTTTTCTGGATTATATAACCTGCCATGGGTTCCAAAAAAAATGTGATTTTAGGTAACATTTTTGGAGTCCTAATGTGTTTAAATATATATTTATTCTACTCTCAGACTCAATTGAGAATACTAATAATATAAAATTTAGGGTTTATGGTCATTTTGCCTTAGAATTTTGAAAGCAATTTTTCCTCTTCTAGTTTCCAGTGTTGCTTTTGGGAAATTCAATGCCATTCTAATTCTTTATTCTCTATATGCAATCTATTGTTTTGTCTTAGGTTCTTTTCTTATCCCATTTTTTTCTTTCCTTTCTTTCTTTCTTGATGTATTTAAGATATTGTGTTTATCCTCAATGTTCTGAAAATTCATGATAATGTGCCTTGGTAGTGCATTGGTTTGGTCTCTCTTTTTTATTAATTGGGCTGGGTACTTGAAATATTCTTATAACCAGGAGACAAATGTCTTTCAGTTCTGAATGTTTTTGCTCTGTTATTTCTTAGATAATTTCATTTGCTCTATTTCCCTTATTCTTTCTAGACCTTCTATTAATAAAATGTTGTGTCTTCTCAGTTGACTAATTTTTAAAATTTGTACACTTTCCATTTCTTTGTGCTTTTTTTTGATATACTTTGAAGATCTTTTCTTACCTTTATTGACCTTTCTGTCAAATTGTCATTTTTGCCTTTCTTTTTCTTAATTTATAATAGCTCTTTGTAGTTCTCTGATAGTTTATTTTCACAGCACCCTGTTCTTGTTTTATGAACACAATATCTGTTCTTGACTCTCCAAAGATATTTTTGATTCTTCTGGATTCTTTTCTTGTATTACTATTTTATAATATTTTCACAATGGAAGATTCAACCCAGTGCCCTATGATCCCTTGTTGCTTGTTAAGGTTTATGAATGAGGCATTAAAAGCAGATTGGAGGCTCCAAATGTGTGGATGGGACTTGTACACGGAAGGGCTTGACTCTGGGCTCAACAGGAAGCAAGATGACCCTTTCACTGGAAGATCTCTAAAAGACCAGTTCCTCCACAGAAGACTCCTTCAGCTTCCTGCTGGTTGGTGGGAGTGTTCTATGAGCTTGCTTTCTCTTAAAGGAATTATTCTGTTATCAGCTCCACACCCCAATCCTGACCGCCTTTGTTTCTGTTGTATCTGAATCTGGGAACACTCTGCCCAATTTCTCCCAAAAAATAAAATTCCAGTCTCCTTGGGAGATTCAATGACCATACATACAATTTTAGCCCAAGCATGTCTTCTTGGCTTTGTACCCATCAGATACCTGATGTTTCCAAGTGCAGAACCTCTTAGGGGTTTATTGGACAATGTAGCTCATCTGTGTTGCTGCCCCACCAGTGCCAGCAGGTATGTTCTACTTCTAGTCTGCTCTACCCTACTCTACTTCCACTCTGGTAAGTCTGTTACCCCGTGGGTTAAATCCACTACCCTCCATCTACTTCCTATCTTAAAAAAATCTGATAATAGATCTCTCTTCACATTTTTGTAATTTCAATATCAGTGGGTAATACGCTCTAAAAATCAGGTCTTGCTCTGATTACTAAATTCAATGAATAAACAATGTGGTGGATTGGATATCTGCTGATAGCCAAATTTCAGCCATTGTTTCAAAACAACTGAAAACTCAGAGTTCAGGCAAAAATTCAGATCTGAGATCTGAAACCAAATACTTTTAACTTCACAAGATCCCTGCTGACGTATCAAAGCAGGCAGCTCTGGCACACAGGATGTTGCGTATCTTGAATCAGAAAAAAAAATTGGAAAAGAGGTGGTGAGTTTGCAGAGAAAAAAATTTAAGTAAAATACAGACCTGCAGTGTTAGCAACTGACATTAAAAAAAAAAAAAAAAAAAACTTAAATGATGAGCTTGTAGTTTTAATATCACTGCTCTATCCAACCCTCTGAATCTTTTTATCATACCTAAAGAATTGTTCATTCATCTTTCAGGAATACATTAGAGTAGGAGACTTTCCCCATAGGCAAAACCATTATACATATTTGCAAATGTCTTACATAATGATGCAAATACTATGCACAGATATGTTTTGATGAAAGGTAGAAACAATGCAGCAATTTTCATTTCGTTTCATTAGCTATCTTAGCTCCAAGTAAAGAGAGTTTTCTTTGTTGTTTATGCTTTTTCAAATGTTAAAAATGCATATATTTAGAATTCGTGGTACTGCCTGTAAAGAGTTATCTGATGGAAAATATTTGTTTCTGATCTGATGCAAAATAGATGTTTCATCTCATAACCATATCTCTGGTCACTATTTTTATAACTTTATTTAAAATATCTGCTTATTCAGAAATTATGGCCAGGTTTTTCTTGGATTTAAAAAGTATTTCCAGTATATTGTAGAGAGAAAAATATGTATATGTTGGCTGCAGATACAAAATAAAGGGTTGTCTTCTTATTTTGCTTGTTTTGGTCAACTTGGGTTTAAAATTTTAGTTTTGCAGCAGAAGCTTAAATACAACTACTTACATTAGACCTTAGCTGTCAATGTGAAAAAAATAAAAGTCCCAACCATTTAATACCTGCTTTGCATCTACATAAAAATTCCCCTTTCAATACACTCCTGCTCCTGGCAGCTTATTATGGCCATTGTTTAATTTGTGCTCTGTTTTTACAGATGACACTTGTACAGGTCTCTTGGGGCAGCTGATAGAAGTCAGGCTCCTCTCTTTCCCTTGTGTCAATTCTTTTGTGAACCTTTATAATTAGCCACTTAACAAATTGAGGGAAATGAACCTTCAGCTGCAAAGTACATTCTGAAGTTAAGTCAACCATATGACAGGCAAAACCGATGCACAAAAATCTCCTTAACTCAATTGTTGAGTTGCCTCAAGGGTTAAGAGGGATTCTACCAGTAATAGCCTAAAAGAGAAGCACTAGGAGTGATGTTTTTGATGGTTCTCTACCTAAATACCTCTTAGCCTTCTCAAGAAACAGCACATATCAGAAAAAGGGACATATTTTAAAGCATGTTGGCTACTTCTTTTTTAAATCTTTTGTTTTGCAGGAGAAAAATGTCAAAAGCCTGATTTTTGAAAGAAACAAGGTCCCTAGGCTTCAGCCTTACAGGTTAAATGTAGATAAATAAAGTTTACATCTTCTGGGCTGAAGTATTTGAGTATTGAAAATGATATAATGTAGATTAAGATATTAATGAATTTGTTTTCAGAATCTGTAATAAGGACCCTAAGAGCAGGGTGCTATCAGTACAAACTCTTCCCTTTTTATTACTAATTAGACTTCTAAATGTGAGTGTAAATGTACCTCAGAGAGTATGTATTAAAAAGTTGCATATGCATAAGAGATCATTTCAAATTCATTTTCCAACAAAAACTTCAACTTTGATATTTTCTCATGTTCCCATTTATATCACATTAACATAGTCTTTTGTATTTAATTTATAAATTCCATTGTGATCAGTCAATCAAGGTATTTACTTTGGGGAACTGTCTGATATCTTAATCCCCAGTTCAACAACCAACAGTCAAATATTATCTATTTAATGTATCCTATTATTCATCAGTGATTCTTTTTCAAGTTATACATGTATTTTCTCTCAAGTGTATAATAAATCTGGTTTAGTGGCACATCCAAATCAAAAATATATATGGAACCTTTTATGCAGAGCTGGTGAGACATAAGTGAGGGTTTAGAATATTAGAAGATCAAAAATGTTAATATGCTATGTGACATTAAGATGCTAGAATCCTTTTTATCTTGAGAATAATAAAATGGAGCACAATAACATTTTGGTATTGGTCAGCGAGATTAAGAAAAAAAGAAAGTTTCACTTCACATAAGCTCAAAGTGTTACTGTAAACAAAACCTTTAATTATGATACAGATCTCAAATATCTTAATTATAGCTTATAGCAACCTGTCATTTGTTTTGTAGACTATTAAATTGGCTGTAGTCTATTGAAGTTATGTTTGACATTGCTCAATGAAGGCTGCATCTATAGTAGGACTGTTAATTTATGCATGTCTATCTTTTTAATTGATAATGTAGTGAGAAGAACCTCATTATATGATTGACAGTATATCAGGCACTGTTCTAGGCACTTTACACATATTAATTCATGTAATCCTCATTGAAACCCTATTGAGGGTATGTGATATGGTTTAGCTGTGTCCCCACCCACGGTTCATCTTGAATTCCCATGTGTTGTGGGATGGACCCAGTGGGAAGTAATTGAATCATGGGGCAAGTCTTTCTCATGCTGTTCTTGTGATAGTGAATAAGTCTCACAAGATCTGATGGTTTTAAAAGGAGGAGTTCCCCTGTGCAAGCTCTCTTCCTTTGCCTGCTGCCATCCATGTAAGACATGACTGGCTCTTCCTTGCCTTCCACCATGATTGTGAGGCTTCCCCAGCCATGTGGAACTTTAAGTCCAATTAAACCTCTTCCTCTTGTAAATTGCCCAGTATGTCTTCATCAGGAGCATGAAAACAGAGTAATACAGTAAATTAGTACTGAGAGTGGGGCATTGCTGAAAAGATACCCGAGAATGTGGAAGCAACTTTTGAACTGGGTAACAGGCAGAGGCTAGAACAGTTTGGAGGGCTCAGACGAAGACAGAAAACTGTGGGAAAGTTTGGAACTTACTAGAGACTTGTTAAAGGGCTTTGACAAAAATGCTGATAGTGATATGAACAGTAAGGTCCTGGCTAAGGTGGTCCCAGATGGAGATGAGGAACTTGTTGTGAACTGGAGCAAAGGTGACTCTTGTTATGTTTTAGCAAAGAGATTGGTGGCATTTTGCCCCTGCCCTGGAGGTTTGTGGAACTTTGAATGTGAGAGAGATGATTTAGGGTATCTGGTGAAAGAAATTTCTAAGCAGCAAAGCATTCAAGAGGTGACTCGGATGCTGTTAAAAGTATTCAATTTTATAAGGAAAATAGCATAAATATTTGGAAAATTTGAAGCCTGAAAATGTGATAGAAAAGAAAATCCCTTTTTCTGAGGAGAATTCAAGACAGCAGCAGATATTTACATAAGTAATGAGGAGTCAAATGTTGATCCCCAAGACAACAGGGAAAATGCCTCTAGGGCATGTCAGAGGTCTTTGTGGCAACCCCTCCCATCACAGGCCCAAGGCCTAGGAGGAAAAAGTGGTTTCATGGTCTGGGTACAGGGTCCTCGGGACTTGGTGCCCTGCATCCCAGCTGCTCCGGTTGTGGCTGAAAGGGACCAATGTAGAGCCCAGGCTGTGGCTTCAAGGGGTGCAAGCCTCAAGGCTTGGCAACTTCCACATGGTGTTGAGTCTGCAAGTGCGCACAAGTCAAGAATTGAGGTTTGGGAACCTCTGCCTAGATTTCAGAAGATGTATGGAAACACCTGGATGTCCAGGAAGAAGTATGTTGCAGGGGCAGGACTCTCATGGAGAGCCTCTGCTAGGGCACTACAGAAGGGAAATGTGGGCTCAGAGCCCCTAACACAGAGTCCTTACTGGGGCATTGGCTAGTGGAGTTGTGAGAAAAGGGCCACAGTCTTCCAGACGCCAGAATGGCATATCCACTGACAGCTTGCATTGTGTGCCTGGAAAAGTTGCAGATACTCAATGCTAACCCATGAAAGCAGCCAGAAGGTAGGCTGAACCCTGCAAAGCCACAGGGGTGGAGCTGCCCAAGACCATGGGAACCCACCTCTTGCATCAGCATGACCTGGATATGAGACCTGGAGTCAAAGGAGATCATTTTGGAACTTTAAGATTTCACTGCTCTGCTGGACTTTGGACTTGCATGGGGCCTGTAGCCCCTTTGTTTTGGCCAATTTCTCCCGTTTGGAATGTCTGAATTTACCCAATGCCTGTACTCCCACTGTTATCTAGGAAGTAACTAACCTGCTGTTGATTTTACAGGATCATAGGTGGAAGGGACTTGCCTTGTCTCAGATGAGACCTTGGACTATTTACTTTTGTGTTAATGTTGAAATGAGTTAAGACTTTGGGGGACTGTTGGGAAGGCATGATTTGTTTTGAAATGTAAGGATGTGAGATTTGGGAGGGGTCAGGGGCAGAATGATATGGTTTGGCTGTGTCCCCACCCAAATCTCATCTTGAATTCCCACATGTTGTGGGAGGGACCTGGTGTGAGGTAATTGAGTCATGGGGGCAAGTCTTTCCCATGCTGTTTTTATGGAATAAGTCTCATGAGATCCAATGGTTTTAAAAAGAGGAGTTCCCCTGCACAAATTCTCTCTCTTTGCCTGCTGCCATCCATGTAAGACATGACTTGCTCTTCCTTGCCTTCTGCAATGATTGTGAGGCTTCCCCAGCCACAAGGAACTGCAAGTCCAATTAAACCTCTTCTTTTGTAAGTTGCTCAGTTTTGGGTATGTCTTTATCAGCAGTCTGAAAATGTACTGGTACAGTATGACATAGGTACTCTTATCATTCCCACTTTACAGATGAGGAAAGTGAGACTAGGGAGGACAAGGTCACAAAGAGCAGAAAGTGGCAGCACTGGAATGTGAACCTGACAGCCTGGCCCCAGAGTCTGTGCTCTTGACCACTGGGCTATGGTAATTCATTTCCCTGATTTATTAATAGCTCTGCCAATCAAACTGTGTTTAGTATCATATAATTAGCTCCAGAAACACTTATAGCAGTTCTCCTCAGTTAGAAGCATTTTAACCTATCAGAAGTCTTCTTTCCAAAATAGTTGATAAGATTAGATAGCTTATCCAAGGGTGAAGTCAGCTAGTATTAATGTGACTGTATAATTTATTGTGTCAGTGGGGCACTTTTAAGAAGAAAGTAAGGTGCTATTAATGATTACACACCTGGGCAACTGACAAAAACTGGGACTGTTTTGGTCAAATCTGGGCATATAATCAGCCTAGTAGTGTACCTCAAAATCAGAAGCTTGGCTTTCTTATAGTGCAGACAGAAGGACAGGTGGCAATCCTGCTGATTCTCCTGATGCCCTTACAAAATAAGTACAAATACTATATGAAGATAGAGTCACCTCGCTGACCTTCTACTTTGTACATCAGAATTCTATTTTAAATTTAGTTTGAGAGTCCTAGGTAGACCTACCTCTTAGAAATTGTCAAAATGAGCCAGCACTCTGGCCATCCTTAAAGGAAGTCTTAGTTTTTCATATTACCAATGGGAAAACATTTAACAATCTTTGCAGGGTAAGGGGCTCAGGAGGGGGTAGTTATTTGGTCAGTGAATGTACCCTGCTGTTTCCTTGTTACTATCATCTACCACTCACTAGTCATAGCCTTGGATGATTACCTTAGTCCATTAACTATCATCATAGTCACTAGGTGATAAGGGATACCAAGTACCATTCCCCTCAACTCATTGGAGCTGCTCATGGTTTAGCACAAAGCAGGATACCTCATACATGTTTAACCCTGATTGCTGATTACACATGCATAAATGAATGAATAAAAATGGGGAAAAGACTTGCCTCCTCAGCATTATTAGTGGCGGTAACACACTGAGCTGCTAACAGGATTATAGGTGGTGCTTTCATAGCCCTTCATGTTTAAGGAAATAGGTTATAAAATATTTGAACTGAAAGTCAAGTTGCCCATATAAGATAGAAAATCTACAATATTTATGCCTGTGTGGCCTATTAGAATAAGTTAATTTTGGTGGTATGGCTGCTAAGACACCTATAATTTGATGATAATATTCCTTATGTTCAAAATGTTGTTCCAACTTTGATGGCTTGAAGAAGGAAAAGTCCAATTCCACAAACAGTGAGTGTGCCTAAACTGTTTTCACCTCTGGACTTTTGTTGGTTCCTCCCTGCTTAGAATGTCTTTGCTGACTTTCCTTGGGACTCGGGTTCAAGTTTAACTTCTTTTGTGGTTGTTTTCTCCATTACCACAACTGTTCCACAGCAAAAGATACAGTATGTACTGCTTGAATTGGTAGGCACATATTTATTTGTATAGTAAGTTCTATAATGAGGTTTTCACAGAACAGATTGTGTGTGTGTTTGTTCCTGCTTACTGATAGATATTGAGACGTGTTGCAAGATTAATTATTGCTTCCTTTGTAACAAATCATCAGATAGCAATGTTGAGGGAGAAAAATTTTAGCTTGCACCTACCTCTAACTATTAGAAGCTTTGTGTATCTACCCAGAAGAACTTAGTAAATGCAAATACCTAAATGGGCTCAGATTAGTAGCAAGACTATTACTAAAAGGCACAGGGACTTAGTGTTATAATTTTTATTAATAATACTATGTGATTGCTCGGTTTATATGTGAGTGCTAGATTTATATAGTTTATTTCTATTAATGGCTGACAGAACATATGCGTAAATTATATATATTTACAGCATTTATTATATAAATAAATGCAATCTTTTGTAGTAATTCAAAGTATTATATAAATAAATGCAATCTTTTGCAGCATATTTGTTGTTAATCAGAACGACATGGATAACAGGTAATATAGGAGTTAAGATAAATGATAGATTACTATGAATTTTAAAGTTCTTTTCTGCTACTAAAGCAACCTCTAAGGATATAAGAATACCCACTTAATATGAGGGTGAATAATTAATTATGGGTGAATAATTAGTATGAAAGTGAATAATTTTATACTAATTATAGTGCTAAATATAGCCCTCCTGCTCTAAAAGGATTAAAACATCCCTATGTGAGTTCAATATATACCAGTACTCAAGTGAAATAATCTGTTGAGTTTTTTTTTTTCCCTTGGCTTTCCAGTTATACTAAGTAAGAAAACACCAAAAGCAACAGCAGCAAAAGCCAAAATTGACAAATGGGATCTAATTAAACTAAAGAGCTTCTGCACAGCAAAAGAAACTACCATCAGAGTGAACAGGCAACCTACAGAATGGGAGAAAATTTTTGCAATCTACTCATCTGACAAAGGGCTAATTTCCAGAATCTACAAAGAACTCAAACAAATATACAAGAAAAAAACAAACAACCCCATCAAAAAGTGGGGAAAGGCTATGAACAGACATTTCTCAAAAGAAGACATTCATATAGCCAACAGACACATGAAAAAATGCTCATCATCACTCGCCATCAGAGAAATGCAAATCAAAACCACAATGAGATACCATCTCACACCAGTTAGAATGGCAATCATTAAAAAATCAGGAAACAACAGGTATTGGAGAGGATGTGGAGAAACAGGAACACTTTTACACTGTTGGTGGGATTGTAAACTAGTTCAACCATTATGGAAAACAGTATGGCAATTCCTCAAGGATCTAGAACTAGATGTACCGTATGACCCAGCCATCCCACTACTGGGTATATACCCAAAGGATTATAAATTATGCTACTACAAAGACACATGCACACGTATGTTTATTGCGGCACTATTCACAATAGCAAAGACTTGGAATCAACCCAAATGTCCATCAGTGACAGACTGGATTAAGAAAATGTGGCACATATGCACTATGCAGCCGTAAAAAAGGATGAGTTTGCGTCCTTTGTAGGGACATGGATGCAGCTGGAAACCATCATTCTTAGCAAACTATCACAAGAACAGAAAACCAAACACCGCATGTTCTCACTCATAGGTGGGAACTGAACAATGAACTCACTTGGACTCGGGAAGGGGAACATCACACAATGGGGCCTATCATGGGGAGGGGGCAGGGGGGAGGGATTGCATTGGGGAGTTATACCTGATATAAATGATGAATTGATGGGTGCTGACGAGTTGATGGGTGCAGCACACCAACATGGCACATGTATACATATGTAACAAACCTGCACGTTATGCACATGTACCCTAGAACTTAAAGTATAAAAAAAAAAAAAAAAAAAAAAAACAATAAAAGGATAAACTGTGGCACGAAGATATGTGTTACTTTCACAAGGGAAACAGAGAGAGGGTTCCTGATTACCAAGGCAGTGTTTTTTTGTTTTTTGTTTTTTGTTTTTTGTTTTTTTTTTTTGAGGATGTTGCATAATGCATTTAGATGTTTTTTTTTTTTTTCCTGAGGCGGAGTCTCGCTCTGTCACCCAGGCTGGAGTGCTGTGGCCGGATCTCAGCTCACTGCAAGCTCCGCCTCCTGGGTTCCCCGCCATTCTCCTGCCTCAGCCTCCCAGTAGCTGGGACTACAGGCGTCGCCACCTCGCCTGGCTAGTTTTTTGTAGTTTTTAGTAGAGACGGGGTTTCACCGTGTTAGCCAGGATGGTCTCGATCTCCTGACCTCGTGATCCGCCCGTCTCAGCCTCCCAAAGTGCTGGGATTACAGGCTTGAGCCACCGCGCCCGGCTGCATTTAAATGTTTTAATGGGCAAAGTTCACAGAGGACATTGGCAGGAGGATGTACCTCCATGTTTTCCCCTTGGGCCCCTCTATGCTAACCGTCCCTGAGGGGTGATAGTTGAATTTAAAATAGTATAATGATATTGGGTGTTATTAGTTTTTCTCATAATAGCTCCACAATACTTTTCACATACAGATACTCAATAAATATTTTCTGGTGCTGCTTATGAAGAATTCATATTCAAAAGAAAAGTGATATGGTGAGGCGTGAATGAAAACCATTCTCTTCTTCTCTAATAACTTTTTTTCTGAATGGTGCTGCAGGGGACAGTGAGAAATTTTTCAGCCTAGGCACAGAGACAGTCTCTTTTGTGTTGGTAAATACAGAACATAGAGTGCAGGTGTGCTGTTCCAACAAATTAATACAAATGAATAATACATCCCAGGTATTACATGTCCATGGCAAACCAGGAGGCAAGAACATGTATCTTTTACAAATCTTATGCCCATATAGCAATTTTAGAAATTCTTTTGTCAGTTTTACATATCATTCTTCACAGTGACAAGTTGAGATTTTAAGCATATTGTTCTTAACTATGTGATCATGATGAATAGAAACAAATTACACATATTACTCTATGTAGCAGGCAGTATTGACCTACTCTAAAATGCATTATTGGACCAATTTTAAAACAGAAGAATCAAAGTAATTGATTGGTGGTGGTGGGATTGTCCTCCCATCAATATTTACATGTATTTTGAATTCTCTGTATACAGTTAAGCAAACCTAATTGAAGACACATACACATGATTGTTGATGCAATGAAAATAGAAAAATATTCTGAAGGAAAAAGTTTAAAGCTACATCTCTTTAATATTTTATTCAAATACAAATGAAAAGTCCTTGCTGACATTAGTATAAAATAAATTTTTATCTTTGAAAATAATTTGTAAAGTAGGCTATTTCTCACCTTGAGAAAATGTATTTTAGAAAAGTTTCCGAAGTGAGTTTTGAATAAGAAAAACAAATATGTAAGACCAATTTTAGACTGCCAGAACTTTAAGAATGTAAAAGAAGAATGTAAGAATGTAAAATTTAAGGATGTAGAATTTTGAGTGATAATTTTGTTAATCTCTACAAGAATCACTACCTTAATTCCAGGTTTTATATAAAATATGCTAAATACATATTTGTTGTTTCTACTGCTTTTTCGTTTAGCATATCTCGACATATTATGGTATCTATACCTTAATTTCTTTATAATGTTCAAGTTACTTTTGCTCAAAGTGTCACAAAGAACAAGCAAATGATTTATTTTCATTCAGTTGAAACCAACCAAAGGGAAAATCAAGACATATCTACTTGCACGTATCCAGTCCTTTATGCCCTTGCATATAAAACAGCCATGAGGCAGACTGAGAAATGAAACCAAGCTTCACATGAATTGCGTGGAAAATTCTCCTTTAATGAAAATTCACTGATTACTGTCGTGGATGCCTTAGTTTTCAATTGCCCCTTGTATTGCTTTCATGGTTGAGAGATACTCATTTTTCTTAAGCAAATTTGGGGGTCTACTAAGCACATAGCAACACAATTCACTAATATACGTCTATTTGTTGATCTCTTAAAGCTCAGTGCACTCTGATGGAAGCAATCCAAACTATTTTCCTCCACCCTTCACTTAACAAGCATAATAATAAATGAATATTTAAAGTAGCAGCAAATATATTAACGGGAAACAAATAGCTTTTATTTGTAACAAGTGCACACAGGTTAATTAACAAGAAGGAGGTTTTGTGTTGAAACAAGGCTCCCTGATGCTGTTCGGGCAGGTGCCGTTAAGGGCCAATTGAGCTCTATAGGATAATTATGAAGTACCAGTGTGTTCTTCTGTTTGTTAACAAAGTGCTGCCCACAATTTGCCTAAACCTATAAACCATCATCTGTGATCCTCGGTAGCAATTAAATGACAAACATCTCCTCGTCAGAGACTCGGGGAAACAAGAAAAGACATGATAGCATTCAAGTAGCCAGATGGATTTTTTTGAACTTTTTGAAGACCTCTTTTCAATAACAGAATATTAGATGAAAACATATTTGGTACTATGTGAAAGAGGAAACACCGTGGGATTTTTTTATGGGAAATTAAAGTGGGCATACTGAATACTTTAAGCAATGCATATTTGAACAGCTTTGGTTTTAAAATCTTGGGGTGTTCAGCAAACTTAATAGTAGATGGAAACCTAACTCATCTCCTCAAAGCGCCATTGAAACACTTTGCCCTTACCATTCTAGCTACTCACTTACATTTGAGGCGGGCCTATGAAGAGCATAGTAAAAGTTCTCAAGCAGCATGATAGTGAAAGTCTAACCAGTCTCACGTACTTTCTCTAGGGTATGACTTACTAATTAGTTCCTTTTTATAAAAAAAAAAAAAAAAAAAAAAGCTTATTACTGAAATCCTATATCAGCACAAAAAAAGTAATTTTAGACCTAAAGACTGCCTTCTATCACAAACTAATTGATCTAGAAGTTTTAAGGATGTAACATTTAAAATGCTTCTGTAAGCATACCAATAGTTCCAGGAGCTATAAACCTTATAAAGCCTTCGCTGAGTTACTTAAATTAATTGTCTGATTGGAAGAATCTCCAAAACTTGCAGTAGCTCTTGTTTTTATAGTTAAGGATCTTCCGGGCATTTAGTTGCTTACATTAAACAATATTGTTGTCTAACTGGTTTGCATAATTGGTAGAGCTAAAAGGCTATTCCGTAACATTAAAAACTAAAATTATCAATGTATGAATTTCCCTCAGTCAGAAGGTGCTGATTTTTTTTTTTCCAGTGCCAAAATAACAGTATTTACAAATGTTTTCATGAACCATGAGAAGCTACTGCTCAGTGTGTTTTAATGTAGTAGTAGGTCAACAGCTCTCTTGAAAGAACAAAACCAACCTAGGGCCAAACAGGCAGACAGGCCTAATTAAGCACTCCAGAGTACGAAAACCTCTCAGAGAACTACAACTGACTCGACCCCTGCTTTGTACTTCACCGGGTTTCTCTATACCTTTGCCACTTTCCTCTGGATTTATTTTTTATGAATTATTTAAACGTGGCCGTTTCACATCCACAATTAATTTTCAAAGAAAAGGCAACAAGAGAAAATAATCACAAGTTAAACAGCTTGAGAACGACTCTAGTTTTGGCAGAATGTAAAAGGCCTGAATCTCTGTTTCAGAGCCTGCCTTTGGAGGTGGCTTCCCAAATCCTCGTTTGTTTAAGCCCCTTAGATTCAGTCTACCTGACAGCCCAAACCCCTATTTCCACCAGGGAAGGAAAGCAAATTCAAGAGTCGCTTTTCTAGGTTACCTGCCTGTGTTTCTTTTATTTAAATGAATGAGAATTAATGATTATAATTTGAATAGTGGAAAAAAGTAGCCTACAAAGAATGATAAATTTTTCATTATCATTAAGGGGTAACAATCCATTGAAAAATGGAAGTATTTGCACCGCTAACCATTTGCAAAAATGAAAGTGCTTGACAATTGTTTTATTCTAGTTATCCTTTCCCATCAGCACATGATACTCTGTCCTGTTAGAGCAAGGAATGGCCTCCAAAAATGATGGCATCTTGATTCTTATTCTCCGTTACAGAACCATTCAATTGGAATAGAAATCAAGGGATCATTAAATTCATCCTTCTGCCTTCAGGTGTGGCTACACTCCGCTGGAACTCATCATACTAAAATATAATATAAATATGACATGATATGATATAATATAGAAGAATTTCATCTAAAAACTTGTCCAGTGTAGGAGCTGAGGCTCAGTCATTTGCTATTACCAGAATACCCCTAACATGATATATCCCTAAAATGTCTGTACAGAAAGAAATTATATCTCTAGACATGCAAAATATATATTTCTTTTGGGGAAAAGAAAAATCTTTGAGGAAAAAAAACAGACTTTAAAATTCACTTGCTAATTTTTTCTGACCATTTTGATGTTTCATAATACCTGCTCTGGCAGGTATTATGTTTTCCATGAAGAGAGCTCAACAGGACCCTCTGTCTTCATTGCCTCAGGAATGACTTTACAGCCCCCCCCACCCCCCCACCCCCCGCCAAAAAGCATTAGTTTCCACTTTATTGTTATAGGCCAGTGAAGAAATTATCTTGAAAATAAATTTTTCTAAAATGTTAATGGACTCAATAGTGCTGCTTATATTTAAAATTGAAAAAAGTCATTAATTTATTATATGGCTTAAAACCAAATTGCTAAAATACATGACTAGAAATAGTTCTATTTGATATAACCTTAAAACTATTTAAGATTATAAGTGGCATTTATTAAAGAGCCAACATTTGTCAGGTCCTCAGTAAAAGATTATTCCTAAAACTCACCACTATACAAAGTAAGTTTTGTCATTCCCAACTGACAAATGTGGAAGCCAAAACTCATGGAGGCTAGGTAACTGTCCCAAGGTCCCGCAGCAAGAAAGGAGAGGAGTAGAGGGGCCAGCATCCTGAGGCTACACCACGTGCTGGTTGTCTGACTCGAGGTTGGACCACTGTAACCAATTTCTTTTCTGTGACTGAGTAAACCCTGAATTAGAGATCAGACTTTTCTTCTCTAACTTAGAGGCCCATATCCACAAGTAGTTAATGACCATGGCCAAGTTAACTGGAATGGGAAGAGTAGCACCAGTCCAAAAGTGGCTCACACCATTTCACCTATAATACAGTAGCAGGCCATGCATACTATGTCAGGGTACCATAAATACCAATATGATATGCACAAAATGCCAGGATACTTTGTGTTTTCCCTGAAGAGGGCTCAACAGGACCCTCTCTCTTCATTGCCTCGGGAATGACTTGCAACCATGGCAAGAAAGATGGTGTCCTGTTCCCACCATCTGCCAACATGGAGCCAGCACATGAGGCAGTGCTGTTCCTTCACCAACTTTTTCCTCCTGGTGACAAATCTTTAGTCAACCTTCCGCTCAATAGTATTTACATGAGACGAGGTAACAGGAGAGGAGAAAAAAATCCAAATAGGCACAATTTAAAGTTTTTTTATTTGCTAGTAAAGCATCTCTGATGAAAGTGATGTAGCCGAAACTTGGATTTTAAAACCAATTGCTTATTTAAAAATTTAACGGAATACTAGTCATAACATAAATGTCATTATTTTATGCACGGACAATTGGGGCAGACATCTGATATGTCAGCAGAAACTATTTTAAAGTGATTTCTAGAATATCTACAATTCTAAATGATATTTCAAGAAGACCAGAAGCTTCTGGGTTTTGGATTAAAGGGGAAGGAAAAATCCATGGACTGCCACACTCACAAGAAGCCAGAGCTGCAGCAAGGACAGTGTATACCCTTTTCTTCAGCTTTTAAAATCTTTGTTGTTTTCTGAGCCTAGGAGTGAACAGAAGAAGATCAAGAGGCAATGATGTATTATTATGATCTCCATTTCATACACAAAGAATGGAGCTTCACAGTGGTTAAGTAACTTGGCCGAACTTACATCAGCATGAAGATTCAAATTCCAGTCCAAAACTTATGGAAATATCTATTAGAGAAGCCTGTATTAGTTCTCTAATTACCAAATATATTTTCCTAGGGAAGCCACCTTTGTTCTTACCTCCCTCTGTCTAATTCTCTTTCTTCAGTGTCCTCTGAGAGCTCCTAACCAAATGTTTTATGCATAGTAGGTGCTTTGGTTGAGTGAAATAATGTTTTTTGAGAAAATCAAAACTATAGTTATGTGTCGCTTAATGACGCGATATGTCATGAGAAATGCATTGTTAGGTGATTTCATTGTTCTAATATCATAGAGTGGACTTAAACAAACCTAAATGGTATAGCTTCCTACACCCCAAGCTATAGGGTATAGCCTATTGCTCCTGGGCTACAAACCTATACAGCATGTTACTGTACTGAATACTGTATGTATGAATTTAAACATATCTAAACACAGAAAAGGTAATGCATTGCACTACAACATTATGACAACTCATATTTCTGTCACTAAGTGATAGGAATTCTCCTGCTCTGTTATAATCTTATGGTACTACTATCAGATAGTCCTTCGTTGGCCAAAACATCATTATGTGGTCTATGACTGCACCTGAGTATGAGTATTTCCTCCTTGCTGACTTATAATAAAAACAAAACCTTAAAAATAATGCTAATATGTACATTTATACTGTGAAAATTATATTCCATACAAGATAGCTGTCAAACATTATAAAATAAAATACTACAGAACTTAGAACCAGAGGCTACTAACCTAATTAGTATACTAAGCAGGAAATATAAATGGTTATACTATATTGTGAAAAAATAATTGAAAATAATGGTTAGCCACATTTCAGAATTATACAAAAGATACAATTATTTTATCTTATAAATGTTAAGGTGATAGGAATATTATTAAGTAAATGAATTAAAAAGATGAATTTTAGGGAATTCTATAATTTCAATACTTGCTAGAATTGAGCATAAAGCTTTGAGGATGGTTTAAATTGGCTACTTTAGGGTTGGCTAGGGAAAGGCAAAGTTTGCCTTATACTACACGGTAGTTTATATCAAGTACGTTCTTCCTCTAGCTTAATAAAGACAGCAGGTTTAGGATTTCTAGGGAGAGGTTAAGAAGCACAAATAAATAAAAGGGCAGACCAACTACAGCTTACAGTGGTCTTTAAATGTGGCCCAATTTTGTGTGGTAGAAACAACTGGGAAACAAACCAAAAAAGTCACAGAGACTCCAGGATGAAGATATTCTATAAAGATGGAAACCATATATTTTTGGTCATATGTACATCAAACTTGTGCAGCATCTGACCTAAAATGGTCATTTAGTGAGGAAACAGTAGATAAATAAAACAACTAGACAGGGAGACTGAGCAGCATAGAACCTTCTAATAAATCTAAGCACATCACAGTCTTGTTTAAAACCCTCATGGTTTCCCATCACCAAGCAATAGAATTCAAATTCTGTAGTTGGGCAAACAGTTTCTGACATAGAGTCTACCTCCTGTGCAGCTGCATCCCTGGCCACGGACCCAGTGCTCCAGCAATAGTGGGTCACTGGGAGAGCCCTCCATAAACTGCCCACCTGCTACCCCTCAGTGTTTTCCATCTCCCCACTGCTCCCCACCAACTTCTGCCTGCATGATATACTCTTGTTCCCTTGCCAAGACTCCTCCTTAATGTCATCCCTTACAATGTTCCCCCTTGGTTTTTCTACCTTTGTTACACCTATGAAACATACATACTCTCTAGAATTAGCTATGTGTGTTTTCACCTGGGAGCTGAGTCTGACTTATCTTTGAATTCCCAGAAATTCACAGGGTCTGGTTGCAAATGGGGCACAATAAAAAGATTTTTGAATAAAAGAAGAAAGTGTGGGAAAGAAAAGAGAAAATGTGAGACTCAAACAGGAAAGGAACTGATGTACAGCTGGCTATGCAAAGAGGGTACTCTGAAGAGACATGATTTCCAAATTCTGTCTTCAATGCTTCAAGTCGAGTCTGCATAAGACTAAAACAACTTGCTTTTTAAATAAAAA
This sequence comes from Piliocolobus tephrosceles, assembly GCF_002776525.5. Classification (NCBI taxonomy): domain Eukaryota; kingdom Metazoa; phylum Chordata; class Mammalia; order Primates; family Cercopithecidae; genus Piliocolobus; species Piliocolobus tephrosceles. Next base: position 36,868,988 of record NC_045455.1, read on the forward strand.
ATTAGTTACCTGTTATTTGGCAAAGTAACATTTACTCATTATAAGCCAAAAGATGTGGCAGTGTCATCCTGTTTTTACTGATTATTTTCTTTTACTTTTTGCAAATGTTAGACTTGTAGAAAAGTTGCAAAAATAATACAAATAATACTTATATCCTAACATTAACATTTATCATTTTTTTTACTAAATAATGTAAGAATTGTAGGGATGAAAATGCATTCCCTTTAAATACTTCAGTTTGTAATTCTTAAAAGCAAAAAATTCTCTTATGTAACCACAATACAATAAATAAAGTCAAGAGACTAACATTGAGACAATACAATTACCTAAAGAACCAATCTTTATTCAGATTTTGCTAATTGACTTGATGTCTTTTCTAAGAAAGAAAACACAAGGTCACGTGCTACACTCAACCATTGGGTCTTCAGTCTTTTAAAATCTAGAACAGTATTTACTATTTCTTTGTGGCTCATGACAGTGACATTTTATTAGTATAAGTCAATTATAGGGTTGGTTGAATGTTTCTTCATGAAGTTAGATTTAGGATTTGGGCTTTTGGTAGGAATAACACAGAAGCAATACTTAATTCTCAGTGCTTTCTCTCAGGAGGCATAAACTGGATTTGTGCATTTGTTGTTGATGTTAACTTTGAGCACTTGGTTAAAGGGAGATTTACCACCCTCCTCTACTTTCAAGTCTTTAAAAGTGGAGAAATACTATGATATGATATCAATAATTCTTCTCAAACTTTTATCCACGGGTTGTAGTCCATTAATGATACTTTCCTGAATCAATTATTATTATTAAGGCTGCCAAATGGTGATTTTTCTAATTTCATAATTTCTTTCACATTTATTACAAATACTGCCTTCCTATTGTTAGAAAACTCTCTTCCTTCTCATTCATTTATGTGTTTATATTAACATGAACTCATGGAGTTTTACCCTATCCAGTGGGTTACAAACTTTTACTGTTATTATTTATTTTGATTCCAAACAGTCCCAGACTTGTCCAGTGAGGGCCCCTCAGGCTGGCTCCTAAATTTCATTTATTTCATTTTATTTTGAGACAGAGCGTGACTGTGTCACCCAGGCTGTAGTGCAGTGGCATGATCTCAGCTCACTGCAATCTCTGCCTTCCAGGTTCAAGCAATTCTCCTGCCTCAGCCTCCCAAGTAGCTAGGATTACAGGAGCCTGCCACCATGCCCAGATAATGTTTGTATTTTTAGTAGAGATGGGGTTTCACCATGTTGGCCAGGCTGGTCTCAAACTCCTGTCTTCAGGTGATCCGCTTGCCTTGGCCTCCCAAAGTGCTGGGATTACAGGTGTGAACCACCATACCCGGACAAATTTCACCGATTTTTAATCCATTTTCAAGTGGTTTTCTTTGCATCTTATATTCACATCCCTACCAACCTCACACTTTGATCTTGTTGTTCTTTTAGTTTTGTAAACACTGCAAAGCAGCCATGTGTACCCTTCAATGAAGAAGGATAAGTAATCAAAAATTGGAATAGTCTTAAAAACTTATCTTTGAAGATTTTATTCCTCATAATCAAATTTTACATAAAGCCAATCCCAATATCAATTTAGGATGATAATGTAGGACAGTAACAGCAGCTGAATTTCGTGTTTGAAAGCAAACCTGCATTTTGATTTTTTTTCTGATTATTTCATTCTTGATCACTATTTGTAGATTCAGAAATGCCTGAATTTGCAAAACATTTGAGTTTCGATCATCATAGGCAAGGTGAAATAGAAAGTCGAAGAAATCATGTCGATCATTACAGTAAAGTACCACTTCTTTCTGTGGGTAAAAGTATTCTTGGTTTTCTGTTTGTTTTCAGGGCTGAGAGTGTATGTGTGGGTACAGAGGGTGGGCATGTGGGCATCAGATGGCATGGGGAAGACGGATAAGGTAGTGTGGGAGAGGGCCACCTACCCTACCCAAGAACCTTAGCAAGCTACATTGATAAAGTGTAAAGAACAATTACTCAATTCAGATTACTCTGTCTCTGTAAATCTATTTGCCTCTCTAGACACATTTAAAATGTTACAGGATTTTAAGGTTTCCAGGGCTAATTTTAAGACACAAACCCCTAAGCAATGCACTTATAGCAGGTACATTTATGAAATGAGTGGCCATGGTCCTCTAGAAGTCCTTCAGCTAGGATAGTCAGCTTCGTGACAAAGGTATGTTAGCATCTAGCCAGGGCTCCAAAAGCCATGATCCCATAATTGCTCCAACTGAGACTGTGGAGGAGTTTAAGCAGAACATAATTCCTCAAATCATCTTTTGGCCACAATTGCATATTAACAGTTGCACAGAAATTAGCTTACACGTGTATTTGTTATTTTGCAGCTTTGCAGACACAACACTATATTCCCCCATCTGATTTCTTTGACTGACAGAGGCCTTGTTTCGGTTGCTGGAGCTCCATTTCTCTGGCTCTAAGAAATTCAGAAAGTGGCAACCAGGGAAAAGACAGGCAACCAAATCTCCTGTTTTCACAACTGCAGTGCTGTCTGAGCTTGTGTCTGGACTATCATATACCATTACAGTTGATCAAGCTTAAAAAGCAAACTCAGATTTTCAAGCACAGCAGTCACTGGAGTACATTTATGGATCGTGTTCTCATTCCAATACAGTCGCCAGGGGAGAAAGTGAACAGCACCAGGAACGGATCTGCTGTTTCCCTTCAATAAAAGTTTTGCATAAAACAGAAATGCTAGTCTGGAAACAGTATGAGCACCTGTCATACACATGGCAACCAGAAGGTGGCATGGTCTTAACATTGACGGAGGTCTGTCAGCTCTACTCTTGAATCCAAGCAGATTTATTTGTGAAGGTAACTGCTGGTTGCACTACATACATGCATTTATGCATTTGTGTCTTTCCTCAACTACATAGAAACAAACCTCTTCCTAAGCCTGAAAACTGAGAACTCTTTGCTTGTTTCTATTTTCTTTTTATCCCCTCTCCCCTCCTCACCTATACAATTAATATTGTTTTGGTTAAGCTTCAGGGGACTTGAATACAGCTCTGTATTTATCTTCCTGTTAGAAGCATTTGGTTAATGAAACCTAAATGAAGCCTCATGATTTGCATCTTTCTTATGTCTTATTTGTAACCACTTGCATCATGAGAAGACGACCATAATTTTATATTCATTCATTAATAGAGTTTCATTCAAATAGTAGTTAACTCTGGTCAAACTTAACAAAATGAATTACTAGTATTGAGTGGTGTGCATGCATATAATTCAAAAGGACATTATAAATTTCTGATGTGTTACACATTAGATTTATAGTGCAGGTTCCATTATAAAGAAAAGACCATGAATTCACTAGTATTTTTCTTTCTTTAAGAGAAAAGAGAGCATTCCTTTGTCTTTTATGAAACTGGCTATATGAAGATTCATGAGAGACCTCAATGACAAAAGTGAACAATGTGTAGACAAGCTGGCAACATTTCATCACAACCTGTGAGTGCTCGCAATTGGCATCATTTTTATACTCAAAAAGTACACTTCTCATGGCCACCAAGTAAACTCTTTAAACTTAGTTACCCTTCAATTGTGAATAAAACCAATTTCCCTGATGTGAATTATTGTATTTATCATTTCTTTCTGGGTCATTTAGGTGGAAGGTCTAGATTGAAAACGGACCTCCTGTTTTCCAATATTTGGGCAGCTCCCTTCCATAGTATCCCTCCATGCCTCCATGCTCACATTGCTCCACAAATGGGGTATTTCCCTGTAAATCGTTCCTTTCATTTGGTCTTCTACGCATTCCCTCCTTCTGCCTCTGCCACCTGGCAGCCTTCCTGCCATGACATGATATCCTCTGTCCTTAGTTCAATATGCCTGTCAGAAAGCTTATTGGGAGGGCAACCCTCTCCAACTGGGAAGCATACTTAGCCCCTACATACAGGCAGCATCTAACACTGATTGAACTAAACCATCACTTAGTCATGGGGAGTTCAAATAGCAACACAGAGAAAAGTCTACATTTACTTTTTAATAAGCACAAATCCTTATTAAAGTGATGGCTTTAATAAGCATCCTTTATTTAATAAGCATCCTCATGCCTATGAGCATCCTTCCCTACTAAATCCTCCTTTAAAAAAAAAAAAAAAAAACAAAGGCACCACCTAAAAACCAGATTCTAGATATTTCTCTTTTCAGAATAGGAAGAAAGTAGGCTTAAGTGAAGCCAAGTGGGTAAAATTTACAAATATACGATGTTTTTCATTGTTGGACCTTTTTAAAGGCTATTTTACAGGTATAAATAGGTCATACCTCAGAGAACCTAAACGTTTTATCTTATATGCCCTAACCTCAACCTTCTAGGCTTTAGAATCAATAATGGCATTTCCTGTCCCCTCCGGTTCCATTTCTACTTATGCCATAAACCAGAGAAATGGAAGCTTAACCTCATACTGGCTCTGTGACATTTTGACTCTCCCCTCAGGGTCCTGAAATATCCCAGCATATGCCCATTCTGGCATAAATCAGAGAACAGCAAGCTCAGGGGACACCATATGGCCAAGCGCCTGCATGTTACACTGGGGTGTGCTGAGGCTTCAGGTACTCCCAGTTAGGCTTAGATCTGGTATTGGTCTATGTGGACCAGAAGTGAATTCTAAGAAGTCCTCTGGGGAAGACAGTCCAGCCTATGGAGGGCTGAGAATAGCTACTTCAACCTGGAAATATTTCAAGAATCTATGAATCTAGGCTAATTGAGATTGAATTGTCATCCTCTCATGTGAATCAACTACAGCCCTCTTCTGCTCAAGGATAAATGGTGAAGTGAAGACGATTTACTTCCGTAGGGGCCAAGTGGAGACAGTGCTCCACTCCTCCCTGACATAGTCTGGGTGTTTTAGGAACCAGGAGGTTTTCCTCCTCTCCAACTGAATAACATCATAGTAAGTCTAACAGATAAACAATAAAGCCTCAGGAGTCTCATACCAGTATACAGTAGGTACTAAATAATGTTAAAGTGAACAAATAAGGTCTCAGGTTCCATGAAGTTAAATATAGGTGGTAAAAATTCATCCTGAAACTTTCCTTCTGCTCCCTCTTCCCTGTGTCTTACAGATTCTGATTTTCTATTTAGCTCCAGAGTCTACATCAGAAGTTGTAGATTTCCCTTTGTGGAGATGTTGTTGAGGGTGTGATAAAGAAGGCTGGCCTGCAACAAAAGTCAGGAGAGGCCTTATGCTGTTTCCTTAATAAAGCATAATAATTCAAATCAATTAAATTTAAACTTCTTAGTAGTATAATATAATCAATTATGTAGGCGAAAAATGAGGAAGACAAAGTAGATACAGAAAGGAGAATTTGGGGCCAGGTGCAGCAGCTCACACCTGTAATCCCAGCACTTTGGGAGGCCAAGGTGGCAGGATCACTTGAGGTCCGGAGTTCAAGACCAGCCTGGCCAACATGGTGAAACCCCGTCTCTTCTAAAAAATACAAAAGTTAGCTGGGTGTGGTGGCCTGTACCTGTAATCCCAGCTATTCAGGAGACTGAGGCAGGAGAATTGCTTGAACCCTGGAGCCAGAGGTTGCAGTGAACTGAGATCGCACCACTGCACTCCAACCTGGGTGACAAAGTGAGACTGTCTCATAAAAAAAGGAGAATTTGGAAAGGAATGGGAAATAGAAAAAAATGTGAGGGTAAGAAAGTGGGACAGAGGTAGAGAGAGAGTAGGCTGTGATAATGTGTACCAAAGAAAAACAAACACACAATTAGTTAGGCTAGTGATTTTTTTAAGGATTGCTTTCCACATTGTGCTTGAGTGCCCTCATTTGTAAGTGTGTACTTTCTTCTGAAAACTGTCATGGAGATAATATGAGTTTGGTAGTGAAAATACCTGGTACTGGCACATGGCATACGGCAAGCCCTCACAAAACTTAGCCATTATTTTTCTTTCCTTATGGGTAAATCAATATGATAAGGATGACATATCTTTACAATTTAATTTTTAGATTTAATGAAATTACAACAAAGATCCCAGTGGGATTTGGAGTGGAGGGAGATAAATTAATACAAGTATTAAATTCATTCAAAAGAGTAAAACCAATAATTAAGAACACTTCAAAAAATAAAAAGGATTCAGGTGTTTTTTTGTTTGTTTTTTGACACAAAAATGTCTCGCTCTGTCATTCAGGCTGGAGTGCAGTGGTGGGATCTTGGCTCACTGCAACCTCCGCCTCCCAGGTTCAAGAGATTCTCCTGCCTCAGGCTCCTGAGTAGCTGGGATTACAGGTGTGCACCACCAGGCCCAGCTAATTTTTGTATTTTTAGTAGAGATGGGGTTGTGCCATGTTGGCCAGGCTGGTCTTCAGGGGACTTCTTTTACTTGTTATAAAACAGACTAATAAAACAGGAGCAGTGGAAGAAGATTACAAGAAAAATCAGCAAATTGAATATATAATCTTTCAACAGACCTAGTATAACTTCCTTTAGTAATAAGAAAGTATCAAATACCAAATGGTGTTTAAAAACAATTGTTTGGAAAGACCTCGGTGTCCTTTTATGTCACTCACTATTATATGAAGCATTACATGAAGTTTTATTTCTTCCCCACTGTCAGGTAGTCATATCTTTTGATTTGCAGGTGAGGAGATGCAACTTCACTGGTGTGATACTCCCTCTACTGTTTGAGGTCCCTCCTGATTTTACTTTCAATTAGCCTTTCCTTTTACAGATGAAATCATTTTAGTTAATACTCAACTGGCACTATGAGCCACAATAAGTATAAAATAAATTGGTGATTTAAATGTAAAACCTGAAACCAAAACAAGCTGAGAAAATACAGTAACTATTTAATTGATCTCAATTATATAAAGCACTTTTAAGCACAAAAGGAAAGAAAGGAAAATGGATATTTTAAGTGAAAAAAATTAACTCTTGTATGTAAAAGAGTCATAAAAAATAAAAAGATCATTGTCAAATTGGGAGAAATATTTGTAGTGAATGTAACAGACACAGAACCACCATCCTAAATGAATAAGGAATATTTGAGGCTAGTTAGAAAATCCTCAGTGTGCCAATAGAAAAGTAGGCAACAACTATTAACAATTAAGAAAAAAAACAGTTAATACAATGGACAATAAAGATATAAAAATTAGTAGTAATCAAATAAATACAAGTTAAAATGATTTTTTCTATTACGGTTATTAAAGATTTTTCAATTTCATAATGTACGTGAGACAGCCCTGTATTCTAATGTTCAGCAGATAAGAATGCAACAGAAATAGACTTTCATTTTTGTGGTGGTGGTTGTTTTTTGTTTTGAGATGGAGTCTTGCTCTGTCTCCCAGGCTGGAGTGCAGTGGAGTGATCTTGGCTCACTGCAACCTCTGCCTCCTAGGTTCAAGTGATTCTTTTGGCTCAGCCTCCTGAGTAGCTGGGACTACAGGTGTGCACCATCATGCCTGGCTAATTTTTTTTGTTTTGTTTTTTGTATTTTTAGTAGAAATGGGGTTTCACCACGTTGGCCTGACTGGTCTTGAACTCCTGACCTCAGATGATCCTCCTGCCTGGGCCTCCCAAAGTGTTGGGATTACAGGTGTGAGCCACCGCCCCAGGTCAGAAATGGACTTTCTAAAAGCTGTTTGGCAATACATGTTGTCGGACGTATTTTTAATATTCTTAATTTTTGAGCCAGTAATTTCACTTTGAGAAACAAACTCCAGAGAATTACTTACATTTTGGGGCAAAGACTTTTTTATAAAATGAAAAATAAGCTAGATGTAATTTCAATGTTTATACATGGAATAAATACATTAATAGGTGGAATATCATATTTCCATCTATGAAAACATTAAAAATAATGTTTTCAAATAATTTTGAAAAATGATCATAAGGTTAATAGAACCATGTGCAACGTGATTTCCGTTATGAAACATATAATCACAAAGAAAAGCTAGAGAGAGGACAGAATCATTTTGATTTTCTGTTACTTTATTTTTTGAAAATTCTATAAGAAATTTCTTTTACCTCCATACTTTAAAAAGTCATTGATTTTTTTTTGTTGTTGTTGTGGTCTTACTTTTTCTAACTCCACACACTTAAGACACAAGAAATATGCAGAGATTAAAAAAAAAAGATAAAAATAAAAAGAATAAAATTGAATATTAGGATGATGAGAAAATTACTGGAGATCATTTGCATGAATAGGGCAGAAATACATTTAATTATGAAACATAGGAGGGAAAAGAGAAGAGTTAGGAACAAAAGAGAAAAAGACACAGAGGCAGACTGATACTGAAGGCTTTGTAAGTAATTTTCCAGAGTCATACCCCAAAATTTACCAAGATCCTGGACTTCCCAAGGCATCTGCATTAAAAAGTGACTAGGTTACTACTTTGCTCTCTTGTTATTTAAATCCTTACAGTTAAGCTGAACTCTGAGTAGAGTTTTCAGAGTAGCAGAAAGTGTGCAAAGTATGCTCTGGTTTGAAGCAGCCATTACCAAAGCTACCTCACTCTGGAGGCCAGAAGAAGCCAGTTCAGGGCTTCCCTGGTCAGAGGGTCCAGGTATGTCAACATTCATTCCTCATATTTAGTCTGCCATTCTGAAACCGCTCACCTGAAAATTGTTCTCAAGGGGCTATAATGTTTAGGTGCTATTCTGATGGCTTATGAGCTGTACATGACATTTGTGGCAAACTGTGGTGAACTAAGGAGAACTGGACCCATGGTGTACATTTCAAAGATAGCGGCCATCACTGAACTTCAGTAGCTGCTTCCATGTTGAAACGTGAACTCGGTGTTGCCTAATCTCCTAATTGTTGTTCTGTTTGTTTGTTAAATATTGAGCTGGGATTCTGGATTTTGAAAAATGATAAATCTGTCAATTCTTAAAGTTGGCAATTATTTGAAAATATTAAAGCCCTGTGCTGGGCAATTTTTTGAGTTGAACAGAATATGCCTGCTGGTCCCAAAGACTGCAATTTGAGACTTCTGTTCTATAATGTTGAGTGTGACTTAACGGGCTCTATTCTAAAAATAATGTACAAGAGTGAACAACCAGAGGTGGAAAGATGGAAAAAACACATTTTCTGCCCTTAGGGAGTTTCATGTCTCGTGTAGGAGAAAGACCTTTAAGAAGGCAGGTCACGGTACAGCAGTGTGGTATTATTATAGAAAACAGAACAAAGTACTGTCTAATGTAAGGAGGTAGTTTTGTCCCAGGGAATAAAGAGACGCCTAATGACGGAGGTGTCCCTAGAGCTGGTGTGTTCTGTGATTCCCAAACATAAAGGACCCTACAAAGTTTGGTTTGCTTTCTGAGGGAAAGTTTGGTTTGCTTTCAGTTCATGTGAACTGAAGCCAAAAGCCAACTGTTTTCTGATCAATGGCAGATGGCAGTTTTCTTAGGGGAGAAAAATAGTTCAATCATCTAAGTAAAAACAGGAATTAAGGAATAGTAGACCAAAAAAAAAAAAAAAAAAAAAAAAAAAAACAAGAAATGGACAGTGTTGATATGACAGAGAATACTAATATTAGAAAATATAAAAGAACAAGAAGCTCCAGGACACTGAACAGAGGAAATTTAGAAAATGACAAGTGGGCTCATAATGACTTTTAGAAATGCCTTAAATCTCTGGGATTATCTGACATTTGATTCCTTGCAGAGGGTGAGCATTGTGGTTAATGAAGGGTGATTTAGACTCAGCTTCCTACTTCTTCTAGCAAGGAGGAACTGATGGTCAAAAATACATGTGTGTAGATATATATACACACACACACAATACATAAGTGTATACATACACACACACACATATATACACACACACACATATATATAAAAAATACCTAGATAGTTTTCTCCCAGGATATAGACTATATATAATCAGTGGTTCACTGCAAACTCTAAATGCATAGTAAGCATGATTATAATGCTATCATGTTTCCCGTGTTATTTGGGGGATAAACTTTTCACTTAATGTCCTACTTATGAAACCCCAATAAAATATCTGTGGCATGTATTATTTTGATCACTCTACCAGTATTCCAGAAGGTATATTATCCTTGACTGGGTCAGCCTGTATGCTACATACTCAGCAGAGAGAAAAGAAGAGGTATGAATAAAAGTGGTTACATTATTCTCGCACACAATTAGCTCATAATTATCCTTCAAAGCAAATACGATTACCCTTTTCATTCCACACATAATTCTTAGGTTGAATATTGCCAAATTGGGACTTTGAATTCCATTTCAAGGCTTCCCTTGATGCTAATTTTAATCCGAATTCATTTAGATAAAAATGTCTGTGGGACAAGAAAGGGACATGCAGCACGATTTGCCCTGAACATCACTCTTCTAGAAGAGAAATAATACCAGTACCCAAGGACATTATACTGGTTAGGATAGGCTAAGTTATGTTGCAGTAACAAATAATCCTAAGACATCAGTGCCTTAATATAACAAAAGTTTATTTCTCACATTTTATGTGACAAATTTTTCATTCACACATCCTTCCTTAATCACTGCAGCAAGAAGAAGGGGATGTGTCAAATTACGAAATATTTTTTAAAGCTTCTGTCCAGAGATCATCTAATCCTTTCTATTTCATTGACTGAATCAAGTCATGCCCACCTAACTTTGAAATGGGCAAGGAAGTGCAATCTTACAATACACTTGGAAAGAGAGTATACCTGCAATATTTATGAATAATTCTGGGGGTTATTATAGGCATAACCCTTCGAGAGAGAGATTTTCTCTTTAGGTTATTGCAGAGTATAAGTTAATAGCTACCAGCCAATGAGATGAGCTGCTTGACTCGTGTCTCTACTCATGACTCAAGAGGACATATGCATGACGGAGAAGTACAAAGATGGAAAGATTATCCTTTTTCTTAAGAATCTTGCAGGCCAGTGATGAGGAAAGAGGTAATGATATGCATATAAGGAGGGGCAATGTCTCAAAATAATTTCTGAGATGGAGGGAAGCACCAGAAGCAATGGGATTATGGGAAAGATGAAAGACTTAAGAGATATAGAGAGTATAGAACTTAAAGCACTTGATGATCAATTAGTTACTGGAAACCAGACACAAATCTTTGATGATTCCCAGACTCCTGATTTGGTTAATCAGACAGACATTAGTACATTAGTCAAGAAAGGAATGGCAGAGTCAAGGACAATCTTGAGCAACAGAAAGGAAAATACAGGAATTTAATGTTATCCAAGTCCGTAAGTACTGATGGGAGGATTTAAACAGTGGTGTCCAGTAGATGTCTAAAAGCACAGAGGTCTGGGCTAAGAGCTATTTACATTTAGTTGAACAACTATTTATTGAGTGACCACTGTATGAAATACTTTGCAAGGTGCTTTGGATACAAAGTTAGATAAAACATAACCCATGCCACTGAGGAATTACATTTAGTGGAAGTACAACAGATATCAATCAGGTAATGATACTGCAAGGTGGCCTCTATTATAAGATGTGCAGAATCCTCTGGGAGATCAGTAGAGAGACCTCAAACTGAGCTTAGAAGGGTGATTGTGTTTATTATTCAAGGATGTTTTCTTAAAGGTGATTTCTGAGCTGAGTGTGGAAAGTTGGATAGTAGATCTCTGGATACTATGAAGTACAGTAATTTGCAGTTTCTGGAGTTATAATTTATGGATGTAGGTTTTGGGCTTATTGTTTTCTTTTGTAAGTCACTTAAACCTTTCTGTTCCTTGGTTTTCTAATCTCTAAAATGGTGATTATAGTAGTTCTACAATACCTATCTCAACGTGGTTCTGAGGATTAAATGAAAGGGTCCCTATCAAGACAAAGCTATTGCTAGACATAGTAAGTGCTCAATAAGTATCAACTATTATAATTATTATTTGCAGAGGCAGGATGGGGGAAGGCTATTACAGACAACAGATATAAAACAAATGTTTATGAAATCATAACCACAGGGTTATTTGGCTAATTGTAAGTAGTTTACTACTGTTAGAGTTTAAAATGTGAGGCAGGGAGTGGCAAGAAAGGAGCCTGGAAGGACTGCCAGAGAGGAAATAACACAGAGCTGGGAATTATTTCACAGAGAGTAGCAGTAATTATAAGTTTTAAGAAAAGAACAGTAATCATATTTCTATTTCTAAGAACTCTACATAGGAACTGTTTGGAATTGTAGGGGGAAAAGAAAGGAAGCTGATAGTAGGAGTATATTGCAATTTTGTAGGTCAGAAATGGATTAAGATTGAATTAAACAGTAAGAGTGCAACAGACAGAAACTGTGAATTGAGAAATACTTAGGAAGTAAAACCAGCAAATCTATGTGACAAGATAGGGCCAGGGTAAGAAAGAGGGATGATTTTATCAAGTTTTTTCCTAGGGTCTCAGGAGCATGATAGTACCACCAAGGGTGCATTTTATAATGCAAAAAGAGAATCAAGTTTAGGGGTGTTAGTGCTGTTAAGACTTTTAAGTGGAAATGAGGATTTGAAAATTTTTCGACCTACAGATAAATAATTTAAATGTCAATAGTATATAGCCTTTAAGCCAAATTAGGAGAGTTAGTAATATTCAGGTGTTTCTGTTGAAAAGGAAGACCAGTAGGCTGATTATAAAACTCTGGTGAACACCAACAAAAAATAGGTGGGGAAAGCAAGAGGAACCCATAAGGGAAACCTAGAAAAATGGCCAAAAGGATTTTCATTTCTTAAAAAGAAAAATTTTGTTTATGTGGGAGCTAAGGGAGTAGCCATTCACTAATTTAAATAATAAATGTATTGAACGTCTAACTCTACCCAGTACTGTGGCCACCAGAAACACATTCAGAAAAGAATATTGATAATATGAACTAAAAATTGTGCATTGCATTTAGCCACAAGGAGTTTCACTGACTAACTGAATTAGAGCAACTTCTGTGGATTGTTGAAAGCAAAAAGCATAAAAGCCATCGTACAAAGAATGAATGGTAGGTATAGAGAAAAGATAGTAGGAGTAGATAAGTTGTGTGTAAGCTTACATATGAAAATATACAGTAAAATGAGAAGAAATCAGTGACAAAAATGAGATCTTGGTGGAAGAAGAAAAAACAGTGAGGAAGACAGAGAAGGATCTATCAGATTCAGATTGAAAACGTGAGAGGACCTGCACAGTAGAAAGCAAATTGTTAGAATTAAAAAAATAAGTTATAAGATTTATTTCAGATAGTTGCAATACTTTTTACTTATGATTTCTATTTCTCTATTGAGAACTTTCATATTTCTATTCATGAGTGTTTGCCTTTATCTGATGGAACGTACTTATAATAGCTGCTTTAAAGTCTTGATAATTCTAACATCTGGATTATCTCAAGATTGGCACTTATTGATAATCTTTCCCTTTGGAATTTGTCACATTTTTTGAGTACTTTATAAATTGAATACTTTTGTATTATAACCTAGGCATTTTAAATATGTTCTTTACATTCTAGGTTATATTAAAATCCTCAGGAAAATGTACATTTTTTTTTTTTTGTGGTGGTTTGTTTGGCAATCACCAAGTTAGGTTCAGATGGCAATTTCTGTCTCACTTTATGGAAATGATTATTCCAATGTCAGTTCAATTGGCAAAGCCTTTGATATGCCATTTGGGGTCTAGTGTGAGCATGTACCACTCAGGGGTTAGTATAAGACCTGAGTGATATTTTAAAACTGAGGTTCCACTATCAAAACTTTTGCTGTGCACTTTTGGATCTATCGTGCATAAGTACATTTCAAGAGTAAGCCCAGAAGCTAAACTTGTTTATTTGCAGAATTAGGGGACTCCTTTCTCTAAATCTCTCATCTCCAGGTTTTCCCCCACACTTTTCCGTTGGAAGGGACCTCTTTCCCTGATCTTCAGGCCAAAAATATGGATTTTAGCTTGGGGTTAAATTCCTTGCTGCCTTTGCATACTGAATAACTCCAATGATTGTGGCCATCTCAGGCAAGAATAAAGACAGAAAGAAAATGGGACTCATCCTAATACTCTCCTGATTGAAGAGTTCCCTATAACCTATTCATCAAGCCAAAAGGGTATGTTTCTACTGGAGTTTAAGCTTTATAGCACTGCCCACGATATAGTCACCACTGGAAGTGTCATTTCCACTCTTATCAAGCCACAAGAGAAAAAAATAAATGGTGATTCCCCTCATGTTCTCTTGCTCAGAGGCCTATATCTTAGCCTTCTAGAGAGAAAGACAGAATTATCTCAACATGTTAGATGCCCATAGTGATGTCATGTCAGATTCACTGGAAGCCTGTCTTGGCTCAAGTCCATGATAGAAAAAAGAGAAAATAAAAGGGAAATTAACTTACACATAGATCATTTTTAAATGTCTTGACATCCTTCCCCAATCTACCTGCTTTTGTTTATTTTTCAGAGTCCTCAAGTAGTTGCTTTTTGTACTTCAAATAAAGACTTTAGTCATAGTGGGAGAGACAGAGTGTAAGGGACGTACTTCACCATGGCTGCACCACAGGTTCCAAGAAGGAATAAGTTTTGGGGTACTAGGAGAAGCCCCAAGTGAAATTTAAAGCCTGAAAATTATTTACTGGACATGGCTCTGAGGAAACTATTTGAGGCTGAGAGCATATTTAGTGGAGCATAGGGCCAGAAACTGCAGTGGGATGACGGGTGAACGGGGAGTGGAAAAGTGGAGATGGGTGTGGACTGTTAAGTTTGGTTGTGGAGGAAAGTTAGAAAAAGGGCAATAATCAGGGGGAATGAAGATTGAGAAACATTTAAAAGTAAAGAGGATAGAGTTTGTGCCCAAAGATAAAGGTCAGTTGGTAGATTTGCTGGTGGTAAGATGAGCTAGTTCTCTCTGATTTTCTATTTTTCCCTGTGACATAATATGTGAATTATTAGCTGAGAATCAAAAGAGGAAGAGTTGAAATCTCAAAAAGAGAAATGTACAAAAAGTATCTTGATAAGAAAGAAAGTTAACATTCCAGTGAAAGATTGTAGGATTGAGAAGCAATGTTGGGGGAGCCACTTTTATGTAGTGCTAACCTGAAAATCAATTTCATCCAATCTTCTAGCTCAATACTTTCTTGTCTTCTTGTCCTCTAGTGGCTTTCAATTTCAACCCACGTCTACAACCCACCACTGTAGCCACACCCTACACCCTGTGGTTATCCAGCTGTGAGTCCTGTTGGAGAGGATGAGGTAGGCCCATTGGGGAAAACCTAAGGATGAGAGGTACAGAGGTTGGATGAAAACATGGAGATACTATCCTCAAGTTTATTCAGAGAGTCATAGAGAAAAGAAGAAAGCAATAGTTAATAAGGAGACTTGGGTTCCTTAGAAGGAAATTAACCAGCCATCAAACTGATGGTGTTTAGATTGGAAACACAAATCGATGATGAGTTAACCAACTGAACTAAATCAGATCAGGAGTATAAAACTGAGGAGTGAGGAGGGAAGCCTGACAAGTGAGGAGGCACAAAATGAGAACCCATGGGCATCTAGCTGGTCATTCTTTCTACATCAGCTACTGTGCAACTCACAGAGTGAGGATGGATGCTTACAAATAACAGATTGGAATGAGCAACTCAGGATTGCTGCACCGCAAAAGCCAATCACAATATTCCATTCTCTTCCTGTAATCTACTGTCCTTTGCTATTATTGTGCTTGCTATTCATCTGCATCAATTCTTTGAATTCTATGAATTTTATTCCCATCAATTGTTCCTAATTGATCAGTCCATTCTGGTTTAACTTTTGTTTTGTTCCCATCCTGAACACTGGTCTTTCATTTCAATCTTTCTTCCTGGGCACTCACAAATCTCTCAATCCATTTTCTTCCTTATATCTGTCCTTAAAACAATTTCCCAGTCTGTCACAGATGGACATTTGGGTTGATTCCAAGTCTTTGCTATTGTGAATAGTGCTGCAATAAACATACGTGTGCATGTGTCTTTGTAGTAGAATAATTTATAATCCTTTGGGTATATACCCAGTAGTGGGATGGCTGGGTCATATGGTACATCTAGTTCTAGATCCTTGAGGAATTGCCATACTGTTTTCCATAATGGTTGAACTAGTTTACAATCCCACCAACAGTGTAAAAGTGTTCCTATTTCTCCACATCCTCTCCAGCACCTGTTGTTTCCTGATTTTTTAATGATTGCCGTTCTAACTGGTGTGAGATGGTATGGAGGGGGGAGGGATTGCATTGGGGAGTTATACATGATATAAACGATGAATTGATGGGTGCTGGCGAGTTGATGGGTGCAGCACACCAACATGGCACAAGTATACATATGTAACAAACCTGCACGTTATGCACATGTACCCTAGAACTTAAAGTATAATAAAAAATAAAAATAAAAAAAAAAAAACAATTTCCTTCCACCTTCAGATAAATCTAATCCTCTGACCTCTACTCTCCTACTGAAACCATTAAACACAGCTGAAATGCCTTCTGTTTGGGGCTGTTACTCACGTCTTCTATCCCAGCAGCTTATTCATACCACCATCTTCCCTCACCAGGATCACCACCACTAGCCTTATACACTTGACTATCACTCATACCTATTAGAGGCAATTCTCTACACATCAGACAAAGTGAGCTTTATAAAGCACAAATCAGCTTGCATTACTTCTTTGCTATAAACCTTCAAAGGCTTGACATTTCCATTAGGACTCTGGCCTACACAGGCCCCCATGATTTGACCCTGCCCATCCCTTCCACCTTTGCCATAACAATCTCCTCCTCTTTCCTGGTCTTCCTGACATTTCTTAAAAATGACATGCTCATTCCTATTTGAGGCTGTTACACTTGCTCTTGTCTGCCCAGAATTCCACACACCTTCTCCATCTTACACAGGTCAAACTCAAATGTCACCTGTTTGTCTCTGTAAAAAATGAACCTCCTCCTTCATTATTATCTATGCCTTTATTCTGCTTTTTCCCTAGTGCTTATCACTCTCTGAAACTATGTTATTTGTCTGCTTGTTTATTTATCTGCTGTAGCCCACACTAGACCAGAAACTCCTCAAAAGCGAGACCTTAAAACTATCTTGTTTGGCTACCATATCCATAACTTATAAAACAGTACTCAGCATACAATAGACACCTGCTAAATACTTGTTGGGTATGTTGAATTATCACCATTAAACCTAAAATTCTCTAGGATAATGGTGGGAGTCAGGGTGAGAGTGAGGTGTCAGTGTCACCTGATGAGTTGAAGAAAAGATAATTTTACTATTTGAGAGAAAAGACTGAAATATGATATGCTAAGGAGTTGTTGCTGAATTTAAATTTTTTTAGGGAATCTATATTAAAATATGCTGTATATTTTATGTTAGAGCTGGAGGTCAAAGCAACCCATTCACAGGGTTTGCAAGTATCATTTGTGTCATCCTCAGTTTTGCAAATAAAATGTTGCACTATTAAAAGATAAATGTAAGTAGCTTAAGTAGCTTAAGCAGAAGTAATTAGGTATATTTTTTTCACCTTTTTTTTTTTTTTGGTCCAGATCTGGCATGGGTCCTAGGCATGTGAAATTAGTGATGGGGGAAAAATGTAAATATATCGCTAATGCAATAAACTTCACAAAAATATTTTGCTCTATACAGTGTTCAGCATTTTAACCAGCTCCACGGATTTCAGTAGGAAGTCTCAAAAATGTATCATGCGTTTTCTGTATTTTATAGGAAGAATATCATGAATGTAGTTGGTATTAGAAA
The DNA here is from genome assembly GCF_002776525.5 of Piliocolobus tephrosceles. NCBI lineage: Eukaryota > Metazoa > Chordata > Mammalia > Primates > Cercopithecidae > Piliocolobus > Piliocolobus tephrosceles. The sequence goes on from NC_045455.1 coordinate 36,886,666, forward strand.
GTCGGACTTGGAAAATAGAGTGTAACTGGAAAGTGAAGGGGCTTACCCATTTTTAAAATGTTCAGATTTAACTAGATGACCATGACCATGAAGGACTCCTCAAGCTCTTTGGTTCTACAGGTGTATGGCAGTTTCCTGGAGGGGGTCATATGGATCTACCACTACCTTCCTGCTGAAATTAAGCAGATAGATGTTCATTGGATTGGTTTGATAGGTGTGATGGTTAATATTGAGTGCCAACCTGATTGGATTAAAGGATGCAAAGTATTGTTCCTGGGTGTGTCTGTGAGGGTGTTGCCAAAGGCGATTAACATTGAGTCGTTGGACTGGGAGAGGCAGACCCACCCTCAATCTGGGTGGGCACCGTCTAATCAGCTGCCATTGTGGCCGGCATAAAAGCAGGCAGAAAAATGTGGAAGGAGCACACTGGCTCAGTCTCCTGGCCTACATCTTTCTCCCATACTGGATGCTTCCTGCCCTCAAACATTGGACTCCAAATTCTTCAGTTTTGGGACTCTTGGACCTTTGACCACAGACTGAACACTGCACTGTTGACTTCCCTACTTTTGAGCTTTTAGGACTCAGACTGGCTTCCTCATTCCTCAGCTTGCAGACGGCCTATTGTGGGACCTCACTTTGTGATCATGTGAGTCAAAACTCCTTAATAAACTCTCCCTTATATATGCATCTATCCTATTAGTTCTGTCCCTCTAGAGAAACTTGACTAATACAATAGGGAAGCCAAAGTGACTGTCACTAATATTCTTAATAAAAGAATTATTATCTATGCCAACTCTGGAGAGCCACAAATAAGCTATACATAGGTCAGAGTATAAACCAAGGATTCTCTGAGTGTGGTTCCTGGACCAGCAGCATCTGGTGACATTCAAAATGCAAATTCTTGGGCCCCACCTCAGACCACTGAATTAGAAACTCCAGAGGTGGAACAGTTTGTTTTAACAAGTTCTCCAGGTGATGCTGAGGCACCTCATAGTTGGAAATAGTGATGTTAGTAAGGAATTTCAGCAGTTTAACTGCTAAAATGTAGATCTTAACCAAGTGCCAAATGAATACAGAGGAGAAAGGGATAAGTATCTGAGACATTTAGACCTTGTTTCATGAATAGGAGGTCAGATGAAGTTAGGGAGGCCTTTTGAGGCATAGGAAACAAGACATGCAAAGACTGGGGAGGATAGGAAGACCAGACCGATTCCAAGACATACAATGGCCCAGTGAGGCTTGGGGTAGTAGGGTCCACTCTTTTTCTTAGATATGTTTCGTCCTCTCTGCTCCATAGTGCCACACATGATGCTGGTGATAAAGGAGACTGAGCGAGGGTGAAGATTCACAGTGCCAGCAAAGGCTTGGATGTTGGCAGCCTATGGGTCAAATTGTGCTTGCAGATGGGCTGTATTTGATATTGTACAAACACTATGTATTTGGCATAGTATTATACAAAGAAATGTGAACTGACATTTAATAACTAGTTTGGATATGTGTATATACTTACGTATAAATAACATATATATGTTAACATAAAATATATGTAATATATTTATATTCTATATAAATAACCTAAATATATGTTAACATAAAAATATATGTAATATATTTATGTTATATATCTGAAAAATCTTCATTTTGGCTTTTCATCTTCATTTTTGGCTCTTCTCAAAGACACGGATGACTTCACCCGCATTTCTAACAGTAACAATTTGCTGATTCTAGGAGCAGCTGCTGCTTTTTGTTGGGTCATGTCTTCTCCATTTCTCCACAATACCCACAACTCCCTTTTATATCCACAGTAATTATTACACTTGGACTCTTCTTTTCATACAGTAAAGAAATCATTCTCCATTTTCATGTCAAAGTCAAAGATGAGAAAATACAAGAAGGATCAAGAGTGCTTCCTGCCTCTTTCAAAACCAATGGGAAAGAGTATAATTTTGGGTGGAGGTCAGGAACAGGGTATTTCTACATGTTTGTTAATAACTCCAAAGAAACTTGTAAATATAATTTAATAGGAGTAAAAATGAAAAAAAGATAAACTCTGACTTGGAAAAACTTCACAAATTAAGTAATAATGGAAAAGGGTATTCAAGAGTGAATAGGAGTTTTTCCAGATGGAAATTAACCCCTTAGATAGTCACCCATTCAATCAAATGTTGAATCTGAGGCAATTAATCATTTTGGAAGTGTTTAGCTTTTTTCTGTAATTAAATTGATAATCTCTCATTATGGGGACACATATCATCTGGCCATGTTGTTCAAGGCTACATTTTAATTACCCTGGCCTGAGGCCCTCCTTGAGCCCAAAGGTACCTGGAAGTCCTTTTTAATAAGGAATTCATGCTCAAGGCTTGCTGCGATGCCATAGCTATTCATATTTGAAAATGAGCAGTGGAGATACATTCCGTAAATCAAAAGCCTGAGGAAAAATAGTTAACCCAACATGTTCTGAGCTTGTTCATGCTTCCTTGAGGGAGTTTACTGTGAATGAATACTTGGCTATGTCACTAAAATATTTAAAGGAGTAAAGCAAAAAGCACCAGACCCTAACCTTGTATGCATATATACAGATGTTACTTTGAAAGACGAAGGCAAAGTAACCTTTCTTAAGAATCATGACTGGCCACTTAAACAGAAGCAGAGGTGGTAGATACTCCTGCCATTCACTAATTGAGAGACTTCTCCAGTTTCAGCAGTGGCTTGCTGTTCTGAAGTGGAGTTTGCAGTTCAGATCTGAATGGAAACAAATTCCTTATGGGGGTGCCCAATGATGGGTCCTGATGGCCTGAGCCAAGTGCGGCATGACTCAGTTAGTGCACACCTGCTGGAGGGGTCCCCGTGCCAGGGACAGGCTCAAGAGCCGCTGAGCCTTGTCTGCTTGAGCATTTGTTGTCGAGTGCTTTGCGACTAGACAGGGAGAGTGTAATGGCGTCTCTCGTAGCTGGAGGCCTGGAAAGAGGATGTAAGCGTGATTACTGCAGACAGCTAATGCAGCACCACCGTCGGAGCCAGTGGTGGAGATGCTGCTTTTGCATCCCAGGTACTTTGGTTCCCATCCCGGAAAATTTCTCATAGGAAATGATTGATCTTTCAAACAAAATAACTAAATTAACCAAGTCGTTTCTATCTTTTGTATTTCAGTTCCTCATCCCTAAAACACAAAGACAAATGGCAGTTAAGAGGTAAAGTATTTGCTGAGCAACACAAAGGTTTAGAGTGAATGCCTGAAGATCTTTGCCATCACCTTCTCTTCTGCAGATAGCGCAGTGACTGGGAGAGGAGAAGGGGGAAATGTGAGCTGTCACATATGATTTGCATGCATCTGAATACACACTGTATACACACTAACTCAAAGTGGTTCATAATATATTCCCATTAACTCACAGTGATGGCATCTGCATTTTATAATGTCAGAGGAGCTCACTGGAAATAATAGACTTGAGAATAATGTAAGTGTATAAGAATAAAATAAAAATAAAAAATAAGAAGTAGTGTGGCCAGCTTGGCTACAACCACTACCTTTTTGTGCTTTCTCTCCTGAGGCATCCTGGTTCATGCTTCCTTCATGGTCCCTGGATCTGGAAATCTTCACACTGTTCCACATGTAAACCTCTATTGAGCCATTTAGTTCTAGTTTCAGCTCAGAAAACTTTTCCCTGAAATTTATGGTAATTATTATATCATAATTATTCATATCTGTAACTGAGTCTGCAACAGTGACTCCCTTATTTTCCCTCATAAATTCAACTCACGTTCATTAAGCAGTTATGTGCCTGGCCATATTCCAAGTACAAAGAATACACAGATAAAGGGAGAAAATAGTAAACAAGTAAACAATACATGATAATTTTAAATACCAAGTGCTGTGATAGAGTACTTAGACACTCAGAGGTGAAACAGAGGCAGAAGAGGCTTCAGAGGAAATTGAGGAGTACTGTCCATTAGGTAGGGGTATTCCAGAAAAGAAAGTGTGTGAAGAAGAAAAGACTGCCCAGTTTCATCAACTACAGTCTGCTTGTGAACTTTGGCAAGGGGGAAGCCAATGGAGACCTTAATAAGTATATTTGGATGGAATGATGGGAACAAAGGCTTTTCCTGGGGGGAGAACGCAGAAAATAAAAAGACAGGCATCCTGTTTCATTCATCTTTGTACCATTTTTGTACCTCCATTGTCTAATACATAGTAGTCATTTAATAAATGTTGCCTAAATATACAAATTTCCTGGTCCTTTACCCCAGCCCATGTAGACTTGAATTTCATTGTTGGACCCCGTGATGTCTCACATAAGTATCTTCCACAGCAATGACATGTGCAGCATTAATTTATTTACTTGGATATCTGCCCCCTACCAAACCATACAATCTTTGAGTGAAGGATTTTGTCATATTCATTGTTGTATCCTGAGACCTCAACACAGTTTCTGGAATATAGGAGTGATTCAGTTAATAAATATTGGAGGAATAAATATTTATCAGATAACAATATTTGCCTCATTTTTTTCCCTAAAATTAGCTAAAATTTTCAGGCCCAACTAAAGAATAGCCTAAGACTTGGGTATATAGAAAGGAGATTTTAAACATACATAAGCCTTGAGAAATATAATAAAAAATTTATAAAGGAGAGGCATAAAAGAGCAAAGTTTAGACTTGTTACTTTTAGGAATTAAGTTCATACACAGATTAAGAAGAGTGACTAACATTTATTACATTTATTAAATGCTTTTTTTATAGAAACTGTGCTAAATGATGTACTTACATGGACTACTTTAATGTTCAGAGCAATCTTATTAGATAAGTAACATTATTAGTCTCATTCTACAGATGAGAAAACTAAGACTTGGAGAAGAGTTACACTTGTCACATTTAAAGCCACGTGTGACTCAAGAATGTGACCTTTTGCTCTGTGCTCATCTTTGAGATACAATTTTTAATGATGTGGGCAGGAGAATCCTTCACTCAAGTTTCTATTCAAACTGTTATGAATCTTAGTTCTATTATCAAAAAAGTCACAGATACAATAATGAAAGAACTATCAGTTACTGTTCACTTATTGGATCCCATACACTGTGCTAGGCACTTACATCTATTAACTCTGTTCTATGTAGGATAAATATCATTGTCCCCATATACAGATGAGAAAAGTGAGATCACTTCTCGGCCTTTTGGCTAAGATCAAGTGGAGAAAAGTGAGGCACTAGGAAGTTATATACATGTCTTCCAATATTACAGAGATAATTAGTGGTTAGGAGGGAATTTTCATCTTTTCAGATCCCCAAGTCCACGAGTTTCTACTTTCATGTTATTTTCCCTTACATTCAAATATAGCAGTACCACAAGTACCAAAAAACAAAAACAAAGCAAAACAAAACACAACAGCACCTTCTTAACTTGGGTGAGAAATATCACCAAACAGAACTAAGCGCTGGCCAGAAAAGAAGTCCAGAGTCTGTTTTTAAGCAACCAATTTTGCAAAGGTTCTCAGTGTGTCCAAGAAATAAGACAATAGAAAAGTAGATCTATATATGTTTAAGGCAATCTCTCTCTCTCTCTCTTTCTCTCCCTCCTTCCCTCTCTCTTTTCCCCTCTCTCACGCCCCTCCATCCTGCTCTGATAGCCAGCTTGGTTCATTTATTTATTTTCCATGTTCTGGACACCTTTGATGAGCCACCCAGCACTGACTCAGCAGAGCTGGACCTTCACTTGGGGTCCAATTCTCGGCAGCTGCTGCAGCTCTGCGTTTGCCTACAGCGATGTGCCAGCTGTCTCCGACTGCATTACACCACAGTAATGTGAACAACTGGAAGCAATAATGTGTCTCCCCATTTGCCTAACAATACCAACATGGACAATAACTCAGAAGCCTGAAGATTTGTGCTGTAATTTAATAAACCCCATGCACATTTCTACAATTGAGTATCACATCTGTGCAATGGATCCTAGAAGTGTAATATTCTTTTATAAGGGACCATTAACCAATCTTAAGTTTATAGGTTTCCTTAAATCTTTTTCATCAGCTGTTAAACTACAGTAAAGAGAAAATTGCCTCTTATGAGATGAGGGATAGTAAAATACAAAGACTGTGATTAAACGTCAATCAATTAAGGATTATAATATAATAAAATACTGACTGATGATTAAAATGAGCACTTTCTAGGAGAATTGTATAAGCGATATTAAGAATTATTTTTAAAGTCAGTAGAATAAACTTCAATTAGATAACATTATATATGAGTCCTTGCTCTATTAAAACAAAAGATTCATAAGAATTATTCCTCAGGTACAAAGATCCCAAAATTGGCATTGAACTTCTGCACTAAAAAGTATTTTTTTAGTTTCTCATTTTAATATTCCCTAGTCTACAGAATTTTAAATTTGTTTCTGAACAGAATAAATAACAGCATTTTTTGCTTCAACTAGTTTTCCACCAGTGTATGCAGCTGGGCAACAGTTTATGAAAATGGGTTGTGTAGTAAAACCACCAAACAAACAAACAACATTGCAATTGAGGTAACAAAACACTGACTAGAACTTAGGACCCAAAAAGGAGCTTTGGGGCTGTTTATAAAACTTAGCAATCTAAGCCTTCCTGAAATGGTCCCTTATAGAATTTTTCCCTTGAAGACCAGAACACATGTCTGTCTAGGAAGAGTTACAAGTAATCTAAAACTATTCACTTTATTCATTTTCTGCCTTCCATCCTTCACACATCTGTAGCCATCGGCTTGTCTGCTTTGGACTGGAGTTAGAAGATCCAGGCTAATTAGGTCAGGCTTGGCAGGGTAGCATGCAAGGAAGACTAACAGAGGCTTTGTCCTCTTTGCTCTTGCTGCCATATTTTTTTCTCCCAGTTCTCTATTATCTTCCTCTCACTAATATTACTGGCAAAAGTCCTTTTTTCTTTTTTCTGTACTGAGCTACTTCTTCCTCAGACTTTCTCTCCCCTATTGCCTTCCCAAAGCAATTTTCCTGCTACACTGCTTGTACCTGGTCCCTTTGCAACTCTGAGGGCATTCCAACTCCTGCCAGTTTGCAGGAAGCATTTTGAAGCTTGTTGCAACAGCTGGCTTATATGAGCCTTGAAGGACAAGCATGCATACACGTGGCAGCATATTTGAAGCACTAAAGCATCTGGTAAAGTAGGCAGAGACCAAAAGGTGCAAGTAACTCACAGCTTTGCTAGAAACTGCGCTGGAGGAGACTTGCACAACAGTCAGTGACAGAAGCATAATTAATGAGTAAATCCCAGTGCAGCCTGGCTTCTGCCCTTATTACTCTATGGAAACTACTCTGGTGAAGGTCACCACTGACCTTCTAATTACCCAATGCAATAGATGCTTTTCGGTCAATGCTTTTACTAGGCACCTCTGCTGGATGCAGCAGGACAGCTGAGTGACAGGCAGAACATCACACACTCACTAAGTTACAAAGCAGGAATTTTAAACAAGTAGGTTTAAGCCCAAGTTCAGGATATTTCCATTAAACCAAGTTACCTCTCGACGGTTCACAGATATAATTTAAAAGAAGAATGAAATGACAGGGAAATGATGGATTGACTACACACTTATTTTTTCTTCTTTGTAGAACAGATCTAATGTGACAGTAATGGTATTTTAAGAAGGCATATAGCCACCAGGACCAAGAGAATGGCAGACAACACCGTGAAGAAAAGAGATTTTTAAAAGACAGAAAGAGGCAAGAACCCAAAGTGCATTCAGGGATTAAAAGGAAACCTAAAAATCTGTGATTAGCATCCTAAAAGAAGTAAAATCTGTACAGACACAACTTGTTTATTGTGCTTCACTTCATTGCACTTCACAAATTTGTGCTTTTTGCAAATTGAAAGTTTGTGGCACCTGTTGACCAAGTCTAATTGGTGCCATTTTTTTCAACAGCTTGTGCTCGCTTTGTATCCCTGGGTCATATTTTGGTAAATCTCTCATTATTTCAAACTTTTCATTATTATTATATCTGTTATGGTGATCAGGGATCTTTGATGTTTCCACTATAATTGTTTTGGGGCATCACGAACTGCAACCGTATACAATGGCAAACATAATCATTACATGTGTGTTATCTTGAGTGCTCCACAGACTGGCCGTTCGCCATTCCTCACCTACTCGTCAGGCCTCCTTCTTCTCTGAGACACAAAACATTAAAATTAGTCCAATTAATATCCCTATAATGGCCTCTACATGCTTAAGTGAAAGGAAGAGTCACTAGTCTCTCACTGTATAGCAAAAGCTAGAAATAATTAATCTTAGTCAGGAAGATGTGTTGAAGGCTGAGACAGGTTGAAAGTGAGGACTCTTACTCCAAACAGTTAGGCAAGTTGTGAATGCAAAGGAAAAGTTTCTGAAAGTAATTAAAAGTGCTTCTCCTGCAAACACACGAATGATTAAAAAAAAAAAAAAAAGTAAAATAGCCTCATTGCTAATAAGGAGAAAGTTTGAGTGTTCTGGATAGAAGATCAAACCAGCCACAACATTTTCTTAAGTTAAAGTCTAAGTCAGAGCAAGGTGCTAGCTTCCTCAATCCTATGAAGGTTGCAAGTGGTAAAGAAGCTGCAGAAGAAAAGTTTGAAACTAGTAGAGATTGGTTCAAGAGGTTTAAGGAAAGGAGTCATCTCTATGACATAAAGGTGCAAGATGAAGCAGCAAGCGCTGATGGAAAAGTGCAGCAAGTTATCCGGAAGATCTCGCTCAGATCATTGATGAAAGTGGCTACACTAAACATGTTCAATGTAGACAAAACAGCCTTCTACTGGAGGAAGACACCATCTAGGACTTACATAGTTAGAGAGAAAAAGTCAACATCTGACTTCAAAGCTTCAAAGGACATGTTGACTCTTCTTAGGCTAATGCAACTGGTGACTTTAAGTTAAAGCCAATGATTTTTTTTCCCCATTCTGAAAAATCCTAGGGCCCTTAAGAAGTATGCTAAATTTATTCTGTCTGTGCTCTATAACTAGAACTATAAAGTGTGGATGACAGCACATCTGTTTTTACAGCATAGTTTACTGAATATGTTAAGCCCATTGTTGAGACTTATTGCTCAGAAAAAACATTCCTTTCTAATTATTATTGCTTATTCTCAATGCACTTAGTCTCTCAAGAACTTTAATGGAGATGTACAAGAAGATTAATGTTTTTATGCCTGCTAATACAACATCTATTCTGCAGTCTACAGATCAAAGAATAATTTCAAATTTCAAGTCTTATAATTTAAGAAATACATTTCATAATACTACAGCTGCCACAGGGAGTGATTTGTGCGACAGACCCAGGCAAAGTAAACTGAAAACTTTCTGGAAAGGATTCACCATTCTAGATGTCATGATTCATGAGAGGAGGTCAGATTATCAACGTTAACAGGAGTTTGGAAGAAATTGATTCCAGTCCTCATGGTTGACTTGGAGGGACTCAAGGCTCCAGTGGAGGAAGTAACTACAGATGTGGTAGAAAAAGCAAGAGAACTAGAATGGGAAGTAGAGCCTGGAGATGTGACCGAATTGCTGCAATCTTATGATAAACCTTGAATGCATGAGGAGTTGCCTCTTATGAATGAGCAAATAAAGTGGTTTCTTGAGATGGAATCTACCCTGTAAAGATTCTGAGAATATTGTTGAAATAATGTCAATGGATTCAGAACACTACATAAACTAAGTTGAGAAAGCAGCAGCAGGGTTTGAGAGGACTGACCCCCAACTTTCAAAGAAGATTGACTGTGGGTAAAATGCTATTAAACAGCATCACATACTACAGAGAAATCTTTCATGAAAGGAAGAATACATTAATGTGGCAAACTTCGTTGTCTTGTTTTAACAAATTGCCACGGCCTCCTTAACCTTCAACAACCACCACCATGATCGTTCAGCACCATCAACATCAAGGCAACACTCTCCACCTGCAAAAAGCTTACAACTCACAAAAGGCCCAGATTGTTAGTATTTTTAAGTAATAAAGTATTTTAAAATTAAGACATGTACATAATTTATTCAGACATAATGCTCTTACACACATAATAGACTGAAGTATAGCATAAACATAACTTTTATATGCACTGGGAAACCAAAATATTTGTATGACTTGCCTTATTGGAATATTCATTTCATTCTGGTGATCTAGAATTTATCTTACAATATCTCCGAAGTATGCTTGTATACACTGCAAAAACAGGGAAAAAAACACCCAATAACAACTTGCCTAGCAGAATAGACCTGGAGGACACCAAGTCACGTGGGAAGTACAGGTGAGACTCGGATGAAAAGAATCGATGTTGGTTGAAAGCCTATACACAAAGGAGCTGCTGTCCTGGATCCCCACTCCTTCCCTACAAAATGAAGTCACAATTTCTTTCTACCATCTTAAGAAAAATGGGAAGTTTAGTCACCAAACAAATCCAGCCAGAAAAGCTTCAGGCTTGAGGTACAGAAATGAGTAAAGTTGGGAGCTGAAGATGAGGAGTGTGCAAATTCTACACAATCAATGGTAGAATACCCCATCTTTCCAACGTGTTCTTCAGTTCTATTTCCAGAACCCCTATAGTCAGAAGTTCTTCTCTCCCCCTACCACCTTCAATTCCTAGATTCATTTTCGTTTGTTTGTTTGTTTTTGTTTTTTGTTTGGAGAGCCTGAAATGCCACAAAGACAGAGCTTCCAGATACTGACATGAGACAGCCAGGTTGCTGCCTTGTCACACTGTACGGTGAAGCTGATGTGACTCACTCATGCAGACAGAGCTTCCAATCAGGTACAACTGTAGTTTTGCCTTTTAATTATGAGTGAATGGACGTTGAGTAATTCCTTCAAAATGAAAAGGCAAAAAACAGAACAAGGAAATTTGGAAATGTCTATCAAAGTAAGGAGAAGAAGAAAAGTTAATGTTCTCTTTAGGTAACATTAACTTTTAATGTTAAAAGAGGTAAGAAAATATTCCACTCATGAAATAAAACTCCCACATAACAGAAAGAATTATTGAAAATTGAAAATTAAATAGCTACACTGAAAAATGCATTAGAAGGGTTAGAAGACAATATGAGAGAATAATTATTAGAAAATTAGTAACATGTTACATTGAGAAGGGACAAAATAACTAAAATAAAAAACATGGAGGAGGGAAAGCTGTCAAATTAATAAAGTAATACTTTTCCTAACATGGTTAAACATGAGTTTCTATTATATAATGGAAGGGCCCACCAATACTTCAATGCAAAATTCATCAACACAAAAAACAAAAAAGAAATCCTAACCTAGACTCATCACACTGAAATTTTAGGATCCTAGAGATAAACAAGGAATATTAAAAGTGTTAGGCCGGGTATGGTGGCTCACACCTGTAATCCCAGCCCTTTGGGAGACCGAGGTGGGTGGATCACTTGAGGTCAGGCGTCGGAGACCAGCCTGGCCAACATGGTGAAACCTGTCTCTACTAAAAATACAAAAATTAGCTGGATGTGGTGGTGTGTGCCTGTAATCCCAGATACTCAGGAGTCTGAGGCAGGAAAATCACTTGAATCCGGGAGGTGGAGGTTGCAGTGAGCTGAGACTGTGCCATTGCACTCCAGCCTGGGCAACAGAGCAAGAATGCATCTCAAACAAAGTGTTGAGAGGAAAAAAAAAGACAATGTAAAAAATATCGAGAATCAACACTGCATCAGCCTTCTCAACAGCAACACAAGAAGCTAATAGACAAAATGCTGCTTTCAAAATTCTGAAGGGAAATGATTTTCAAATCAGAATTTTCTTTTATTTATTTATTTATTTTATTTATTATTATACTTCAAGTTCTAGGGTACATGTGCATAACGTGCAGGTTTGTTACATATGTATACTTGTGCCATGTTGGTGTGCTGCACCCATCAACTTGTCAGCACCCATCAATTTGTCATTTATATCAGGTATTACTCCCAATGCAATCCCTCCCCCTCCCCCCTCCCCATGATAGGCCCCAGTGTGTGATGTTCCCCTTCCCAAGTCCAAGTGATCTCGTTGTTCAGTTCCCACCTATGAGTGAGAACATGCAGTGTTTGGTTTTCTCTTCTTGTGATAGTTTGCTAAGAATGATGGTTTCCAGCTGGATCCATGTCCCTACAAAGGACGCAAACTCATCCTTTTTTATGGCTGCATAGTATTCCATGGTGTATATGTGCCACATTTTCTTAATCCAGTCTGTCACAGATGGACATTTGGATTGATTCCAAGTCTTTGCTATTGTGAATAGTGCCGCAATAAACATACGTGTGCATGTGTCTTTATAGCAGCATGATTTATAATCCTTTGGGTATATACCCAGTAGTGGGATGGCTGGGTCATATGGTACATCTAGTTCTAGATCCTTGAGGAATTGCCATGCTGTTTTCCATAATGGTTGAACTAGTTTACAATCCCACCAACAGTGTGAAAGTGTTCCTATTTCTCCACATCCTCTCCAATACCTGTTGTTTCCTTTTTAATGATTGCCATTCTAACTGGTGTGAGATGGTATCTCATTGTGGTTTTGATTTGCATTTCTCTGATGGCGAGTGATGATGAGCATTTTTTCATGTGTCTGTTGGCTATATGAATGTCTTCTTTTGAGAAACGTCTGTTCATATCCTTTGCCCACTTTTTGATGGGGTTGTTTGTTTTTTTCTTGTATATTTGTTTGAGTTCTTTGTAGATTCCGGATATTAGCCCTTTGTCAGATGAGTAGATTGCAAAAATTTTCTCCCATTCTGTAGGTTGCCTGTTCACTCTGATGGTAGTTTCTTTTGCTGTGCAGAAGCTATTTAGTTTAATTAGATCCCATTTGTCAATTATGGCTTTTGCTGCCGTTGCTTTTGGTGTTTTAGACATGAAGTCCTTGCCCATGCCTATGTCCTGAATGGTATTATAGCCTAGGTTTTCTTCTAGGGTTTTTATGGTTTTAGGTCTCACATTTAAGTCTCTAATCCATCTTGAATTAATTTTCGTATAAGGAGTAAGGAAAGGATCCAGTTTCAGCTTTCTACTTATGGCTAGCCAATTTCCCAGCACCATTTATTAAATAGGGAATCCTTTCCCCATGTCTTGTTTCTCTCAGGTTTGTCAAAGATCAGATGGCTGTAGATGTGTGGTACTATTTCTGAGGACTCTGTTCTGTTCCATTGGTCTATAGCTCTGTTTTGGTACCAGCACCATGCTGTTTTGGTTACTGTAGCCTTGTAGTATAGTTTGAAGTCAGGTAGCGTGACGCCTCCAGCTTTGTCCTTTTGACTTAGGATTGTCTTGGCAATGCGGGCTCTTTTTTGGTTCCATATGAACTTTAAAGCAGTTTTTTCCAATTCTGTGAAGAAACTCATTGGTCGCTTGATGGGGATGGCATTGAATCTATAAATAACCGTGGGCAGTATGGCCATTTTCACGATATTGATTCTTCCTATCCATGAGCATGGTATGTTCTTCCATTTGTTTGTGTCCTCTTTGATTTCACTGAGCAGTGGTTTGTAGTTCTCCTTGAAGAAGTCCTTTACATCCCTTGTAAGTTGGATTCCTAGGTATTTTATTCTCTTTGAAGCAATTGTGAATGGAAGTTCATTCATGATTTGGCTCTCTGTTTGTCTGTTACTGGTGTATAAGAATGCTTGTGATGTTTGCACATTAATTTTGTATCCTGAGACTTTGCTGAAGTTGCTTATCAGCTTAAGGAGATATTCGGCTGAGACAATGGGGTTTTCTAAATATACAATCATGTCATCTGCAAACAGGGACAATTTGACTTCTTCTTTTCCTAACTGAATACCCTTGATTTCTTTCTCTTGCCTGATTGCCCTAGCCAGAACTTTCAACACTATGTTGAATAGGAGTGGTGAGAGAGGGCATCCCTGTCTTGTGCCAGTTTTCAAAGGGAATTTTTCCAGTTTTTGCCCATTCAGTATGATATTAGCTGTGGGTTTGTCATAAATAGCTCTTATTATTTTGAGGTACGTTCCATCAATATCGAATTTATTGAGCGTTTTTAGCATGAAGGGCTGTTGAATTTTGTCAAAAGCCTTTTCTGCATCTATTGAGATAATCATGTGGTTCTTGTCTTTGGTTCTGTTTATATGCTGGATTACGTTTATTGATTTGCGAATGTTGAACCAGCCTTGCATCCCAGGGATGAAGCCCACTTGATCATGGTGGATAAGCTTTTTGATGTGCTGCTGAATCCGGTTTGCCAGTATTTTATTGAGGATTTTTGCATCGATGTTCATCAGGGATGTTGGTCTAAAATTCTCTTTTTTTGTTGTGTCTCTGCCAGGCTTTGGTATCAGGATGATGTTGGCCTCATAAAATGAGTTAGGGAGGATTCCCTCTTTTTCTATTGATTGGAATAGTTTCAGAAGGAATGGTACCAGCTCCTCCTTGTGCCTCTGGTGGAATTCAGCTGTGAATCCATCTGGTCCTGGACTTTTTTTGGTTGGTAGGCTATTAATTATTGCCTCAATTTCAGAGCCTGCTATTGGTCTATTCAGGGATTCAACTTCTTCCTGGTTTAGTCTTGGAAGAGTGTAAGTGTCCAGGAAATTATCCATTTCTTCTAGATTTTCTAGTTGATTTGCGTAGAGGTGTTTATAGTATTCTCTGATGGTAGTTTGTATTTCTGTGGGGTCGGTGGTGATATCCCCTTTATCATTTTTTATTGCGTCTATTTGATTCCTCTCTCTTTTCTTCTTTATTAGTCTTGCTAGCAATCTGTCAATTTTGTTGATCTTTTCAAAAAGCCAACTCCTGGATACACTGATTTTTTGGAGGGTTTTTTGTGTCTCTACCTCCTTCAGTTCTGCTCTGATCTTAGTTATTTCTTGCCTTCTGCTAGCTTTTGAATGTGTTTGCTCTTGCCTCTCTAGTTCTTTTAATTGTGATGTTAGAGTGTCAATTTTAGATCTTCCCAGCTTTCTCTTGTGGGCATTTAGTGCTATAAATTTCCCTCTACACACTGCTTTAAATGTGTCCCAGAGATTCTGGTATGTTGTATCTTTGTTCTCATTGGTTTCAAAAAACATCTTTATTTCTGCCTTCATTTCGTTATGTACCCAGAATTTTCTAACCAGTCATGTCTGAGAGTAAACTTAAGATATGTTTAGATGTGGCAGGATTTTCTTAGTTAGATGCTGGAGCATGTGTTCCAGTAAAGTGAGGAAGTAAATCAAAATTGAACATACAAGAAGGACATCAGAATTTTTCCTGAATATAGAACAGTTCCAAGCAATAGCTTTGTGGCAATGCCAGAAAGCAGAAGAGAGAAGAGGCAGTAAGAGTGAAGTCTCCAAGAGGAAATAATGGAAGCAATAAAGTATCCATTTCAATACTTTGAGACAATATTAATAGACATCAGATAGTTATATTGAACCACCTGGTAAAAATAAATAAGCATTGGATTTATAGGAAATTAAGCAAATGAAAAATAATATGCTTTTACTAAGGGAAAAACAAAAGTTGAACTAGAACACGTCATCATTAAAGTTTACTCCTTGGCTCAAGAATAAAGAATATTCATATTTCATATTAATATAAATGTGGTCTATGAATTTAAAAAAAAGTTACAAATCTATCATAGAAAAGTTCAGAAAACTTTCATTTACCTAACAAGAAATTAAGGAGATAATGTCTACAATATGAGCATGTTATTTAGAAATATGATGGTGAATATTAAACACCCAAAAGACTTAACAATGGTGGCCTCTGGGATGGTGTCCTGAGGCACAACAAAAAATATGGCAAGGGAAAAAGATGGAAGAATAGAAACAGCTCCAGTCTGCAGCTCCCAGTGAGACCAATGCAGAAGGCAGGTGATTTCTGCATTTCTTACTCAGGTATCCAGTTCATTTCATTGGAACTGGTTAGCCAGTGGATGCAGCCCACCGGAGGGTGAGCAGAAGTGTGGGGGGGCTGGGAAAGAGGTGAGGGGGAGGGAAAGAGAGGCAGGCGGGGGGGGGGGGGGGGGGGCGCAGCATAGCCTCACCCAGGAAGTGCAAGGGGCTGTGGAACTCCCTCCCCTAGCCAAGGGAAGCCTTAAGGGACTGTGCTGTGAGTAACCATGTGGTGCACTACAGCCTAGGTACTACGCTTTTCCCACCGTCTTCACAACACTCCACGGCAAATGCAAAAGAACAAAAATTATAACAAACAGTCTCTCAGACCACAGTGCAATCAAATTAGAACTTAGGATTAAGAAACTCACTCAAAACTGCACAACTACATGGAAACTGAACAACCCGCTCCTGAATCACTACTGGGTAAATAATGAAATTAAGGCCAAAATAAAGAAGTTCTTTGAAACCAGTGACACAACATACAAGAAGTTGGGACACAGCTAAAGCAGTGTTTACAGGGAAATTTATAGCACTAAATTCCCACAGGAGAAAGCAGGAAAGATCTAAAATCGACATCCTAACATCACAATGAAAAGAACTAGAGAAGCAAGAGCAAACAAATTCAAACACTAGCAGAAGACAAGAAATAACTAAGATCAGAGCAGAACTGAAGAAGATAGAGACACGAACAACCCTTCAAAAAAATCATTGAATCCAGGAGCTGTTTTTTGAAAAGATTAACAAAATAGATAGACTGCTAGCAAGACTAATAATGAAGAAAAGAGAGAAGAATCAAATAGACACAATAAAAAATGATAATTGGAATATCACCACTCATCCCACAGAAATATAAACTACCATCAGAATACGATAAACACCTCTATGCAAATAAACTACAAAATCAAGAAGAAATGGATAAATTGCTGGAAACATACACCCTCCCAAGACTAAACCAGGAAGAAGTTGAATATCTGAATACACCAATGAAGAGTTCTGAAATTGAGGCAGTAATTAATAGCCTAACAATCAATAAAAGCCCAGGACCAGATGCATCCCCAGCTGAATTCCACCAGAGGTACAAAGAGGAGCTGGGACCATTCCTTCTGAAGCTATTCCAAACAATAGAAAAAGAAGGACTCCTCCCTAATCCATTTTATGAAGCCAGCATCATCCTGATACCAAAACCTGGCAAAGACACAACAAAAAAAGAAAATTTCAGGCCAACATCCCTGATGAACATCAGTGTGAAAATCCTTTATAAAATACTTGTAAATCGAATCCAAGAGCACATTAAAAAGCTTATCCACCACAGTCAAGTCAGCTTCATCCCTGGGATACAAGGCTGGTTCAACACATACAAATCAATAAACATAATTCATCACATAAACAGAACCAATGACAAAAACCACACAATTATCTCAATAGATGTTGAAAAGTCCTTTGATAAAATTCAACACCCCTTCATGCTAAAAACACTCAATAAACTAGGCATTGATGGAACATATCTCAAAATAGTAAGTGCTATTTATGACACACCCACAGCCAATATCATACTGAATGGACAAAAGCTGGAAGCATTCCCTTTGAAAACCCACACAACATAGGGACACCCTCTCTCACCACTCCTATTCAACACAGTATTAGAAGTTCTGGCCAGAGCAATGAGGCAAGAGAAAGAAATAAAGGGTATTCAAATAGGAAGAGAGGAAGTCAAGTTGTCTGTGTTTGCAGATGACATGATTGTATATTTAGAAAACCCCATCGTCTCAACCCCAAAATTCCTCAAGCTGATAAGCAAATTCAGCAGCCTCAGGATACAAAAATCAACGTGGAAAAATCACAAGCATTTCTATACACCAATAATAGACAGAGAGCCAAATCATGAGTGAACTCCATTCACAATTGCTACAAAGAGAATAAAATACCTAGAAATACAACTTACAAGGGATGTGAAGGACCTCTTCAAGGAGAACTACAAACAACTGCTCAAGGAAATAAGAGAGGACACAAACAAACGGAAAAATATTCCATGCTCAAGGATATGAAGAGTCAATATCATGAAAATGGCCATACTGCCCAAAGTAATTTACAGAATCAATGCTATTCCCATCAAGCTACCATTGACTTTCTTCACAAAATTAGAAAAAAACTACTTTAGATTTCATATGGAACCAAAAAAGAGCTCGTATAGCCAAGACAATCCTAAGCAAAAAGAACAAAGTTGGAGACATCATGCTACCTGACTTCAAACTATAATACAAGGCTACTGTAACCAAAACATCATGGTACTGGTACCAAAACAGATACACAGACCAATGGAACAGAACAGAGGCCTCAGAAATAACACAACACATCTACAACCTGACAATAACAAGCAATGGGGAAAACAACCTGATATTTGACAAACCTGACAAAAACAAGCAATGGGAAAAGGATTCCCTATTTAATAAATGGTGTTGGGAAAACTCACTAGCCATGTGCAAAAAAACTGAAATCGGACTCTTCCTTACACCTTATACAAAAATTAACTCAAGATGGATTAAAGATTTAAATGTAAGACCTAAGACCATAAAAACCCTAGAAGAAAACCTAGGCAATACCATTCAGGACATAAGCATGGGCAAAGACTTCATGACTAAAACACCAAAAGCAACTGCAACAAAAGCCAAAATTGACAAATGGGATCTAATCAAACTAAAGAGCTTCTGCACAGCAAAAGAAAAGAAACAATCATAAGAATGAACAGGCAACCTATGGAATGGGAGAAAAATTTTGCAATCTATCCATCTGACAAAGGGCTCAGGACTCATATCCAGAATCTACAAGGAACTTAAACAAATTTACAAGGAAAAAAAAAAACCCCCATCAAATAGTGGGGGAAGGATATGAACAGATACTTCACAAAAAAAAAAAAGACATTTATGCAGCCAACAAACATATGAAAAAAAGCTTATCATCACTGGTCATTAGAGAAATGCAAATCAAAACCACAATGAACTACCATCTCATAGCAGTTAGAATGGTAATCATTAAAAAGTCACAAAACAGCAGATGCTGGAGAGGATGTGGAGAAATAAGAACACTTTTGCTCTGTTGGTGGGAGTGTAAATTAGTTCAACCATTGTGGAAGACAGTGTGGTGATGCCTCACGGATCTAGAACTAGAGATACCATTTGACCCTTATACCCAAAGGATTATAAATGCTATGAAGACACATGCACACATATGTTTATTGCAGCACTATTCACAATAGCAAAGACTTGGAACCAACCCAAATGCCTATCAATGATAGACTGGATAAAGAATATGTGGCACATATACACCATGGAATGCTACAGAGCCATAAAAAAGAATGAGTTCATGTCCTTTGCGGGGACATGGATGAAGGTGGAAACCATCATTCTCAGCAAAGTAACACAGGAACAGAAAACCAAACACCACATGTTCTCACTCATAAGTGGGAGTTGAATGACGAGAACATATGGGCACAGGGAGGGGAATATCACACACTAGGGTCTGTCGGGGGGTAGCGGGCAAGGTGAGGGATAGCATTAGGAGAAATAGCTAATGTAGATGATGGGTTGATGGGTTCAGCACACCACCATGGCACATGATACCTATGTAACAAGCCTGCACATTCTGCACATGTATCCCAGAACTTATAAAAAGAGAAATACTAATACTTTACAGGTTATTTTGCTATATCCTTTCCAGCTGGACCTGCTCTCATGTCCTCTGGCTGGGAATCACTGGGCTTTAGAAAGTAATGCACTGATCATTAGCTATTGGGGATTTGGCCTCTTTGACAGTTACTTTGCAATCTCTGTTAATAATTTAGTATTCAAGTTTGTGTGTGTGTGTCTGTGTATATGTGCATGCATGCATGCATGCATGCCTACATGCATATATAGAGTTCAGTAAATAACCAGATTTGGGAACCTAGAGGAAAGATGAGCTGAAAGTTGTACCAGGATTTCTAGTTTAAGTATTGGGCTTCTACCATTTTCTGATTCTTTGTTATTCAATATAAACTGTTGGCTTATTCATGGCAGTAATATTTCTTTGTCCTAGTTATTTCGGGAAACAACTAGGGCAATCACTGAAGTGTGTTTTCTGAAAACCTTTTATTATTGTGAAATACAACTCACATCAAGAACAGTGCATAAACTATAAAGAAAAGTTTAATGAATTATCACAAAATGAATCTCAGAAACCAGCACTCAAGAAATACAGTATTGCCGGCCACTGTGCGAGTCTTCTGCACTCACCTTTTTAATCATAACCCCTCCCCTCCTTCCTAAATATAATTGCCATCTTGACTTTTATGGCAATTTCCTTGCTGCTTTCTTCATGGTTTTATCACTGAAGTATGGATTTAATTTCACTAAGTTCAGGCTTGTTTGGGAGCTTTAGCAAATTGGAGTGTCTACTCGGTTAAATGAAACCAGGGTGCAGTAGCGGTGGTTTGGCAGAGAAAGTGAGGTACTCCTACCCCTCAAGAGACCTTAACTACTTTAGATTAGGGTCTTGTAACCTCAGCACTATTGACATTTTGGGCTGAATAATTCTTTGTTCTGGGAAGCTGTCCCATGCATTGTAGGATGTTTAACAGCACCCCTGGTATCTACCCAGTGGCTACCAGTAGCATCCCTCTTCCCGTTATAACAACCACAGATGTCTGAAGATACTGCCAAATAACCCCTGGGGAAAGGGAAAAACCATCCACAACTGAAGGCCACCACTTTAGACTAATGTTAGGACTACTGTTGTCCAAAATGGCACTTGACTCAAGTGAAAGAATGCCCAGCAGCTTTCTCAAAGAGTCAGCAAATGAAAGGGGTTCTATTTTCATATCTCAAACCTTCCAAAATTGCCAGTTTATTTAGGTGGTTTATTTGCCACTATATGTCAAATAACCTGAATATCAACTGTAATTATGTGTGCACACATATATTTATAAACACATTATATAAATTGGAATGTAATATGTAACTATTAGAGGTTATAATCTAAAAGCAGAGTAGATGATAAAAAGTCTCAAATCTGATATTTACATGCTATTCAATCTTGAGCATGTCCCTTAACCTCTCTGAATCTCAGTTTTCTCATTCATACTACAAAACTCACCAAGTGCCCCTCTGAGGGTAGTTTTTTTGATCCAGCGAGGTCAGAAAATGTAAAAATGTATTATAAATAATAAAGTACAATACTAATGATTGCATTATATTCTAAAGACTCAACGAGAAAAAGAGCCTCAAAGCTTACAGAAAATTAATAATAGTGTAGAATGTCTCTCAATAATGTGTTTTTGCTAGACTTATGGGCCAAGAGTAGAATACGAATTGACTGCTATACTTTAGGACTCTTGAACTTTAGATTTGAGGCAGAATTCAGGTTAAGAATATTCAATGCAGGAATAAAAAGATTCATATTCTCATCAGCTTGGTGCTGTACACTCTGTCGTGGTGTTTATCTTCCTGATTTTTGGAATCTTGTTACTTCCACTAACTATACATTTTACTTTAAAATTAAGTATTTAACTATATAATTAAGTATATAAGTATTTATTGGATTTTTAGATAAGTCTCAGATGTCATTGTTCATTCCATGTTGCAGACTCCTATGGTCAGGGGTTTATGCTTATGCTGCTTGTTAAATGCAGTGACTAACACAATATCACATGCAAGAAGTTACCTAATGAAGCTATGGAAGAATTAGAGAAAGAAGTTCTGAAGGAAGGAAACTGAGGATTCCTGGGGGAAGGTGAGAACCAGAATCCTCTGTTGGTGTAGAGAGTGACTGTAGGGTAAGAAGTAAAAGAGTATTTTCATAGGGTAGCCAGGGAAGACCTCTGACTAAGTAGGTAGTATTTAAGAGGAGAAATGAAAAGGCATGAAAAGGCAAACAAACAGTCATTATATATTTTGAGTCCATGTTATTAAGAGCATATATCATTTATATAAAATTCTAGATATTATTATTGTATTACATGATCAATATTCATTTAGACTTACCTACTTTTCCTTTCCATTACTCTTCATTTTTTTCCTGCCCATTTTATGCTGCCTTCTGGAATTCTCTCTAAAGGAATCCTTTCAGTTTCTCTTTTAGTTTGGGCTGCTGGTAACAAATTCTCTGTGTCTGTTTGTCTGAAACCATCTGTTTCACATGTACTTTTGAAGCTTTTCATTTTACATTCATTTTCACATTCCTTTGACTTTTAGTTTGGTTAGTTATTTCTTTTAGAATTTTAAGATGCTATTGCCCTGATACCTGCCTCTTCTATTGAAAACTCCACTGTGAGTATTAGATTTTTCTCTTCTTCTTTCATTTTTTAGCAGTTTTATTATGGTGTGTCTAGTTATAGATATCTTTGTATTTATCCTCCTTGACGTTTGTAGAGATTCTTGCATCTGATCCTAAGTAACTTTGCATCTGTATTGGAGAATCCTTAGTCAACATCTTTTCAAATGCTGGTTATATTCCATTCCCTTTCTTCTCTCTTTTGTAACTCCAATATGTTAGAATTTCTCACCATGTCCTATATTTTTTGTATGCCCTTTTGTAAGCACAAAGAATAAAAAATTCTACCCTTTTTATTCTTTGTGCTTCAGTTTAGATATTTTGGGCTAACTTATCTTCCAATTCACTAACCTCTTCTACTATGTTTCTAATCTGCTGCTAGATCTACCTATTCATTATTTTTTCAATTTTTTTGTATCTAAAATTCCCATCAGATTATTTTGTTTGATTACAGTTCTTCGATGAAAGTCTCCATTTTGCAATCTATTTTCTTGAATATATTAATTATAGTTGTTTAAAAATCTACATCAGATAATGTCAATATCTGGATCTCCTGTGGTAGGTTTTTATCTATTACTTTCTATTTTCAACATTTGGCTCCGTATACTAACAACCTGGCATTTTGTGTTGGGATGTCAGAAATTATATATGAAAAATACAACAGTTCTGTGTTAGGTTATCTTCCTCCAGAGGGGATTTAATTTTCTTCTGGCAGGACTTTGGAGAAGGAGCAGGCCAACTTGACCCAATGAGGGGTGAGATAATTCGACTGGGTTCAGTCTTCACAGAACTGATCTATTTCCTGTTTGTTTTTACTTCCAGGTCATAGCCTTTTAGAGGTTTCAGCTGAAAGCCTGGCAAGTTTAACATGAATCCCCCACCTTGGCAGGCCCTGAAATCAAACTTCTATCTTCTTGGCAGTATGAAATTGTCAAAAGTTCTGTTCAGATTTTAACTCTCTTAATTTGTATCTTTTTAAATTTTTTTTTTTATTTTTAAGAGACAGGGTCTTGCTCTGTTACACAGGCTGGAGTACAGTGACCTCAAATTACTGGGCTCAAGAGATCCTCCTGTTTTGCTTTTCAACTAGCTAGGACTACAGGCATATGCCACCACATCCAGCTAATTTTTAAAATTTTTGTTGCGACCAGGCCTCTCCATGTTGACCATGTTGGTCTCAAACTCCCGGCCTCAAGTGATCCTTTCACCTTTGCCTACCAAAGTATTGGGGTTACAGACGGGAGCCACTGAATTGAGCCTTCATTTGTACTTTATTGTTGTTGTTTCTAAACCTCTCAACCGCTGCAATTTAAGAACTGGCAGATATGTTGAGGAAAAAAGTGGCATAGAATGTTGAACTCATGTTTCTGAAGTTTCCTTTTTTCCAAGACTTATACCTTTTATTTGTGGAGTTAATAGTAATGTCTGAATAAATTTCTGGCCTTAGTAACCCTGAAATACACTTTTTTGTCTTTGAAGTCCCATGAGGCTGCTGAATGCTTCAAGCCACTGCCTTTGACTTAGCTTCTGAATGCGTGCCACAAATCAGCAACTGTTACAAGGGGAAAGGCAGCAGAAATTACTGCCCCATGCTAGAGACTGAATTGTGCTCCTGCACCCCCAAGTCATATGTTGATGGCCCAATCCACAATGTGACTGTGGTTGGAGATGAGCTTTTAAGAGATAATTAAGGTTAGGCTGGGTGCCATGGCTCATGTCTGTATTCCTAGCACTTTGGGAGGGCAGGAGTTTGAGACCAGCCATAGCCAACATGGTGAAACCCCATCTCTACTAAAAATAGAAAAAAATTAGCCAGGCATGGTGGCTCATGCCTGTAATCCAAGCAACTCTGGAGGCTGAGGGAGAGAATCTTGTGAAACCGGAAGCAGAGGTTGCAGTGAGCCAAGATTGCACCACTGCACTCCAGCCTGGGTGACAGAGTGAGACCCTGTCTCAAACAAAACAAAACAAAACAAAACAAAACAAAACAAGAGAGAGAGAGAGACTTAAGGTTAAATGGAGTCATAAGTGTGGGGTCCTAATCCAATGAGATTGGTGGCTTTATAAAAAAAAAATCAATCTTGGCTGGACACGGTGGCTCACACCTGTAATCCCAGCACTTTGGGAGGCTGAGGCAGGCAGATCACCTGAGGTCAGGAGTTCGAGACCAGCCTGGCCAACACAGTGAAACACTGTCTCCACTAAAAATACAAAAATTAGCTGGGCATGGCGGCGGTTGCCTATAATCTCAGCTACTCAGGAGGCTGAGGCAGGAGAATTGCTTGAACCTGGGAGGCGGAGGTTGCAGAGAGCCGAGACTGTACCATTGCACTCCAGCCTGAGTGACAAGAGTGAAACTGTTTAAAAAAAAAGAAAGGGGGAGAGAGAGGGGGAGAGAGAGAGGGAGAGAGAGGGGGAGAGAGAGAGAGAGAGAGGAAGAGAAGAGAAGAGAAGAGAAGAGAAGAGAAGAGAAGAGAAGAGAAGAGAAGGGAAGGGAAGGAAAAGAAAAGAGAGAAAATCAACCTCTCTATGTCCCTGTCCTGTGAGGACACTGCAAGAAATGCAGCCATGTACAAATCATGAAGAGAACTCTCATCAGGAAGTTAATTGGTTAAGACTTCGATCTTAGATTTCTCAGTCTCCAGATCTGTGAGAAATACATTTCTTTGTAAATTACCTAGTCTCAGGTATTTCTTTATAGCAGTGTGAGGAAAAAAATATATATATATGCATACATATGAATGAAACAGATCATAAGCAACACAGGAGTAGACATGGAATGTTAGGAGGCTATTGTAGAAATCCAGGTGGGAGAAGATTTAGCTAAGGTGGTAGCCAAGAAGGCAGTGAGCACAGGTTAGATCTCTGCTATACTGCATGTAGCAGGACTTTCTGATAGTTTGAGTATTTATTATATTAGGGGAAAAAGCAGTCTAAGATGACTTGGATTTATTTTTTTTCATCTTTTTCTGAGGGAAAAGCTATTGTTTTGGAGGACTAGTTAGGGGCTCTCTTAAGTTTGAGATATATATTAGATAACTGTGATGGATACTTTTATGTGTCAACTTGGTTAGACTATGGTGATCTGCTTTTTGGTCAAACACTAGTCTAGATGTTGCTGTAAAAAAATTTTTAAAAGGTGTAATTAACACTTAAAATGAGTTGCTTTAAGTAAAACAAATTATCTGGGAGGGCTCATCCAATCAACTGAAGGTCTTAAGAGCAAAGACTGAGATTTCTCAAAGAAGGTGGTATTCAGCTCTCAGACTGCAACAGTGAAACTCTGCCTGAATTTTAAGTCTTCAGCTGCAACAGTGCAAGATCAACCCTTATCTGTATCCCCAGCCTGCTGGCTGCCCCTATAGATTTCAAACTTGCCAGGTATCATTTCATATGAGCCAATTCCATTAAAATTAATGTCTCATATATATGAGGTTTCTCTCACATATATGAAATCTCTCATATTTTGACCAAACAACAGTTGAATTCTGTTTCTCTGGAAAACCCTGACTAGTATCACAACTAAGTGGAAGTATCAAGAAGGCAGTTGCATATATGAGATCTGAAGCTTAGGCAAAAAGCTGGGTACAAATCTGGACTGAAGTGACTATCATAAAATTATAATGATATATAGTTGTAGTAGTTTCCTGGCACTGCCACAACAATTCATCACAAACTGGGTGACTTAAAACAACAGAAATTTCTTGCTCTCATAGTTTTGCAGGCAAGAATTCTGAAATGAAGATGGCAACAGTGTTGGTTTCTCCTGGATGTGCCAAGCCTTTTCCCAGTTCCTGGAGCTGCTGGCAACCCTTGGTGCTCCATAGCTTGCAGAGACATCACTCTGATCTCTGCTTCTGTCTTCACATGGTCTACTTACCAGTGTCTCTGTGTCTTCTCTTTTTTTGTCTCTTATAAGACACTGCCATGGGATTTAGGGCTTGTCCTAATCCAGGATGATCTCCTCTCAAAATCCTTACATTAAATACATCTGCAAAGACCCTTATTGTAAATAAGTTTAAATGTGGAGTTTGTTCCAGGTAGACAAATATTGTGGGGGACACTATTCAACCCACTGCAAAAATATTTTTAAAATGTAATATTCATACTATTTCTGCTGTTAATAACTGATATAAGTAGCACTACAAGATCCTGTTTGCTTTACAGTATCACCCTTATAGAGAATTATACTCACCATAGAATTACATAACCCATTGTCAACCAAGTTACCCTTTCATAAATCACAAAAGTTACCTGGGACTGTTACCCACATTTTAATTTAGGCTCAAAGCAAAATTATATCAAGGTTGTATGTCTCAGAGGGTAGGCACTATGTCACTTTCATCAGCTTTGCTGTAGACACAGTGAAAGCTTTATTCAATAATAATGTATCAATCCATAAAACTGACTCAAGCATCTGATGGATTGGTGTGTATAGTTTGCATCAGTTTAAGTTTCCATCTTTCAGAGGGTGAAGAAAGTTAGATGATAAATAGTCTTGACCTACTGGTTCTGCTCAACTTTTATGCCTGCCTACCCCAGGAGATATGCAATTTTTTTTTTTTTTTTTAACACTAAAAGATCTGCAAAGTGTCTGGACCAAAGTGACTAGAATTGCCCTCATTTGCAAAAGGCCTCAGAAAGGAGATTAAAGACAAGTTCCCTTCTCCACTGCCTTTTCATTTGACTCTTGTGGTCATTTCTGCTGATGTAAGCTCCCCTCTCTTCGGCTTTCACCGTCGTCTTCCTACAGAGATGGATGGCTGAGCAGACTGATGGAGTAGCTATCCATCACTCATGCCTATGGATGACCAAGGCCACATTTGTGGTCCCAAATTTGGCAGCAATTAAGTATGGGTTGCATCTAGTAAAACAGTTCTCTTGTGCCACCCACAGAGAATCAGAAAGGTTTTCTGCTTATTTCAGAATGCTGCCAACAGCTCACCCACTGAGACTGAAAAGTGGAATTGAAGATCAGAGGAAAAACGAAAAAGAAGTGAGAAAACAGAATAAAGATATTCCAAAACTAAGGCTGTGGGATCTAGTGTGTCTTTGAGCTTGTTGATTTTGTGGGAAGCATTTTATTATGTGGGCCAGGGATAGTACATGAACAGTAATGCCTCTGTGGGTCAAAGGAACTGGATGCATTGAACTAGCCATAAACCTGAGAGTGAAAAACGTGGATTGCTGCTCACAGACATGGAAAAATGTGTTTTCTTGATGGCCCTCTAATCTTAAAAACCAAGATACAGTGACAGCTTAATAAAAATTCCCTCCAGCAGGATCTGGTTCATTCTCTAGGGCAAGAATTTGTTGCAATTATTCATTTAGCATTTATTAGGTAGGCACCATTACCAATTCACTGGTGAAATGCCAAGAGACGTAGTGAATGCATTGTGCAACCTTAAGTAAAGAACTATTTGAGAATAAGCATTCAGATGTTTAACTCCAAGTCACTTAAGACCCGTTTAAAAATGGAAAAAGAAATAATCATGAAAAATACAGATTAAACTTAACATATGAAAAAATGTGAATATTTTCTTCTAAGTGAACAGGGAAAAGTTTTCGGGACCCACGTAAGTCATCATGTTCTCTAGGGCTTTTCCTCTCTTCTTTTAAGACAGTCATTCAGAAAATACTAACAGAGCATCTACTGTTTGGGTACAGGCAAAAGATGCTGCATTCTAGGAGTTTATGGTCTGTCTGAAGATGCTGAACTCATGTATCCTTATTTTATTTTCCTTTTGAAATATGCTGACTTATGCTCCTCATTCTCTAAGCTGGGAACTTTGTGTCTTTTGGGGTAGCAAATAGAAGATACAATAAACTGATGCATGTTAATGTTGGAATTATAGAGAATAATCTGAAGGCCTCCTGTGTCCTTTGAGGTAGTGGGAGCAGTTGACAGGTGACCCCTGGAGACAATCTCATGGCTTGTGTTCGGGTACCATCTTCCCTGAATTGTTAAATTCCCACTATAAAACAAAGAAAAGACCTACATGAAACAAGTCAGGAAGATACTTTTAAGAGGCTTATACTCTTCCTATTTAGTTGCCTGGTGCTGGATGACAAGGTAACTTTTTAAATTTGATTTTATATATTTATATAAATTATATACATTATGTATCAGTGTATTTTACACATTGAATTAGTCGAAGTCATATCTGCTTTAAAGTTCTCTGTATTTACTGAGACTCATTAGAGGAGATAGTTGAAATGCTATGAAAAAACACAACTGCATTACATTATGAGTGCAGCTAGCACCATTTTTCATTCAGTATAATGCTGTTCTGATTGGAAATCCATAATCTGCTGTTAACCCTGAAATTTTCCTTCCAACCAGTAGACAAACAAAATGATTTTTTTTTTCTCTTTAGAATTACTATTCCCTGGAGCCTCATATCCTAAATGTGCAGAGTTTAGCTCTTTATTCTTATCACAATGTATTGTACCTGCAAGAATGTTGCAATATTTAAAGGCCCACAGTAGATAGACATCTTTCAGGGGCTTAAGCTGCTGCTGCTCATTACTTTGCACACACACTTTATTCGATATGAGGAAGAAGGTTTGGGGGATCTTCTCTCAACACTTACCATTCCAAGATTGGCTCATCACATCATGACATTTGATAAAATGTGTCATTTATTCTGTCTCTGTTGCATCTCCAGGACTTGAGAATTCAAAGCACCCACCTGGGAGATAAGTGGGGACTGGAATCCAACTTTTACTCCCGAAGCTGTGTGCCCTGGCATGATGCTGAATACACTCAGAGGAAACGGCATCCAATTCTAACTTGCACCAAGGCACCAGATCATCTGCTAGCAGACCTGTGCAAAGCAGGATTCACACAAACCAAGCTTAGGGGACCAATTGAGCCTTCATGCTTTTAGATGCTCTCTTGCCTTCCTAAGCACATAGCTCGTTCTTGCCATCTGTAGAATCAGGTCTCAAAGAAATCCATGAAATCTCTTAATTTCAACTAGTTTGGAGGAGTACAAGTTTTCATGTTGCCCTTCCATTTGAAACTGTTTTTGGTGACTTGAATTTGCTATTATAGCATGGCATGGCTCATCCATATTCTGTAGCATTTAAAGTTTGGGAAAATTAGTGCAGTATAGCTAGTGCTAGGTTAGATGCTACTAGGAATGGAAAAAGAAAAACAATTATAGCCATGTGTGTTTAAATGCATCTCATAGATGTGTGTGTCTGTGTGCACTTGGCAGTTCTGTTCTTGCTTTTGCTTTGACTCTAATTTGAATAATTAGAATATCTTTCCTATCTCTTTCATTTGCTGAATAATAAATTGTTCATTTTTCAAGGCCCAACTTCAACCTCACTTCCTCTGGGTAGCCTTCACTACCACCACCATAGGGAAGTTCCACACATTTATTATAGCCTTTACCTCTAGTAGTTTTTATTTGCCTGCTCTATTGGGACAGCCATGCTATGAATGAGTTCTTTGAAGGGAAGGACTTCACTTAATGCATTTTTGTAGCTCTAGAGTCAGTATAGGATCTTGCATATCTCAGTTATTCTGGAAATGCTAAATCAGTCCACAGTGAATGACATAATTCTTGCAGTGTGATCACTAGTCTTTGAGGGTTATGACTTTGAAAATGTTATAAATTCTCTCCCCAGCACAACCACCACCACCAAACAGTCATATACTGGCATGAAACATTTGCATGAAATTTTAGGCTGTTCTTGGACCTTCTAAAGTTCTTTCACAGACCTGCCTAGGGGACCACAAAACTTGGAGTAAGAACCACTTGCTGAGGAAAATAAATGAATATCCTTGGCAAATAAAATGCAGAACATTTTTATACCATTTCCTTCACAAGTATTTATTGTGCTGGTGACTAAGGATACCATGGTGAATATCATGCACGTATTCACAGTCCAGAGACACTAACGAATGAGTCAATAATTATACTATAGCATGGTAAGTGTTATTGTAGTGTTATACATAGGTCACTAGCCTTAGGGGAGTGTTTTTCAGATTCATGTTTCATTGACTAAAATTTTTTCAAAAACAAATTGGGCAACTGATATGGGTGGCCAAGTTTTTATTATTCCAAATCAAAACATTTAAAACTTTTTTCTACTATTACTCTCATTTCATAAAATGTTGTAACTCAAAAAGAATACATTATGGCTTTGGAGTAAAGGACAATCTTTTAAACTGATCACATATAATTTTGTGAAAATTTGTTTGCTCATTTCATCGTGGACCTCTGAAAACTCACACCCTGGCAACAGACATTCAATATTTGAATACCCCTATCTTAGGGAGTCATCAAAGGCTTTGCAGGAGAACTGTCCAAATTGAATTTTTTAAGAGACAAATAAGGGCTAAGGATGGGAAGAAACCAGTATGAAGGGTCGATTCCAGGCAGAGGAAATCATAATTGAAAGACTCAGAGACTACACAAATATGTAAAGCTTGTACATATTAGGTAGTAATGAGGTGAGTTCAAGTTAGCAGGAAATTCCTCATGGAAAAGATGAAATGAGTAGGTGTTGAAAAGTCTTAGGAACTGGACCTGAACAGAGGAGGGGCATTAGATGCCAGTAGGATCCAGAAGCAGCGACTGCTGCAGGCTGGCATAGAAGGGAGCTGTAAGAAGTTTGGGGCCGCTTTGTGAAGACTCACTTGCCCTGAAGCCATGTGTAAGAGCAAATCAGCCAGCAAGACACTCCTACTGGGAGGCCATGGCAGCTTAGGAGAAGGTGAGATAGGGTTTGTGGGCAATCAGAAGAGTCTGTGAGTCCCTGTGCTTGAAGAGGCTAAATGCCTGGGGAAGGCTGGTGGAGAGTAGCATCTACACAGGTGACAAATAGGAAGAGGGGGCATCCAGAGTCAAGGCAAGCATCCAGAAAGCTGCTCAGTCGGTAAGATCTTTTTTTGCTAGGTGGAAAGTAGATGCAAATTGAGATAGAGTTTAAGGGTGAATGGAAGACACAAGGAAGAAAGTATAATTAAGGTAGATATAGATATAGATATATAAAAATCCACAAAGGTAATATTACCTTATTTTAAAAATAATTTAAAGTTATTCTCTTCTATTATATGTATGCCTGATTTTCTCCAATTAGCATATTAGGCTACTCAAACCTTAATAAACATGTAATTCACATGTTAAAAATTTCTTACAATTGGACTAATGCTATTGGATGGTATTTGTTGACAATGATATTTTCTTTTAAGAGTTCAGCTTTGAAAGAGTTTATGAGTCAATTAATTACCCAGATACTCAAGCCTATTTAAAGTGTCATACATTCCAAAATTACTTTTTTCAGATGAAGTGCAGATGTATCTGCACAGGAGACGCCTCATCCAACCCAGGACCACTGCTACTGAATAATCCCTTATCAAGGAAAATAAGTGTTTAATGAAAGGACTGCTAACATTTCTGTGTATGTTTACATGTGAACAGACGCAGAAAGACCATTCTGACAGAAAATTCTACCTGTGCCACAAATTTCCTTTTTCCCAAATTCTAAGTATTTTACCCTAGTGGAATAGCCGGTTTGTATTGTGAGAATACTGTATGTTATCAACAGCTCAGTGTCAGATACTTTCTACTTATGGCATGTGAATATTTAAAAGCCATCTATGCCTGGAACCACCATTTCCTACCTGCCTTTTCCTCCACCTAATATTATCCTTTTAAATCTGTAGCAAGTAATTTTTAGACACATTTCTTATTATAGCATTACCACAGCCAGCACAAATATCTTTTTCCTTTTTCTCACCATGTGTACACATAATGGAGTTTCTTATTAAATATACATGCAATCCCTCGTTGCATATAAATGTACCTCATCAAAGAATAAGGAAGACCCTGCAACACTGCTATTGATTGTTCATAAAGACAGTAATATCTGAATGGTGTTCTTGGGCTTTCTCTTAAAAAACAAAACAAAACAAACCAAAAACAAAAAAACATAAAAACCACCAAGAGTCATATAACCTTGCCAGCCATCATGAGGAGCTCTAATGTGACTCCTTTCTTGCATATTTACTAGGCTGCTTCACTTCAGATTTCTGAGACCACAGAAAGTAGGAGGTGATTTTCTACTTCCTGAAGAGAATTTACAAAGTCTTGGGTTGTCTTTATGGGGCAATACTCTCCTCTTTGGGCAATATGCCAGTCTAAAGAAAGCCACATTGCTATTTTGGAGAGGCGAGGAGGATGGTTAAGATTAGCCAGTAGTGAAATGCTTCCTGTTGGTTCCAGTGCCTCTCAGAGAAAACACCAATCAGTGATATAGAAGATATCCTTTGAATGTGATAAAAAGAAGAATATTTCTCACATTCACTTTCACTTTAACATTAGATGCGACTGACTTGAAATTCACAAGAATGTTATCCAGGGGAGAAGAAAATCAGAATCTTATTAAGGAATACTAAGATAAGTACTTGGAAGGACAATTTATCATTTTGTTGAAGGCACAGTCTTCTTGGAAAGCGCTTTCTCCTTCTGGTTTGGCAGTATTAAATTACATTGTTGGAAAACACACTTGGTTGGGTGACTTAAGCCGAGTCTGCACACGCTAGGTGAAACCGTATCTATTGACTTACAAGCTGGATGCATGTGTTAAAATGCAATCCGGTATTTTTGTAATAATAGCTAGCAGTCATGGTTGTAAATTATTTATGGAGAGTATTCAGTGCAAACAGGTTAGTGCACACATCCTCTTCAGCTTGACTGCCCTGGTTTTAGATCACTCAGACATTCAACTCCTCAGAGATCTGCTCTTATCACTGCAAACCCTAAAAGGGGGCCCCAATTGCAGTCAGTTCAGCGACTCAAAGCTGCCTGGGCACTTGCTTGCTAAAGCTCTACCTCCAGGTTCAGTGAGTGAACACGGTCCCTCTGCCCCCCTCTCACACCCGCCTGGCCCCAACGATGTAAGGTAATATCAGACATGAAGGCGGATCGATCTCCAGAGCAGAGGCATGGCCGTGCTCCGCTATCTTTGTGCAGAAACATGGAAGAATGTGCGCAGCAAAGGCCACTGGTGATCTTAACGCAAGCTGACATTTCACTAATGCCATGTTTCAGAGGCTGGGAACGAGATGGCTCTCCAGCGAAGCCCTAAGTTTACATCTAAATAAGCACGGGCCCTATTGCAATGCGGGGCGTGGATTTCCTTTTCTGCCCTGGACTATTTCAGCCATGGCCATTTCCAATTTGCTCTCAGTGATCAATTTAGGCAGGTGGACCTCTCTGCAGTGCCACGTAGATGGTCAGAAAGGTTACAGCATCTTTTACGTTTTAAGGATGAAAGCCACAAGGGAAAGCAAACTCTGTTAATACTGCAAGAAGGCTACCCTGTCTCCCCATCAAACAGGCAATTAATGAGATATGGACCTTAGATATCCCAGGTCAGATAACGACACATTTCACTGTATCTTTTGTCATTTAAAATGAAAAGATATTACAGACTTTCCATCGCTTAATACTGAGAAACTATTTTTGTCATAAGAGATCACAGTTTTTATTTGTGAACCAAGAACAGGAAGTGGGTTAAGCTATGTGTTCACCAATTTATAAATGAAGAAGATGCTAGCACAACCACCAGAGCTAAACTGGAAAACATGATGGGCACTACAAGATGGTAAGAGTAGGAAAGAAAAATCTGTGTGTTCTAGAACCTGCTTTCTTTTGGATTGGACATCAATGGTTTATCTTCCAAATGGTTTTGCAGAGTGTTAGAAAGCAATTGATAATAACATATGCATATGTCAGAGATATTGTGGATTTGGTCTTAGACCACTGCAAATATCTCAAGAAAGTGAGTCACATGAAGTTTTGGTTTTCCAGTGCATATAAAAATTATGTTTACACTCTAATGTCATCTATTAAGTATACAATAGCATTATGTCTAAAAAAATGTAAAAATAATTTAAAAATACCTTATTACTAAAAAATGCTAATAATCATCTGAACTGACAGCAAGTCATAATTCTTTTGCTGCTGGAGGGTCTTGCTTGTTGATGGCTGATAAATGATCAGGATGGTAGTTGCTGAAGGTTGGGATGGCATGGCAATTTCTTAAAAGAAGACAAGTGAACTTTGCCACATCAATTGGCTCTTCTTTTCATGAAAAATGTCTCTGTGGCATGTGATGCTGTTTGATAACATTTTACCCATGAAAGGACCTTCAAAATTGTCGTCCATCCCCTCAAACTCTGCCACTGCTTTACCAACTAAATTTATGTAATATGCTAAATATTTTGTTATCACTTCAACAGTTGACAGCATCTTTTCCAGGAGTAGGTTCCATCTCAAGAAACCACTGTCTTTGCTCATTCATAAGAAGCAACTCTTCATGCATTCAAGTTTTAGCAGGAGAATCACCAACTCTGTCACATCTTCAGGCTCCTCTTCTAATTCTAGCTCTCTTGCTATTTCTACTACATTTGCAGTTACTTTCTTCAGTGATATGAACCCCTCAAAATCATCCATGAGGATTGGGGGCAACTTTTTCCAAAGTCCTGTTAATGTTGATATTTTGACTTCCTCCCAAGAATCATGAGTTTTCTTCATGGAATCTAGAATGGTGAATCCTTTCCAGAAGGTTTTCAACTTACTTTGCCCAAATCTGTCAGAGGAATCAGTATCTGTGGCAGATAGCCTTACAAAATGCATCTTTTAAAAAATAAGACCTGAAGGTAGAAATGACTCCTTGATACCTGGGCTACAGAATAGATATTGTGTTAGGAGGTACAAAAACAGTATTAATCTTCTTGTATATCTCCATCATAGCTCTTGCATAAATGTACATTGTAAATTAGCAGTAATATTTTGAAAGATATCCTTTTTTCTGAGTTCTGGGTCTTAACAGTGGGCTTTAAATATTCAATAAGCCATGCCATAAAAAGATGTACTGTCATCCAGACTTTATGTTTTATTTATAGAGCACAGGCAGAGTAGATTTAGCATAATTCTTAAGGGCTTTAAAGTTTTCAAATGGAAAATGAGCACTGGCTTTAATTTAAAGTCACCAGCTGCATTAGCCTCTAACAAGAAAGTCAGCCTGTCCTTTGAAGTTTTAATGCCAGGCATTGACTTCTCCTCTGTAGCTATGAAAGTCCTAGATGCCATCTTCTTCCAAAAGAAGGCTGTTTTGTCTTCATCAAAAATCTGTTGTTTGGTACAGCCACATTCATCAACGATCTTAGCTATGTCTTCTGAATAACTTGTCACAGCTTCTCCATCCAGCACCTGCTGCTTCACATAGTGCTTTCATGCTTTAGAGATGGCTTGTTTACTTAAACCTCATGAACCAAACTCCACTAGCTTCAAACTTTTCTTCTGCAACTCTCTCACCTCTTTTAGGCTTCATGGAATTGAAGAGAGTTGGAGTCTTGCTCTGGATTAGGCTTTGGCTTAAGTGGATGCTGGGGTTGGTTTGACCTTCTAACCAGACCACTCAATATAAGAAACAAGGCTATTTTGCTTTCTTATCATTTATATGTTTGCTGGAGTGCACTTTTAATTTCCTTCAACAGGTATTCTTTTACATTAACAACTTGGTTAGCTGTTTAGAGCAAGAGGCTTAGCTATTTTGGCCTTTCTTGGCTTTCAACATACCTTCCTCACTAAGCTTAGTCATTTGGAGCTTTGATTTAAAGTAAAAGACATGCAACTTTTCTTTTCACTTGAACACTTAGAGGCCACTGTGGTGTTACTAACTGGACCAATTTCAATATTGATGTGTCTCAGGGAGTAGGGATGCTTGAGGAGAGGGAGAGAGATGGAGGAACAGCTGGTAGGTGGACCAGTCAGAATACACACATTTATTGATTAAATCGTGGTCTTATATGGGCACAGTTTGTCATTCCTCAAAATGATTACAATAGTAACATAAAAGATCACTGATCACAGATTACCATAACAGATGTAATAATAATGAAAAGTTTGAAACAATGCATGAATTACCAAAATGTGACACATAGGCACAAAGTGGACACAGGCTGTTGGAAAAAATGTTGCTGAAAGACTTGCTTGATACAGGGTTGCCACAAACCTTCAATTTATAAAAAGTGTAATAAATGCAATACAATGAAGTGCAATAAAATGAGATATTCCTGTATGTCTTTAAACCATTCATTTAACCGTTCATTTAAAAGCCTGTATGACTTTAGACCATTCATTTAACCCCTCTGAGTGCAGTTTCTCCTTCTTAAGATACTTTGATAATCTTCTTTATATATTTCAAAAGAAAATTGAAATGATTGATTTCCTTGAATTTACAAAATGCTTGAGACAGAACAAGTCTGAAGAGTAGAAATTAGACTACATTTTTAAATGCTTTAAAAACAAATGATAGGTAAATAATGACAGGTGTTTTCACCATGGGAAGGACTTTATCCAGACATGGAGGTGCTGATATCCCTTCCACATACTGATTTCATGTCCCTATAAAGGACGTGAACTCATCCTTTTTTATGGCTGCATAGTATTCCATGGTGTATATGTGCCACATTTTCTTAATCCAGTCTATCATTGATGGACATTTGGGTTGGTTCCAGGTCTTTGCTATTGTGAATAGTGCCACAATAAACATACATGACTTCAGCACCATTTTTGCATCAGTTCTACTTCCCAGCCCTATCTGCATTAAGTGTTCCAAGTCAAGTGTCACATATACCATTTGATGGCAATGCACGCTAGGTGAACACATAGAAGAAAATTGAACTATAGCTTACTAATTAAGACCTTTTATTTTTAACTAAACAACTAGGTATATTTTTATGCAAGTGGTATTTACCTTTACAAATAAACCATTTTAAAAAGATTTTATCCTAAAGACAATTGTTGACATTTTTTGAAAATGTATAAAACATTTTACCAAAGTTATGTAGTTACATAGCTCTACTGGGTCAATAAGCTTCTAGGTTTTGTCCTCTCTTCAAACTTCATTTAAACCAGGAAGCTTTATAGGATAGAAATATAGTACCAGACTTAGAGCAATGTAATCACTTCTGTGTGCAGTTTATTGAGCGCATGCTATGAACTGAGCATTGGGCTAATTTGGAGAGACCAAAAATGAAAATGTAATAAGACAGGTTCATGTTCTTAAAGTGTCCAGAGTCCAGTTGGAGATAAGACTGAACTATATATATAATATTCTGTGATATAAGCCCAAATGAAGAATATACATAGTTATGAAAGTGTAGCTTTCATAATAGGGGCATAAAATGGTGAAACAAGAATACCCCCAGTACACTTCAAATAAGAGGGGTGTCTGTTAGTGTCCCCCTAAGAAGAGGTTGCCTGTATTTCTGCTGAATGGCAGATCTGCATTTTAGAAGATATTTCTTTTCCTGTTTTATTAAGGTGTAATTGTCAAAAATTATACTTATTTACAGTGTACAATGTGACGATTTGATGTATGTATACATTGTGAAATGACCAACTCATGGTCACCATGCTATACAATGCATTCCTAGAACTCCTGTCTAACTGAAACTTTGTACCCTTTGACTAACATTTCCCCCATGTAACCCATATTAGTATGAAAACAGGTAAAATAAGAGTCATACATTGGCACTTAGCCATAAAAATATGGTATTTCTCCCTTTGAAAAAGAGAAACCAAGGCCATACTGATACATTTAGGGCACAGAAAGTGAAAATGGTTGGTTGGAAATGTACAGTGGCTCAGTGGAACATTGAAAATATAGACAAGGAATTTAGCCATGCAGGAAAAGGGAATTGTGTGTGTGTGTGTGTGTGTGTGTGTGTGTGTGTGGCGGGGGGTGGGGAGGCAGTTGGGGGAGCCGGGGTGTGTGGGGTTTGGGGGGTGGATTATAGATAATGAAACAGCATGAACAAAGCACGGAATTGGGAGCAGTTGTGGTATGGATCTACATAGGCCCAGAACTCTTACCTGAGTGGCTAGGGGAACATCTAGTTGGTAAGCATGTACATTATCTTTACTGACCTGGCAATAAAAGTGATAGCACATTGGAAAAGAAGGAAGAACCTAGAGCCAGATGTCAAGACTTCACATCTTACTAGTGGTAGAACCCCAGCTGAGTTGCTTAAACTTCACCATGCCTCAATTATCTCATGTGTAAAAATTGAAGATCAAATACTTCCCTTACAGGGTCATTCTGAGGAGTATGAGTTGGTCAATGTGAAGTCCTTATAAGAGTGTTTGATGTCAGAAGTGGCAATCCACCATTCTCTCTGAGCATCCCTGTACATTCTGGCTGGAAATGATAAGCCTAAAAGGCTCTGATTGCTCTTTATCCAGGGCATTTTCAGGGTTGTGTTCATAGCCAGCAACTTTAAGAGATGAGGTAATGTCTCCTGGGACAAAGAGCACACTTGGTTACTGACTGCCATAAAAGTGTAGGTTCCTCAAGCCCAGTGCTTCTCTCCTCTAATGTAACCAACTGCAGGTACAGATACCCATCTAGGCTCATACTGGATCACCCCTGTGGGTCTTGGGCAGATAGGGCTGGGAAGTAGAACTGATGCAAAAATGATGCTGAAGTCACATATGTTTATTGCCGCACTATTCACAATAGCAAAGACCTGGAACCAACCCAAATGTCCATCAATGATAGACTGGATTAAGAAAATGTGGCATATATACACCATGGAATACTATGCAGCCATAAAAATGGATGAGTTCATGTCCTTTGTAGGGACATGGATGAAGCTGGAAACCATCATTCTGAGCAAATATCACAAGGATAGAAAACCAAACATCGCACGTTCTCACTCACAGATGGAAATTGAACAATGAGAACACTTGGACACAGGGTGAGTAACATCACACACCAGGGCCTGTTGTGGGGTCGGGGGAGGGGGAAGGGATAACACTGGGAGAGATACCTAATGTAAATGACGAGTTAATGGGTGCAGCACACCAACATGGTACATGTATACATATGTAACAAACCTGCACGTTGTGCACATGTACCCTAGAACTTAAAGTATAATTAAAAATAAATAAATAAAGTATATGTATATAAAAAATGGTGCTGAAGTAGACCCAGAGGTGCTGATATCCCTTCCACATACTGATTTCATTTCCTTTGACTTCATACCTAGAAGTGAGATTGCTGAATCATATGGTAGATCTATTTCTAATATTTTCAGGAACCTCAATATCATTTTCAGTGATAGCTGTACTAACTTACACTCCCACCAACAGTGTGCAAGATTTCTCTTTTCTCCACATTCTCACCAGCATTTGTTATATCTTGTCTTTTTTGGAATAGCCATTCTAACAGGTGTGAGGTAATATCTCATTGTGACTTTAGTTTGCATTTCTCTGATGATTAGTGATATTGAGCATTTTTTCATACATACGTTCGTCATTTGTATGTCTTTTTTTTAGAAGTGTCTATTTAGGTCCTTTGCACATTTTTAAATCTGGTTACTAGTGTATTGTTGTTGTTGTTGTTGTTGTTGTTGTTGTTGTTATTATCTGCTACTGAGCTGAGTTCCTTATATATTTTAGATATTAACCCCTTACTAGATACATGATTTCCAACTATTTTCTCCCATTCCATAGGTTGTCTCTTCACTGTCAACTGCTTTCTTTGGTGTGAAGAAGCTTTTTCATTTGATGCAACCCCATTTGTCTATTTTTACTTTTGTCGCCTATGTTTTTGGGGTCATATCAAAAAAATAATTAAAATAATTACCCAGACCAATGTCATGCAGGCTTTCTCTTAGGTTTTCTTCTAGTAGTTTTATAATTTCAGGTCTGACATATACATCTTTAATCCATTTTGAGTTGATATTTTATATATGGGGTGAGATGGGGGTTTAATTTCATTCTTCAGCATGAAAATATCCAGTTTCTCCAACACCATTTATTAAAGAGACTCTTCTTTCCCTACTATGTGTTCTTGGCACCTTTATTGAAAATCAATTGATCATAATAAATGTGTGGGTTTATTTCTGGGCTCTCTGCTTTGTTACTTTGGTCTATGTGTCAGTCTCTATGCCAGTACCACTCTGTTTTGATTACTATAGCATTGTAGTATATTTTAAAGTGAGGTAAGGTTTTGTCTCTTCTAACAAAGGGATAGGATAGTAAAAACTTACCCATGATATATTATCTTTTTGTTTTGGTTAAAAAATTACTGAGAAAGACAAATCTCTAACCAGAGGCTAAAAAAGAATTGTTGGGAATATAGAGAAATGAAATAATATTAATCATACATTTCAGAAAAACACCAAGGCTCAAACTACCTTAGACATTTCCCTAGGGGTGTTGGGATAAGATGCAGTGTCTGCAGTGAAGAACAGTATGGCAAGAAAGAGGGATTCTGATAAAGTGAAATGAAGACTGAAGACAAAGAGATGACTTACACTCCTCCTGTATCTTTCAAACAGTAAGGAAGAAGAAAGCACAGCCTCTCTCATCTTCTCCATTCTGACTATTCTTCCCTTTCCTTATTCTCTGCCACTGCATTGTCATAAAGTCTCTGAGGGCAGAATTGGAACCAAATACATCAAGATG
Organism: Piliocolobus tephrosceles; assembly: GCF_002776525.5. NCBI lineage: Eukaryota > Metazoa > Chordata > Mammalia > Primates > Cercopithecidae > Piliocolobus > Piliocolobus tephrosceles. The sequence goes on from NC_045455.1 coordinate 36,927,295, forward strand.
TGAGTAAGGTGAAGGGGGAGGTGAGGGCACATGGTAGACAGTAAGGGGGCAGCTGGGAGGTAATCAGTACATCTTCAGCCTCTGATATGCACAAGAATCGGGACAACCTGCATCTTAAATAAAGCCACCAATGAAATAAAGTTGAGGAGGGGAGGAGATGTTATTAATCAAACATTATTGTCTTTAGATAGTTGAAAATATGTCCACATCTTTTTCAGCGGTATATTCTCAGGGGATATCCAAGGTTTAAATTTTAGTCTCATTACTGAGACCATAGCTTGGCCTAACAGAAAGAACAGTGCACTGGGGTCAGAAGACCTGAGGGGTTTTCTTGCCTTTGTCACCTCCTTGTCCAATGACCTTAGGCAAGATGCTTAGCTTGAGTTTCCTTTCTCTAAAGGGAAGATAACACTATCTCACTCACAGGGTCCAGAGAGCATGAGCCAAGATAATATATGCAAAGTGCCTGGACACTGTAAATTGTGAAGCATTATCATAGTGAGAAAAAACCAATTCAAAAAAGTAACTTTCAGAGCAAAATCCTTATAGTTTCCATAAGTAAGAATATAATCCCATGCTAGCTATTCTGAGATCAAACAGTTTGAAAACTTGAAATCATTCATAGTCTGAACCAAAGATCCCAAGCCAAATGACAGTATGTGCTTATATAGACATGTTTAAAAGCCATTAATGCAAATATTTTGAGATTATACATGTTTCTAATGCAACTAGATCATAGAGTATGAGTTAAATTTATCTCACTAAAATTGTCTTTAAACAAAATGCATTATTAGAATTAGAGACCACTAAAATACTATCCCTTTCAACTATTTTATTGGGGACTATCAGTATTTTTAATACCTGAAGAATTACAGAAAGAAGTCAAAGCAATGCCTCATTCTTCAATCCACCCCCTCTGGTTGTACAAGGGCAGGGGGGAGCTGTCTGTACCTCCATGTGTATGCTCATATTTTACCGGCAAATAGAGATTCTGACAACCTGAAATATTTTCCATAAAAGCTTAAATTAAAAAAAAAGCAAAAAAAAAAAATAGCCTAAAATGGTTAAAAACTCTATTCAGCTCCTGAAATAAGATTGCCAGATCAAATAGAGGACACCTAGTTAAATTAGAATGTCAGATAAACAGCAAATAATTGCAATAATTTAGTACATGCTTATACTAAAATAGTATTTATTGGTTTTCTGACATTTGAATTTAAATAGCATCCTATATTTTGATTTGCTCAATCTGGTAGCCCTGCCTGGAGAGAGAAGCTGCTCCATGATCCTGTATCACAGTCATCTCACCATACTCAATTAGCTTCATGAAGGAAACAGCCCTGTCCCTCATGGCCTTTGTGGAACTTGACATTTCTCCCCTTCCTCCCTGACATTGCAAAAGGGGAGGTCACATATACAGTCAGCAGAACGTGTGCCTACAAAAGCAGATCTATGTTAACCACACATCTGTGTTAAAGCAAACTAAATATAGCCTGAGACAGATTCCACACTTCTATATGTGACTCCTTGTGGATAAATTGCAACCTAACTTAATAGGTAGACAAGATTGAAAACCTAACTAGGAGTGTGCACCTGTAACAATAATGAGTCTTGGCCAATCCCAGCAGCCACACTTCAACCACTCATACACTGCTGAGGTTCAAACTGTGTTCAAATAAGGCAAACACGGAGCTGTAACCACTCTAGCTGTTTCCGCATCTCACTTTCGATTCTGTATATCACCTTACTTTTTTGTCTATAAATTTGTTCTGACCCCGGACTCTCTCTGAATCTGCTGTGATTCTGGGGGCTTCCCAATTCGCAAATCATTCATTGCTCAATTAAACTCCTTTAAATTTAATTTGGCTGAAGTCTTTCTTTTAACACCTGTCTAAAATTGTTTAGAATTCTTCAACCACATTCTTATTTCCATTGAAGAGGCCTGGAAATCAGCATCCAGGTGCTTCGGAAGAACCAAAACACAACTTCTCTTTCTGTAAGAGATTAAACTGAAACTCCTGGAAACTCAAGATTCTACCATCTCATATGAGTAATTGCAGTAATGATGACTGTTTATATCGTTTCATTTTGACATTTCTTTGATTGTTTTTAAAAGCAATGCCACTGCTATGGAGAGAACTGGAATCTAATTATTTCCACATAGATTAGCGTTCTCACAACTGTGTCTCAGACAGTTCGTGAGATAGTGGTCTCAGATCAGCTTCTTGTTGCTAACATTATTAAAATATAGAGAAAGGGCATTATTCTGAATAATTAGCAGCCATAATTAAAAACCAGAATAAGATATCAGGTGTAGTAGTGGCTTGATAAACTCCTTTGGGCTAGCTCAGACTCTATTGCCTTCTGATTAGAATTGTATGAATCTACCTACATTATCTCTATTGGGACATGATGTTTTCAGGCTTAGTAATAAATTCAGGCCTGGTAATCATTTCCAAGAAGTTCTAGTGGTGATGAGGACAATGTTGAAGTCTAGTAAACATGATGCATGATTTCTAGTTTTGTATAATGAACGAGTATTCAAAATTACTGTTAAAACTTTAATGGGGATTTCCAGAATCCTTAACATGTATGTAAGATTGAGCATCCTTAAGTATCACCAAGAAATTGGCAATTCTCACAGCCATCACATCTGAACATTTTCACTGGAAGATGCATTATAAGTTTAGTTTTTTACAATCAAATGAAGGTAATTCATTCAGCTTTTGTTTAATTTCCACCTGAAATGTGTGAAATGAGAGAGGCACTTTACTGTTGCAGAAGAAAAAGTTCATATTGTCCCTTTTTGACTGTTCTTTCAGGTAAGACAGCTAAAATTGTCCCACTTTTCCACAATTGCAATGAAATTACACAAAATGAAATTTACGTAGATTGAAGAAGTATTCTTCTCATGACTATGAAGTCACACCTACATATTTTCCTGCAAGTTGTCCATAGGCAATAGGAAAGGATATCCTAATGTTTTGTGCAGGGTTATTTTCACAGTTTTGTAGGGTTGCTCATAAGTTGAATGGATGCTTCTATCTCATGAATTACTTAGGACCATTAACTTTCAGAAAAGTTTTGTGGTGCTTATAATAAAATCACAGGAATAAAAACTTAGTGAAGACACAAGTAGGAATCAAATAAGGTAATGGGTCTGGGGAAAAGGAAAGGGTGGGGGCAATCAGGAGAATGATAAAGAGGGCACGTGGAAAATCAACAGTGTGTCGAATGTCGAATTTAACTCTCACTTGCTAGCAACTGGAAGAGAAAAGAAAACAAACAGGTTACGGAGTTCTCATTGCCAAATGTGGTACAACTATAGCTCACTGCAACCTAAAACTTTTGGGCCAAGTGACCCTCTCACTTTAGCCACCTTAGGACCACAGGTGTACATCACTATGTCCAGCCAGTTTATTTTTATTTTTTTGGAGACGTGGGATCTTGCTATGTTAACCAGGCTGGTCTTAAACTCCTGGTCACAAGCAATCCTCCTGCCTTGGCCTCTCTAAGTGCTGGAATTACAGGGTTAAGCTGACATGCCCCACCCATTAAGGATGTCTTTGTGCATGAACTGAACAGGGGCATGGTGTTTTCAAGCCGCTTTCAACCCTGGCTGAGAAGTAAGAGACCTCACAGGCCACACATGCTCCGAATCTATTTTCTTTCTAAGCCTAACTAAGTATTCTTCAAACATGTTAACTGCCACTCATGTTTGAAAAAACCTTTATTATGTATTACTCTGAGATTTTCTTATTAATTCCATTTTTATTTGATTTAAAAATTCTGGTTAAAGCCCACTAAGTTGACTTTTTGAGCCTCTAATTAATGGGGACCCACACTTTGAGAAACATTGTGCTAATGGATACAGAATTTTCCTAAAATATAGAAAAATGCTAAAATGTAATGTATTTTGTATTCATATACAAATGTGTGTGATATACCAAAGTCAGTATACATCTACAAACATATGTCCTATCAAAATGTATATATAAACTTTTATAAATGCATTAATAACTTGCCTAAGCTCATGAGAAATCTTGAAGTATGTTTAAATATTTTTTAATCATACAGTTGAACCATGGAATACTACACAGCCATAAAAGGAATGACCTTACATCCTTTGCAGCAACATGAATGGAACTGGAGGCCATTATCCTGAGAAAACTAATGCAGGAACAGAAAACCAAATACTACATGTTCTCACTTATAAGTGGGAGTTAAACAATAAGTACACATGGACACAAATGAAAGAACGATAGGCACTGGGGTCTAACTGAGAGTAGAGGTTGGGAGGAAGGTGAGGATCAAACTATCTGTTGGGTACTATGGTTATTTTCTGGGTGACAAAATAGTCTGTATAGCAACCCCCCATGACATGCAGTGTAACCATATAACAAACCTGCACATGTACTTTAAACCAAAAATAAAAGTTAAAAATAGTAATAATACAGAGTTGAGTTAAATCATATTAAATATTAAAGTGGCAGTATATATTAATATTCATTTCAAAGAGTTTAACTCATCTCCTAACATAAAGATATTTTAACTAACCTAAATAAATAACTGTATCAGACAGTTCTTATGCTGCTAATAAAGACATACTGGAGACTCGGTAATTTATTTAAAAAAGAGGTTTAATAGACTCAGAGTTCCACATGGCTAGGGAGGCCTCGCAATCATTGCAGAAGGCAAAGGGGGAGAAAGGCATGACTTACATTGCAGTAGGCAAGAGAGTGTGTGCAGGAGAACTGCCTTTATAAAACCATCAGATCTCATGAGACTTATTCACTGTTATGAGAATAGCATGGGAAAGACCTGCTCCCATGATTCAATTACCTCCCTTCAGGTCCCTCCCACAACACGTAGTAATTATGGGAGCAACAATTCAAGATAAGATTTGGGTGGGGACACAGCCAAACCATATCAATAACCTAGCTGACCCTTATGAATTCTTATTATCTAAGTTTTCCTATAACTTATTCTGATAGGCTTTCCTCAGTTACCAGGCAGTCTGAGTTGTCAAGCGTATGGGTAAGTCATTTATAAGTGTCTGCATATCAGTTTAGCACATTATTTTATTCAGATATTATTTAGATGCTATATGATCATTTACTTAAGTTTTTGTTATTGTTTTTTCCAAATGACAAATATTTTAAACTAAAATCATCCAGTTAGCTCTCTCTTCTTATCTGCATACTACTCACTGATTTCCTTTTTTCCCATTCTTGGTCTCAATAAAAAAATGTCAAATCTTTTAGGTCAAACTGTTAGCCCTTCTCTCACCCAGGAATGTCAGTTTTTCTCTCTGTTTTCATTCATTATAATTGAAACAGCACTGTTCACCAGGCATGCTCCAGGGGAGATTGGGCTGGCATACGAGGAAAGGCCTCCAGAAGCAGCAATGCTTGAACTGAGATAGGTAGCAATTAGCCTGATAGAGGAGCATGGAAGGGCACTCCTAGAAAAGTGAAACATGTATCAAAAAGGTCAAAGTCATTGGGAATAGCTAAAGCAAGAGTTCAGGCTGAAGAACAATGGAAGGTAATACTTCAAGTAAAAACAAGGTCCAGATCAGAAATGTATTATTTATTACATTGGGGTAATGGGGGAGGGGAGAAAGGCTTGAAATGTTTCCAAGCAGAGGAGTGACATGATTAAACTTTCATTTTAGAAAGATTACTTTGACAAAGATGTAAAGAATGAATGGATTGAAGGGAGTTGACACATGAGGTAAAGAGTTCAGTTAAAGGGCCATGGCAGTAATATGGAGAAGAAATGATAAAGACTAATTAAGACTATGGTAAAAATTAAAGAGGAGCAAACAACGGAAGTCATCAGGAAAATGAAAATTCACAGCACATCTGTTAGAATGGCTAAATCAAAAAGACGAAAAATCACAAGATCACAAGTGTTGGCAAAGATGCGGAGAGAAGGGATCTCTTGCAAACTGTTGGTGGGAATGTAAATTAGTACAGTCATTAGGTAAAACACTGAAGAGATTTTTTTTTTAATTAAAAATAGAACTACGATATGATCCAGCCATGCCCTACAGATTATATATCCAATGGAAATGAAGTCAGTATGTCAAAAAGATATTTACAATCCCATGTTCATTGCAGCATTATTCACGATAGCCAAGATAAAGAATCAACCCATGTATCTATCAACAGATAAATGGACCAAAAAATGTGATACATATATATATATACACACACACACACATATACATAATACACACATGTACGTGTGTGTGTGTGTGTGTACGCGCGCATATCACATTTTTTGGTCTGTAATATTCTGTACACACACACAATGGATTATAGACTCAAAAATGTAATACATATATACACACATGTGTACACATATATATACATACATGTATGTGAACACATATATTATTCTATTGTGTGTGAAGCTGAATAAGATTCCTATGTGTGTGTTCATGTGTGTATATATTATATATTTATGTATACATATTTATGTATTTTTATATAATATATATACACACATATATACTTATATATACCAAAGAAAGGAAATCTGTCATTTTGTGACAACATGGATGAACCTGAAGGCCATTATGCGAAGTAAAATAAACCAGGCACAGAAAGACAAATACTGCATGATCTCACTAATGTATGCAATCTGAAAAAAATCAATGGTGATTGCCAGGGGCCAGATGGAGGGGATGGGGAGCTATTGCTCTAAAAGTACAAAGTTTCATTTAGACAAGATAAGTTCTGGAGATCTCTTGTACAGCATAGTGACTACAGCTAATATAATGCAATGTATACTTGAAAATTGCTAAGAAAATAGATTTTAAATGTTCTCGTTTCAAACACACAAAACAGATAACTATATGAAGTGATGGTTATGTTAATTAATTTGATTATGGTAATCATTTTATAATGAATATAGATATCAAAACATCATGTCGTTCACCATATTTGTCAATTATTCCTCAGTAAGGTCAGAAAAAGTAAAGACTAGGTATGGTAGAACTGAAGGAAAGGGTATGGAGTTGATAAGCTGTAATGCAGGTCAAATATCTAGGCCTCTTAGAGATAAACATCTGGGTGGGATGGGGCAGAACTGGAAAAGAAGAACTCTAGAATGATTCCTGGCTTCTGGCCTGGACACTGCATAAATGGTGATGCATGTGATGCAAATATCAAGCTGTGTAAGAAAGATAATTGTGGATTTGAAGTGTTTAATTTGAATTATCTGTTGGCCTTCTCCATAGAGAGGTTCAACCAAAGAGCTAACTTTCACTGAGTACTTACTGTGTGTGCTAGATACTGTACTAAGCATGTTACATGCATGAATTTCATCTTTGGAAGACTCCTATCTATTGTCATCCTCATTTTACATATAAGGAAACTGAGGCTCAGAGTAAAGTTATTTACCTAATGCCACAGATCTGGCATATGGCTGAGAAGGGACTCAAATTCATATATTTCTGACCTTCCACCTGTGTCATAATCTCTATGCTATATAGAGGCTCTGGAGTTGCAAAAGTATCAGTGGTATTTGAAGTTGTAGTTGTGGGTGAGGCTATCAAATCAGAGTGAATGTAGGAGAAATAACAAACCCAAGGACAGGCCTCAAGAAACACCAACATTTAATGCATAGGCTACAAATCAGTGGTCTCCATTTGCCCACAGATACAATTTGGCTAACATCAAATTTACTTTTACTTTTTTAAAGACAGGGTCTTGCCTGGGGTGCAATGGCATGATCATGGCTCACTGCAGCAATGACCTTCCAGGCTCAAGCGATCCTCCTTCCTTAACCTCTCCAGTAGCTGGGACTACAGGCACGCACCATTATGCTCAGCTAACTTTTGTATTTCTTGCAGAGATGGGGTTTTGCCTTGTTTCCCAGGCTGGTGTTGAACTCCTGGGCTCAGCAATCCTCTTGCTTTGGCCTCCCAAAGTTCTGGGATCACAGGCATGAGCCACTGTGCCTGACTAACACAGCATTTTTTAAAAACTTGAATGTGAATGGCTTCTGGAAAGGATAAGGAACACTTTGCACTCCCCCAAAGTCCCCACCACCTCCTGCTAATTGCCTGCAGATTTTTTACACCTGTACATTTCCTCCTGGCCCCCTAGCAGCACTAGAACTGCATTCCCTAAAGTGTGGTGGAAGACACCCTTGTAGGAAAAGAACAAGTCAATAAAGACAAAGTAAGTAAAGAAATGCTAGGAGAATGTGGCTTCATTAAAGTTGAAGGAGTCTCAGGGAAAAAGAGGATAGTCAAGCAAATCAAATGTCCAAAGTGGTCAAGCAGGATGAGGGAAGAACAGGATCTCTTGGATGTGGCAATCTGGTGGTCACCTATAATCTTAGTAAAAGATAGTGGGGGTGAGTGGGTTGATAGTAAAGCCAGATTATAGTGGGTTGTGGAGTGAAAGGGTATTGAGAAGGTGGAAATAAGTGGTTTAGTGTCCTCATTAAGGAAGCGTGGCCATGATGGGAAGGAAATAGACAGGCAGGCAGCTAATAGGAGATGTGTGGTCAGATGGAAATTTTTGCTTTTAGAATGGGAAAGGTTTGATTATGTTTTTAAGCTGAGAAAAAATAACCACAGGGATGATCAGCTGGGAATACAGGAGAGAGGCAATGATGGGTTCACCAGTGATTTCAGAAGCTATACTGGTACCAGGCATTGCCTTAGGAAACTGAGGACACAGAAGTGAATAATAGACAAGATGTTTGTTTTCTTGGAGATTATACTCTATTGGGTGAAGACAGCCAATAAAATGAAGGAGAATAGGCATTTCAGAGAAATAAGTAATGTCAGAAAGTTATGTGATGAGAATGGAAGGTCTACTTTTTATTTCTTGCTGTAGACAGGCTTTATATTGCATATTATTTTCAAAGGGCTGACATTTGAGCTGAGACTTGAATAAAAACAAGGAGCTAGCCATGGAAACTCTGGGGAAGAACATTCTAGATAGAATTATAACTAGTGTATGCATATAGGGTAGACAGGAGCTTGGTGTGACTGGGACACAGAAAGAAGCCACAGTGATTCAATGACTACATTGTGGTGGGAGATGAGGTCATGAGGATAGTCAGGGGGTGAGGTCAGTGTCTTGTAGTCCACATTAAGAAGTTTGAATTTTATTTAAGGTGCAATGGGTGGCCATGGGAGGGCTTGAAGCAGGAGACTGCTATCAGCTCAAAGGTGAGAGGGGATGGATCTCAATGCAAAGTAAGGGAATGTGCCCTGAACAGGTGTGCTGTTAACTCTTCCACTGAGATGGGGGAAGCAGGAAAGAACAGGTGGAAGGCAAGACTTTTATAGGTAGTGTAGGTGGTAGTTGAAGAAATTAATACTTAAAGGCTTCAATTTTTGCAGTGAAACAAGATGCAAGTTAATCTGCTAACAGTGAATGGAGATTGTGGAGTAGGAGCTTGTATTAGTCTGCTCAGGCAGCTATGACAAAATAACACAAACTAGTTGGCTTCATCAACAGAAATTTTATTTATTCTTATGTCTGCTTCCTGGCTCATCTCTCAAGACAGATGAGGAAACCATGGACACTGCACATGCAAAAGGAAGAGAGGAGGACTTCTGGAGGCTAGAAGTCCATGATCAAGGTGCCAACCCATGTGGTTGCTGGTGAAGGGTCTCTGGCAGATGGTTGCTTTCTTATGTGTCCTCACATGGCAGACAGAGCTTTGATGTCTCTTGTTCATCTAAGGACTCCAGCCCTATTGGGTTAGGGCCCTACCTTATTACCTCATTTGACATTTATCACCTCCTCACAAGCAGTATCTCCTAATGCAGTCCCAATGGGAGTTAGGGGTTGGGTGGGGCATAAACATTCAGTTCATAATAGAGGTTTGTGAAGAAAAGGGAAACTTTGAGGTATTTGTTGAAGAAATGGGAAAGGGAATGAATTAAGAATATGAATACCTTCCATCCTATTGTATTTTCTGTAGTAAGGCTAAATTACTTGTATCTCTCCATGATTCCAAACTTTATGTGACAGGGAAATATTTGGGTAAGGACATTATTATCCTTAATGTGCAATCGCCCATTAACTTAGAAAGCAGGTGGATCCTGGTAGCTTTTTCTTTTGTTTTTTGTTTAAAGAGATTCCTTTAATATAATGAATACAAAAACATGACCTCTGCCGAAGATTATAAAGCCCTCCAGAAATATGAAAAGGAGAAATTTGAAAAGGTGATCAACAAATTAAAAAGACTGGTGCTAACTTCGCAGTTTGATAGTATGCCCACAATTATACAGCTTTGAATAAGTGAAACTATGGTTACCAAACAGCTTTTTTTTAATTGTAGCATCTACAGTGTCTGAAAAAGGATGTAATAATAAATAACTGTAGATGAATCATGAGACACCCATTTATTTAATTACAGTAGTGGATCTTTCTACATAGTATTCTCAGTGTCTTCATTCTTCAGATTCTCCAGGCTTACGAATGTTGTCAATCTTCAAAATCATTCTAACTATTTGTGTTGCAAGAGATATCTGTTGCTTTTTTGCCAATCAAGGTTTCTATGACATGCTATTGCTTCATATCATTTGTCCCCTTGTGCAAACAGTCGATGCCAAGAGCAAGGTTCATCTCATTCACTTGTCTGGCTCAGGCTTCGGTCATAGTCTGGATGGGATTCATGCCACTGTTTTCAGAAAGGGCCTTGGGAGCGACCTCCAAAGCATCGGCAAATGCTCTCAGGCCATAGAGTTCTAAGGTGGGGCACTTATCCACCTCTTGGCTAACTGGCAGGGCACAGGATATCTCAGCAGCCCCTCCTCCACACACCACGTGATTATCATGGATGAGCTTCCAGATGACACACAAAGCATCGTGAAGGGGTCGTTTCACCTCCTCAATACTCATCTTATTTCCTCTTCTCATAAAAATGGTTACAGCTCCGGAGTTCTTACACTGCTCAATGACCAGCATTTTATCCTTAGTTGTCCCAAATGAGATCTCCTATACAAGACCAGCAAAGCCCAGCTTCCTGGCTGAGAGCTCTGAGAACTTGGGGGTGATCTGCCCTCCTGTTGTGATGGCAATCAGTTCAATTTCAGGTCCTCCTACCCAGTGAACCACAGGCAAATTTTTCTGAAGAAGTGATTTGCTTCATCATCAAACTCCCACTGACAAATTTCTATTTTAGCACCAGTCTCTTTAATTTGTTGAATCATCTCTTAAAATTTCTCCTTTTCATATTTCTGAAGGGCTTTATGATCTTCTACAGAGGTCACATCCAGCTTATGCTTTGTTTTTGGTTTGGGTAGTTCAAATGGACATGTGAGAATTACAATCTTAGCATCTTCCACTTTTTTGGCATCTGTGGGTGACTGAAATCCTTGTCCACAGTCACGTCCTTAATCCATTTAGTGTCCTCCAGCCTGCCACCCACTTTGCTTTCTACTTTGATAAGCTCAAAGTCAACACCTATCTGCTCCATATCTGTTACAGTACGGACGGCATTCACAGCAATCTCAGCCATTTGTCGGTAACAACTGTTGACTACTTTGGAGCCCAGCATGGTTTTTGCAGTCTGAATTAGGGGTTTGGTGTCCTTTATGTCAACAAGGATGCTCTATCGCTGATCTTGTCCAGGTGTTCAATAGCAACACAGGCAGCCTGCTCATAGCCACCAGCTATTCAGATTGGGTGAATACCTCAGTCTAGCAACTCCTGGGCTTATTCTAACAAGGCACCAGCCAGGACAACCACTCCTGTGGTTCCATCTCCAATTTCATCATCCTGAGACTTGGCCATTTCCACCATCAGCTTGGCAATCTAATGACTGACATCCATCATGCTTAAGATGGTGACCCCATCATTAGTTACAGTCACATCGCCATCCTTATCCACCATCATCTTATCAAGCCCATTTGCTCCAAGTGATGTTCTCATCATATTTGCTACAGCCTTTGCTGTCCCTATATGAGACTTGAGGGACTCAAGTCCCATAAGGCGGAACTTGCGGTCCTGATCCTTGCTGATGAGGAAAGGCGAGGGTCTCCATGGATGCCATGGTGCAGCAGCAGGAGTTACAATTCCAGTTTTTCTTTATTTGACAGCTGTTAAGACTGGTTGGTAAGACAGCTGGTAAGACAGCCTGGAGCTAAGTAAGAGCTGAGGTACTTAGCATAAAAAGAGGACAGATATCCTAGAGAAGCTAGGCAAGACCTTTGAGCCAGGAAGCAGACACAAGGAGGCCATGGACACAGCACAGGGAAAAGGGAGGGGGGAAGGAACCCCTGTGACTAGCAGCCAAAGAAGGACCCAGGCAAGATCCTACATGTCTCCGGATTTGTAAGAGTTTCTTTCTCATATAAACATGTGCTTCCTTCTCCATAAGAAATCTTCAAGCAAACTTCTAATGCATATTAATGCTATGTGGAATGACTTTGCTTTTCTTGGAGTGAGGAGGCTGGAGAGCAGTTTTAAAATCACTGCATGAAGGAAACCAGAGGAAGAGAGCCACATGTTGGAGAAGAATGTCCACGACCTCAACAATGTAACACACAAAACCAATCAGCATGCAAAATTTTAACATGACTCTTACCAGGACCCAAATGTTTAATTTTGACTCATGCTCATTTTGAAGATTTACCCTACCTTGCAGATAACAGATGCAGATTATTTTTAAAGTACTTTTACAACTCACATGTCCTTCCCTCCCCACTCTGGCCATCTCTGCCTTTCACTAGAGCTTCTATTGCAGGGTTACTGAGTCTGACCCTGCTTATTGACATCTACTGCTGAATATCCCCTGACTATTTTTTACTGAAAATAGATGTGACATATAATCATGCTTTTCAGAAAACAAAATCAGAACAACTCTAGCCTCTTCTAGTTTTATTCTTGATTCTTTTAGGGTTAAGTAAGCTCACTCAGATTCCTCACTTAATTTCAACTCCCTGGCACCTATAAATGACACCCTGGTTACTTATTTCTTACCATGAGATTTTTTTTCCTGGTTGTTTTATATACATAGGCTTTTTCTATCACTAGATTGGGAGAAGGTTGCTTTACACCTCCTTTCTATTCCTTGGGTCTCCATTTTGGTGTCATAACTAGATTGACCCACTAATCAATGCTGGTGGAATTGATGAGCATATGAATAAATAATAATTAATAATCATTTTGACTCACCTAAGTCATAGAGATGGCAAATGTGTCTATGTTTTATAAAAATATTTGCCAATTGAGGAACTTATTGATAGACGTAAGTGATGTGGCTGCTTTATCTTCAAGGTTCTCCCAAAGTGTCAGTGTAGCTCAGGGCTTTGTGTGGGTTTCCATCGCAAGTGATTACAGAAGTGGCATGTGGAGAGTGGACTGGGGGGCAAAATATATGCAGGAAAAGTGGAAATCACCAAGGAAAACGACTGAAGGGGAAATCAATATGAGGTGAAAGGTCAACAAGCCTCCTGCTGTTACTCTGTCAAAATGTATTTAATGGGTTCATTGGATATTTTTCACATTTAAGAAATTGACATGAGAAAGGGTAAGCCTGTAATAACTTTTTATCTCTCATTTACAAAATAGCCTTTTTTTTTTTCTTTTGAGAATTTTACCTCTGATCTCAGTATTGCATTTATGCCCAGGGGTTTGAGGCTTCAACAGAACCATAATGACAAGCTTTCAAAACAGATAAGATAGTTATTTCCTAAGTAGTTAATTCTGTAATCATAGCCACATCAACATATCAAAGTGTAATTTCAAATATATTTATTAAAATTAAAGAAAGAGCAGATATGGAACTTGCTGTATCCAAGGGTATAGTTTCTGAGTCTGAAAGTATGAACTCACCATATTTATTAAAAAGATAGTTTATTTATTCTTGTTTCTATCATCTGTACAGCTAGATTGATCTTCAAGAAAGAACAAGAATAACAGATACAAAAAACCCCATTAATTTCCAGCAATTAATTTTGGTTGGGGACTTTAAAAATAAAGCCTCTCCATGTAAAATCATATCTGTACTATCTTTTTAAAATTTCTAAACTCTCAATTGATGAATGCTTCTCATTTTTTAGACAATTCTATCATCATCTTATTAGAAGTTCAGATTTTTATATTTCTCTAATATCTTTAATCAAGGTACTTTTAGGTGCATAAGAAATATTAATTCATTCAATAGTTCCTGAGCTATGCAGAGAGATTAAGCATTAAACATTAATATCTGGAAAATTCAGTACGGTAGACTTATGTATGCTGTTTTATCCCTTTCTAAGACTAAGAAATTTATGTTCAAGATTTAAGTTTCCTTCAGTTTTCCATCATGAGCACCTGACACCAATTTGGCAAGGTCACACCACAGTCTTAGATTTCTGTAAAGAGCTGCTCCATTAATTTTGGTGAGCAATACTATAGAACTAAAGTACGGCCTCGGGATGTTTCTTGAAATTGTCAAGGCCCCCGGGGATCTAGCACCTTCGTTTGCCATGGGTAATATTAGCAGAGCTCAAAATAAGATTACATACATGAAAGAAGTTTGAAAACCGAAAGTACTTTATACAATTTTCCAAGACATGCTGAGATTTGAAATTTCAAAGAGTTAATGTGAAAAGGCACTACAAAGATCGAAATGGATATTTTTGTTCTTTTCATTTCAGAATGTTAATCATCAGTCATTTATTAACCAAAGGTTTATTAAATATTTACTATACGTAAGCATTTCACTAGATATTGGTGAAACCAAGATAAAAAGAACATAGTCACTGACCTTTAGGAATGTTTTGCCTAGCAGGAAGCATTAATGTAAACAAAAATTATGTGACAAATGCAATGTATTAGTTTTCCACTGCCGTGTAGCTAGTTGCTAGAAACTTAATAGCTTAAAGCAACACACAGTTATCTCATAGTTTTTGTGGGTCAGGAGTCTGGGTAGAGCCTAGTTGGGTTCTCTCCTCAGGGTCTCACAAAGCTGCAATCAATGTTGGCCAAGGCACAGTCTCATCTAAGCTTAGGCTCCTCTTCCAAACTCATGTAGTTGTTGGCACAATTCATTTCTTGAAGCTGTAAAACTCAAATTGTCTTATTCTTCAAGAGGAGTAGGAGAGTCTCTCAGCTCAGGAAAGCCCTACATCCTCTTTTAAGGGTTCGCATGATAAATCAGACCCATCCAGGATAATCTCCCTGTGACCAACTCAAGTCACAGTTGATGGGGGCCTTTGACAACATCTGCAAAACCCTTGTATGTTCACCATAAGCATAATCAGGGAGTGATATCCCATCATACCCACAGATCCTGCCTACACTGAAGGGGAGAGAGTTATATAAGAGAATGGGGTCACTGGGCATCATCTTATAATTTTGTTTACCACATTCCTGAAGAGACATATTTAATAAAGCAGTAGTGAATGAATACAGTCTGGTTATGGAGAAATAAGGCAAAGAAAAGGCCGTGGGCAATGGTGAGCTGTAGACAAACTAGGTTCCTCAATGTCATGATCATTAGAGTATTTCTGTGTCACTCAGAGAGAAATTTTTTGTCTTTTCTTTTTGACACGGAGTCTCCCTCTGTCACCCAGGCTAGAGTGCAGTGGCACAATCTCAGCTCACCACAACCTCCACCTCCCGGGTTCAAGTGATTCTCTTGCCTCAGCCTCCCAAGTAGCAGGGACTACAGGCACCCACCACCACGCCCAGCTAACTTTTGCATTTTCAGTAGAGATGGGGCTTCACCATGTTGCCCAGGGTTGTCTCGAACTCCTGAACTCAAGTGATCCGCCTGCCTCAGCTTGCCAAAGTGTTGGGATTACAGGCGTGAGCTGCTGCGCCCAGCCCAGAAAATTTACTTCAGATTTTTTATAAACAGAGAGCTTCAAAGTTAGATTAGAGAGGATATTTTACTCGGTCACACTAAGAATACGTTACAGGTAAATTCAGATGCCACAATTATTGGGTCCTGTTAAACAAAACATTTGGACTATATGGTACCCAAGTGGGAAATTGTGTAGGTACTTGGATAGTGGACCTTAAGACTTTTCAAGACATTAGGTGTCTTAGCTTGTGACAGAAGCTTGTGTGGCAATCACATAGTTGAGAATGTGATTGCTGGAAGCAAGAGTGGGACAAGAAAGCATGAAGCAGGAAAAAAGAGAAACCTGACCCCAAAATGTATTTTGAGTTGGTCATGCATGAAGCCTAAAATGACTTCTTATAAATGTCATGACATGGAAATCAGAATTTTTCCTTTGGAGATAAAACAGGGAACCATTGTTCTGTTCGCTCCTGATACCTATTGGTCAGCAGTGGCCCATGGATCTGAATGCCAGAGGGGCATCAATGGTGGCAGGGAAGAATGAAAGACATAGAGGTGTGATGTAAGGTGAAGAGATTTTGGGTTGCACAAGCAAAAAGCTGGTGAAAACCAGTGCAGAGTTGGGCCTCGAGCAGTGATAAGGTACAAGGTGGGGCTCAGGGGGTTTGGAAGAGCACACAAGGGGCATTTGCTATGTTGACCTTTGAAAAATATGATGGGAACTATCTGGAGCCAGTCTCCAGAATAATGAAAACATGCACACTTATACACACACAGAGAGACACATTGACTCACACACAAATTGTACACAGCTCAGGTAGTTTTATCCTTGAAGCCCATCCATGTACCCAAGAAGAGGGACCTCTGTTTCAGGGGCTAATTATAAAGAAAAGATTTTGACAATATGGCATTCTTGTAACAAACTATGTAGGTTTCTGCAAGACAAGTATATACTTTTAAAAAATATTTGCCCATTTTTTTCTCCGTGAAGTATCATTTTCAAATACTCCGATTAGAAACCAGTTATCAATTAGATGGCTATCTTTAACATCTGTTCATCTCTTCCTTAACAGTAACTGTGGGTATATTCTGAGTTTGTGTGAAATTACTAGTCATAACAGTGATTAGACAGGTGTGAAGAAAAAGGTTGGAATATATTAAGAAAGCAGAAACTATGTTAAGGCAAACGCTAAGATCAGAACCTGCAAATTCTGGTTTGAAGAAGCTTTCTATAGTATGAACCTTTTACCTCTTCATACCAAAGCAACACTAATAACAATGACAACTCAATGTCTAACTCTAAATCTAATGACAGTAATTACTATAGACACAGGGACCAGTAATATGAAGGCTACGTGTGTAATCATCATACATAGTTTGTTCTATACAAGAGTCATCATCTGAGCTCTTAGTTCATTCAACTACCCCAGTCAGGCCTGGGAAAGAAAATGAGTAAATGAATCAGTGTAGTGTAGTCTGAATGATTAAAACAGCAAACTAAACGCATTTTCCTTTTTGAGAAATAGATACAAAGCATTGCACACTCACTTGTATCTTGGTTTGATAACAGATCTGTTTACAAAATAAAAAGAAATCCCACCAAAATCTGAGAAAAAACAAAGGGAGAGTCACATAAGAGGAAAGCTAGAATAAAAGTAAAGTGTGGTGATACATTAGTCACTAAGCATAAATATATAGGAACACAAAAATAAACTATAAAGAAACAATTGTATTTTCTCTCAAGACCCCTCTCAGATGTCCAACAAAATACAGCAAAGAGAGAGCTCTCTGACATTAAATATAGATTTGCGTGTATATTTGTTGTGTTTATTTGCTCTTTTGGATCTTTTGTGATAAATGGAAATATTGAAAACTTGTAAATGCAAAAGTAGCTCACCATTAAATGTATACCAATTCTAGAGCCTACCAGAGAAAATATGAGAATTACTATCTAAAATCCTATATGAATTTCTAGACACTTGCTGAAAATGTCAAAATTTTTAGAGTTCATAATACTATTCAAGTCTCTTTGAAAACGCATTCACCATTCATTAACTTTATAATCACTTTTTAAAAGCCAGATATCTCAGTATGACCACTGAGAATACATTTTGAATCTTCTTCTTCCAACATTTTTCTTACTACTGTGAGAACTGAGGCTGATGGGACTGCGGAGTTTTAACTGGGTTGAAGGAGTATATAAGAAATGTCTGACTGATAAATGCTAAAGAATCATCTTAAACATTCCGGGCTAATACATCAGCTTTCATTTTGTTTTTTTATTTTTATTTTAGGTTCAGAGATACACGTGCAGTTTTGCCATATAGGTAAATTGTGTGTCAAGGGGGTTTGGTATACAGATGATTTCATCATCCAGGTAATAAGCATAGTACTTTACAAGTAGTCTTTCAATCTTCACCCTCCTTCCACCCTCAACCCTCAGGTAGGCTCTGGTGTATGTTATTCCCTTTTTTGTGTCCATATGTACTCAATATTTAGCTCCCATTTATAAGTGAGAACATGTGTCTTTTTGGTTGTCTGTTTCCACATTAGTTTGCTAAAGATAATGTCCTCCAGCTCCATTCATGTTGCTGTGAAGGACATAATCCCATTCACTTTTATGTCTGTGTAGTACTCCATGGTATATATGTACCATATTTTCTTTATCCAGTCTATCACTGATGAGCATTTAGACTGATTCCATGTCTTTGCTATTGTGAATAGTGCTGCAATGAACATACATGTGCATGTGTCTTTGTAGGAGGATAACTTATATTCCTTCGGGTATATACCCAATAATGGAGTTGCTGGGTTGAACGATAATTGTGTTTTAAGTTCCTTGAGAAATTGCCAAACTGCTTAATGCAATGGCTGAACTAATTTACATTGCCATCAGCAGTATATAAGCATTCCCTTTTCTCTGCACCCTCACCAGCATCTGTTATTTTTTGTCTTTTTAATAAGACAAAATGGACTGTTGTGAGATGGTATCTCATTGTGGTTTTGATTTGCATTTCTCTAATGATTAGTGATGTTGAATATTTTTTCATATGCTTGTTGGCCTGGTGTATGTCTTCATCTGTTTATGTCTCTTTGCCCACTTTTTTTCTGGGGTTTGTGTTTTTTGCTTGTTAAGTTTCTTACAGATTCTGGATATTAGAACTTTGTCAGATCCACGGTTTGCACAAATTTTCTCCTATTCTGTATGTTGTCTGTTTACTCTGTTGATAGTTTCTTTTGCTTAGTTAGGTCCCAATTGTTAAATTTTGTTTTTGCTGCAATTGCTTTTGATGTATTCATAATGAAATCTTTGACAGAGACTATGTCCATAATGGTATTTCCTATGTTACTTTCCAGGGTTTTATAGTTTCAGGTTTTATATTTAAGTCTTTGATCTATCTTGAGTTGATATTTGTGTATGTGTAAGGAAGGGAGTCCAGGTTCAATCTTCTGCATATGGCTAACCATTTATTGAATAGGGAAGTTTTTTCCCCTATTGCATGTTTTTGTCAACTTTGTCAAAGATCAGATGGTTGTAGGTGTGCAGTATTATTTTGGGTTCTCTTTTCTGTTCCCTTGGTCTATATGTCTGTTGTTGTACCAGTACCACACTGTTTTGGTTACTATAGCCTTGCAGAATAGTTTGAAGCTGGGTAATGAGATGCCTCCAGCTTTCTTCTTTTTGCTTAGGATTGCCTTGGCTATTGGGGCTTTTTCAGTTCCATATGAATTTTTTTAAAGTTTTTTTCTAATTTTATGAAGAATGCTATTGGTAGTTTGATAAGAGTAGCACCTAATGTATAAATTGCTTTGAGCATTATGGCCATTTTAACAATATACACATCAGCTTTTAAACCAAATTGCAGTCAACTGTTCTGCTTACCTTGTGACCTCCCTAAGATCAATATTCACATAGACCTGTTAGTATGTTAGAGAAAAGTATTCTCATCAACACCTTTAAGCTACCTATAGTGTTGCATGAGTTCATATCCAAATAACCCATCTTGTAGGGGATAAACCAAAACCCTCTAATCATTACAAAAGAAAAATTGATGCCCTTAAGTAAGCCAAACATAGTGAAGGTGTTGGAAATCATAAGAAAAAGACACTCAACGATCTCATAAACCATATGAAGCTTGCCCAACTAAACAGCAGAAAACCTGTTAAGAACTATTTCTTAGAAGAATCCACTGGATATTGAACACATTAGTAAGCACTAATTTTAATTGACTAATTCTAAACCTCTCTAGGACCATTAATACATTACTTTTAACCTACTTGTGTCTATTTTAAAAGTGTATTCCTGGTAGCATATATTTGTTTCTGATTTTTTATTCAATCTGATAATTGGCTTCTTAATTGAATTAAACCTTTTATGTTTAATGTAATTATCACTATGGTTATGTTTAAAATGATCATCTTGCTATTGTTTTCTATTTATCTCACCTGTTGTTTTCTCTTTTTCAGTCCCTTTTGGATGAAATGAGTTTGCTTTTATGACTCAGTTTTACCTACTTTGTTGGCTTACTAGCTACAAGGATTTTATAATTTTAGTGGTTACATTGTGGTTTAAAGTTTACATATGTAATTTATCACAATCTACCTTCAGATGGTATTATAATACTTTATGCTACAAGTACTTTAGGGCAGTGTACTTCCATTTCTCCTCTCACAACCTTAATACTATTGTCATACATTTTACTTCTACCTATGTTATAAACTCCATACTACATTGTCATCATTTGTTTTTAAATAGTCAATTACTTTTAAATTCATTTAAATAACAGGAAAAAGTGGTACTATTTATTCCTGCAGTTATCATTTTCAGTGTTCATCACTGCATTGTATAGATTCATATTTCCATCTGGAATCATTTTTCTTCCATCTGAAGAAATTACTTTAATACTTTTCACAGTGAGGGTTTTTGATGATTAAGTCTGTCAATATATTTATGACAATCAAATCTCTAGTTCATCTTTGTTTTTGAAGGATATTTTTCCTGGGCATAGATTTCTAGGTTGATGTTTCTTTCTATTGTACATTAAAGATGTTGCTTCAATGTCTTTTCACTTATCTTGTTTCCAATAAGAAATACACATGATCTTAATATTTTTCATTGTTTTTTAATATTTATATTTACACTGGCGGTTTTTTTTTTTTTTTTTTTTTTTGTTTTTTTTTTCCTTGAGACGGAGTCTCGCTGGGTCTCCCAGACTGGAGTGCAGTGGCGCGATCTCGGCTCACTGCAAGCTCCACCGCCCGGGTTCACGCCATTCTCCTGTCTCAGCCTCCCGAGTAGCTGGGACTACAGGTGCCCACCACCTCACCCAGCTAGTTTTTTGTATTTTTAGTAGAGACAGGGTTTCACCGTGTTAGCCAGGATGGTCTCGATCTCCTGACCTCGTGATCCACCCACCTTGGCTTCCCAAAGTGCTGGGATTACAGGCGAGCGCCACCACGCCCGGCCACACTGGCTGTTTTAAGTATCTTCAACTGCTCACCTATGGTGAACAATTTAATTCTTTGCTGCAATATTATTTTATGTTTTTAATGCTTCAGGTTTATTGAGCTTCTTGAGTATGTAAGTTTATGGTTTTCACCAAATTTGAATATTTTTGATCATTATTTTATCAGTTTTTTTTTTTTTCTGCCTACTGCTTCAGAAACTCCAATTGCATATATTAAAACTGCTTTAAAAATGTCCCACAGCCCACTGTTTTGTTGTTGTTGTTGTTCAGGATTTTTGCATCTCTATTCATAAGAGACAATGGTCTGAAATTTTCTTTCTTGTAATGTTCCCTGTTTGGTTTTGGTATTAAAGTTTGGGCTTATAGAATGAATTAGGAAGTGCTCACTCTACATCTGTTTTCTGGACAAGACTGTAGAGAATTGAT